>NC_091014.1:64457694-64763282 GCF_041296385.1 Aphelocoma coerulescens | reverse complement strand
TAACACAACCAGTAAAAAAACATTTAACAGTTTAACATCAGCTACAAGATTTGAGAGACAAACTGACTTTCTACAATTTTTAAATGAAGCTTTAGAAGGTATTTGATGCATATAGATAAGCACATGCTAGCATTTTGTTCAATCCTCTTAAACTATAAAATAAAGAAGTGCCAGTCTTCCACTCCATCAGATAAAAGTAGATGGAAATGATGTTTAGAAGTTTAACATTTAAATAAATAAACATCACAATTTCAGAGAAATTGACTTTGTGCTTACAGGTAGAATACCTTGTTGACATTCACAGGCCTAACTTGTTTTTTATTAGAAAATTATTATTTTCAACAATACAATCTTGCAAAACTGCTGGCATACTGAAAAATGCAGAAGCTTGCCTTTAAACTATTAATTTTAGTTAGAACATAGGTTTTAATGCCTAAATTTAAATAGTATGTAAATCCAATTATAACATTATCAGCATAAGAAATACTGAAGGGATGAGGCTGAGGCTTATTCAGGATGCCCTTAATCACTGAGAAAGATCTGACAAGACTTTCCTGTGGTGGAGCCTCAAAGATTTAACTTTTTTCTTCTAAACTGTTCAGCAAAGGGCTAACAGTGCAGACTTCCAGGTTACCCTTTCATGAGCAGTGAGTTATGTGGCATGCCAGAGCAAGAGGAGACCCTGAAGGATCTATTTCATTGAGCTATACTATTCCCAGTATAGCTAAAGATACTTAAAATGGGTATAATTTCCATGAACATCATTAGGATGTGAAAGCCAACCAATTCTATTGCACTGCTTTTATATTTTCTTTGGTACTTAGAATATTGACAGTTTAGCACCTTCCTTAGTCCAGGCTATAATTATTATTACTTAGAGAATAAATTTTTATTGAAGGGAAGTGTATAGATTTCAAAATGTTTCTTTTCTGTCTTTTCAATCTCTCTCTGGCAGGTGAAAAATCCAAGGCTACAAGTTTACACTGCAAGATTATCCCATTGTGTATTGCATTCTCTGCTCTGCTGGTACCCAGTGCTCCCCCACCTCCCCTGTGTTTAGCTTCACCCCACTTGCCACTCAGCAGTACTCACCAATAGCCTGAGCAAGGGCTATTACAACTTCCTGGCATGTTGTGACTTCGGTGACCCCACACACAATTCTCTGCACTCCATCGACCCATACTTTGAGCTCCATGGTTCACCAGATCATCCAAGAGCCATGAATGCAAATCAGTCAAGTCATTCTTGCAGCTGCACCAGAGACAACGCAGCTGACTTCCTGCAGCAGCTGGAACAGAGAAAAATCCTGGTGTTTAGAGCAAGGAACCACCAATTTGAAAAGTTGACTATTTCACCTTGACATCTATCAGGTAGGAGAGCCAACACAGCCTCCTTTCTTTAAAAACAACAACAGGAACCAAACATCCACACATTTTGGGGGCAGAGTGGCTGGAAAGTGCCCAGCAGAAAAGGACCAGGGGGTGCTGGTCAACAGCAGCTGAACATGAGCCCAGCTGTGCCCAGGTGGGCAAGAAGGCCAATGGCACCTGGCCTGCGTCAGCTATGGTGTGGCCAGCAGGGCCAGGGCAATGACTGTCCCCCTGTTGTGGGCACTGGTGAGGCCTCACCCCAAATGCTGTGTCCAGTTCTGGGCCTGCCCCTACAGGAAGGACATGGAAGGGCTGGATCATGTCCAAGGAAGGGAATGGAGCTGGGGAAGGGGCTGCAGCACAAGCCTGATGAGGAGCAGCTGAGGGAGCTGGGAAAGGGGCTCAGCCTGGAGAAAAGGAGGCTCAGGGGGAACCTTCTGGCTCTGCACAACTCCCTGACAGGAGGGGGCAGCCAGGGGAACTCAGGCTCTGCTCCCAGGGAACAAGGGACAGGAGGAGAGGGAACGGCTTCAAGCTGTGCCAGGGGAAAGTCAGGTTGGACATTAGGAGGAATTTCTTCATGGAAAGGGTGCTCAGGCCTTGGCAGGGGCTGCCCAGGGAGGTCTGGAGTCCCCATCCCTGGAGGTGTCCAAGGAAGGCCTGGCCGGGGCACTCTGCTCTGGGCTGAGTGACAAGGTGGAGGTTGGCCAAAGGTTGGGCTCAATGATTTTGAAGGTCTTGTCCAACCTCATTAATTCTATGATTCCATTCTAGGATCCCATGCCTTAACAACGTCTACCTCTTCTGCAGACATGAACTGTAATGAAACTTTGGGCATTTCCTAAAATTTTACAAGTTGTTACAAAAAGAGCACTCAGAGAAATAGCACTGAAACAACTCCAGAATAAACTCGTAACAGTTTCCAGTAACAGGTGCCCCTATTCCTTTATATGCTGCCTGGATGTCTCCAGGGACTGGTCAGGGATGCTTTTGGTTCAGTAATTTCTAGCAGGTGGGGCTGCAGAAAAACAAGGGGGAAACATTTTTAATTACAGCCATCCATGAGAGTCCAAATTTTGTCTCCCTGCAGAAGCAGCTGAAGGTTCCTATTCCCAGCAAACCTGTGCATCTTGTACCAGCACCCAGAAAGCAAAGCAAGCAGACAGATTGCTTCTCTCTCCCTCTAAAACAAGGAGATGCATCAGGGAAAGTGTTGTAGGGGTGCTTTAACCCCTGCCAGCACTATGCTGGTTCTGTGAGGAAACAGACGTCTAATGTCTTTTCCTAGGTTTTTCTATAGGCACTGCAATGATACTAAACAAAAAAATTTCAAAGTAAACCCACCACAAATTATCGTCTTCAAAAGATAGCACCTTCCCTCAAAAATGAAACAAAAACCAAACCACCAATAATGATGATTAAGTCTTAAAAAACCCCAGAAACTAACAAGAACGCAAACACCCAAAACCCACCTACAAACCAATTAACAACAAAAACCCAAAACCAAATAAAGAAAACGTAATGAAACAGCTGAGCTACTTAAGCAGATAGAGGGAAAATAAACTGTGATAATACAATACAAGAAGCTCGTGTACTCAGATAATACCATATGGATAAAGTGATAAAACCAAAGACAATATTTTTGAAGAATTAAGTACCAGGAAAATGGATAACACAGGGATGGAATAAAAGAAATCTGAAAATTATTTAGGGGATATTAGTGAAGACAGGCAGGGTAGGGTTACAGAAGAAACATGGAACCTGATGATGCTGATGGATTGAACAGAACTGCACGTGGAGGCAGAAATGGTGCAGAGAACACTACGCAAATACTTAGTGCTGTTCACATTTACAGTCTCACCAGAGCTGCTTTCTCCTGGGGAAGTGAACTTCTCTTCCTGCATCTAAAAGATGCACCAGTGCAGCCCCCAAGCTAGAGGGGAAAAGTGACTTTCCATCTACAACCAAACAGTTCATCCAGCAGCTGACAAATACTGACACATGATGCAGAGGACACCTGGAAGATCCTCACCTGACAGGCTGGGGCAGCAACAACCTCAGAGCCTGTTAGAGCCACACAGGTCCCACCACACTGACAGGACAAGCTTTAGCAGAGAAGCACCAAGCAGTAAAGTCAGGCCAGCACACACCCCCAAAAGCCCTGCCCAAACTTACCTGCTCAGAAGTATAAAATTTATAAAAGTATACCAAATATGTAAGTAAAACCAGATCTCAAACAGACTTGTACACTCAATAGAAAAGTGATTGCTTTTAAGAATATCAATGTATACAGAAACAGTCTTCTGAGACATGAACAAGAACCTGAAAATCCAAAGAGGTTTTCATAAACATTTTCCCAGATAAAGCTAGGTAATTCCAAGAAAACTTCTATCTGCACAAGCATTAACTGCGTACAAACACAAACACTTCAGTCAGGTTAACACCATTTTAATGCACCAGTAAACTAAGCAGAAGAAAATCTTTTACTAGCCTGTAACACAGCAGTGACTGAGAAAACACCTCACAGGTCCCATCAGTGACCTCTGCTATTTATTCTTGGACCAGTTGTCTTCACAAATAAACAGACCTCACATTCCAAGCCCAGCTGTAAGGAACTTTATTAATTAACTTAATAACTTGCTGAGGGTTGAACAGTTCAGATTTCCTGGCACAGACCAAGCCATCTCTCCATGTGACAACGCACACGTCAGCAAAGCATCCAACAGATCTAATTGTTTTTCTGTCTGTCAACATCCAAAGTATTATCTCAATTTAGCAAGCCAGCAAATGCCTTTTTTCCCCCCTGTCAGCACACAACGTACAGTCTTGTGCTCAGTGCAGATCAGGTTTGGTCATTTATTTTCCTACAGTCAATCTTTAAAAAAGAAAAGACTGAAGAGAGGCATCATATAATAAGGAGATATTTGCTGACACTTCCAAGTTTGAAGAAAAGCATCCACCAAAGCTGCAAATGATCTGAACAAAGTGCCTTTGAAACAGTTCAAGCTCAGGGGAAACATTCCCATTCATTTCTTACAGGACAAACAGTTTTAATAGACTAAATAAGATAAAGAATTTGCAGTACATGCGTCCCTCAGACCAACAGGCAGGGCTGAATTAAAGGAGTGCGTTAACAAAAGGGCTGCCCAGGTGGAGTCCCCATCCCTGGAAGTGTTCAAGGGACAACTGGACGTGGCACTCAGCGCTCTGGTTCAGTTGACAAGGTGGGGACCAATCACAGGTTGGACTCAGTGATCTTGTAGGTCCTTTTCCTCCATGGATTCTGTGATTCCATGTGCCTCACAAGTACTCACAGGATTCCTTTGGGGACCTGCCACTAAGAACACACACTCGCATCAGAAATGTAAAATCTCTGTGCTGAAATCACCATGTCTCAGAGTTTCTAAGCAAAGCTCATCTGTAGTAAATAAAAAAAAAAAAATCTAAGATTGGTTTGGTTTCTAGGATTGTACAGTAGAAGTTCATAGAGAGGTCTGAAAACCAGAAAATCTTCTGGCCACGTGCTTACGTCTGCTTCCCAAATATAACTCTGTAGCACCTTTTTATTAGCCTTTAGTTTTCCTTCATAGGTATTCAGTTCTTTATTTGCTGTTAGTTAAGTTTCACACCAGCAAAAGCTGATTTGCCTCCCCACTGAGGGTCATTGACAGCCCCAAATATACTTTTTGACCTAAAATCTTTGTCCAGAATGAACATTGTGCTTTTATGTTCGAATAGGCAAAATAATCCTTACCTCTAATACTGTGCAAATTTCTTTCTGAAGCCAATGGAAGGGTTGGAGAAAAAAAAAAAAAAAATCTCACTTGAGGTTTCTTAATCCTGTAAGTTCAAAACCAGTTCACCTTATGCATAACTTATTTCAGCAATGACTGGGAATAGGAATGCAAAACTAATTTACTGAGAGGCACACAAGCCAAAGCATGCCTGTGATCACAGCTTTTCCCCAGTTTGTCAGCCATCGGCTCCATAGCCACATGTAGTTCTGCTTGGACCAAGCAGTGGAAATCTGGCATTCCATAGCTACTTCCTTCCCCCACTTCTCCATTACCTTGCCTGAAGCCTCCTCAATTACCTTGTTTACCATGCATTAAGCATTTTCCCTAAATTCCTCTTTTATCCTAATTGGCTGATGGTATCTTACTCTTTCAGATATTTGTTCAGTTTTTAAGTGTAAAAAAAATCCAGCATATATATATCTACATATATGCACACACAAATATATATATAGCATGCATATATATATAGCATGCATATATATATATAGCATGCATATATATATATAGCATGCATATATATATATAGCATGCATATATATATATATATAGCATGCATATATATATATATATATATATATATGCGCTACTATTTAGCTACCTCTCCACAACTCGTTTACAAAATATAGAAAAGGCTGGAGCTTCACAAAAGACAAGCAGATCAGACTAAATGCAAAGTATACTTTTCTAGCATTTAAGAAAAAAAATTATATTCCACACAGATGTTTGCAGAACATCTTGCCATAAGTGTAAAGTCAAGGAAACCCAAGAGCTAAAATCAAGATGACGATTTCACCTCATTTCTAATTTTTAGTTCACACTGCCTGAAAGCATCATGCACCTCAAATCAGGGCTAAAATCTTGCTGCAGCAGAATTTTGACCAACAAGTTCAGTGACTTTCTGTAACCCCAGCAAGTCACCAGCATGTTGTTTAGTACACTTTAAAGTCAGGATGCTTTCATTTGTAATTAGCAATAACCAGGCATCATTTGAAGTTTGGCATTTACCCTTTAGTTTTCATTCCCAGTGCACTATGGCCCAGTTGTGCTCCTTGTTTTTCCCTATTATGATACCAGGTAGGGCCCTGGACAAACAGGCAGCTTGTTCCACCCATGCTGTAAGCCATTAATAAGAATAATTAGTCAGTGCTAGTAAGGCTTGATTGGAAAATACCAAACAAAGGAGCACAAATAAGCCAGTCCAGCTACCCAGAAAGAGCTTACAAACCATTCATTCAGAAGAGCATGAACATGGATGCTTTTGGAAGGTCTTCCCTACCAGAAGAATCCTGGTATGGAGCCAAGTAACATTTTCCTGATGAAGATAACTGCAAAGACAGAATTGGCTACTAGAAATAAGCTCCCTAGTATTTACCAAAAAGCCTCCTCCCTTAGACTGATGAAGAAGAAATATCCTACAAGATATGCAGCCTCCCATCAGTAAATGGGCAAAAATATTTCATGCCAAGTTCAAGTCAAAAATATCAAGTGGAAGTCTTCTGCAGGCAAAACTTTTATCCTTTATCAGAAAAGAACAGTCTGTGGATTTAAAATCAACCTATGACTTTCTTTGAAAAGAAAAGTGTTTTCACAGAGGTAGCATCCAATTTTTTTTTGTTGAACTAACCCTTGTGGAGGTTATTCTTTTGCTATTCCAGAAGAATGCTCTGAGATAATAAGCACTACTTGAAACAAATAAACCAGAGGTCCCACAGCCATGAAGATGACAGTGTTGAGAACAAGCTTGAGACAGAGTTTAAGACCAAAGAATTTTCTTCCATGAGACTGGCCAAAAGATGGTCTGACATTGTGTCAAAGAGGCCAAAATCCTGATACCACAAGTGATATCCAAACACACAACACATCCCCCTCACCTGTGAGGGGACAGCATAGCACCAACACAGGAGTATGTACAAGCATTGAAGTGCAGGCAGTTGTTTCTGGCAACAATGGCTGCACGAAATCGTGCCTCTGGATAACCCAAAATTCCCCAAGTCGCAGTTTCCCAGACAAATTACCAGTTTACTTCCATCCAGGAACCCTCAGCTGCCTAGAACAGAAACTGCTGCTTGCACTGCAATTTCTCCTGATGCAATACAGCTAACAATTTGGTGGGAAAAAAATGAGGGAAAGACACATTGTTCTGAAGCAGGGAATGCTACAACTGGTATTTTGCCTAATTAGAGAACATTCCCAATCTCTCCCTGAGCTACAATCTCTCCTTGAGCTGCAATCTTTACAGCACAGAAAAAACAAATTGTCTCTTCTCTTTGTATTGGTGATAATTACCTAGAAGGAATTAACTTGTTTTTTGGGGGGGATGGAGGAGTGATAGGAGGAAGTAAAGCATTCATCCACACTTCTTGTCAGCTCTTGCAAATATATACACTTTGTTAATGGCAACTATTGAGTTATTACCTGAAATAATTCTTCCATCTTGAAAACTGTATTTTTGACTTCAGCATTTTAATTCTAAGACTGATCTCTGACTTCAGCAAGCATGTTAAGTCTTCAGGACATCTTCCTGCACAGTGTTTTAATCTAAATCACACGTGACAATATGAAGAAACCAGACACCACTTAATAATGATTTAACTGCAGCACAAAACATTCATCCAACTTGGGATACAAATGATGACATAGCTACAAACCTCCAGAATCACAAACTGTGACTGAGATGCTCATGGCCTTCATAAAGATGAGTTCCAACCAGCTGTCACGAACACAGATAGATGGCTGGAGTGATAGTGCTCCTTTAAGTGTCTGTAACACTTTGTATCTTAAGTTTGGAGCCGCAAGGTTTGACCCAACTGTGCTGCAAAACATTTTCAAATCCCCACAAAATGTTGGAAAGGAAAAGCCAGCAGATGAGCCAAGGAAACAGATGGCTTACTAAAGATCCTTTGTATTTGGCCACGGCTGAGAGCATAACCTTGCATTTTTAACAGTAGGTTTTGCGCTCTTGCACTTGAATTAATTCAACAAGACTAACAACTCTGAAATTAATACTCTCCTTTTCCTAAGATCAGATATAAAAAGCATTTGAACTCCACATGGACTTGTGGTACAAAAACCCAAGGGTGTTTTGGAAATGTTGACAGCACTCAAGTCAGAGTTTCAAGGATCCTTGTTTCTACTAGATTTCAGTCAGAGTGTTTCTAAAGCAGAAATTTTAAAATTTGAAACTTAAGAACATTATATTTAGGATATGTACTAGCAAATCAAAACAATACCTGATGCAGCACTTCTTTCAGCTCTTGAGACAGGATTTACTATGATACAAGTGTGAATTCAATTCAAGCAGGCTTACTCACTAAATCCCAACCCTGAATCTGTTTCAGGATTAGGACTGAAGTATCACCTTCATTTTACATGAAGCACTCCTTTTCCTCATTCTGTAGTTTAGCTACTAACAAACAAAATTGTCAGTTTGAAACATCACAATCCTAGAGAGGCAGGATTGATCTTAGAAAACCTCACTGGCCACCACTGTTCTAGGAAGGGCTGGATCATAGAATTACACAATGGTGTGGGTTGGAAGAGACCTTAAAGCCCATCTCATTTCAACCCCCGCCATGGGCAGGGACACCTTCCACTATCCCAGGTGTCTCAGAGCCCCATCCAGCCTGGCCTTGGACACTGCCAGGGATGAGGCAGCCACAGCTTCCCTGGGCAACCAGGGCCTCACAGGGAAGAATTTCTTCCTTATATCCAATCTAACCCTGCTCTCTGTCAGTGTGAAGCCATTCCCCCTTGCTCTGTCACTCCAGGCCCTTGTCAAGAGTCTCTCTCCATCTTTCCTGTGGGCTCCCTTCAGGCACTGCAAGGCCACAATGAGGTCACCCAAAGCCTTCCCTTCTCCAGGCTGAACAATCCCAATTCCCTCAGTCTTTCCTCACAGCAGAGCTGCTCCATCCCTCTGCTGCCCTTGGTGTCCCTGCTCTGGACTGGCTCCAGCAGGATAGCTGGTGGCAGCACAGCAGAGGTTCAGACAGCAGCTGGGTTGGAGTTACTCTGTGGCAGAGGAATATCCTTTTCCAGATACATTAGCCAATGAGCCTGCACTGCATATAAATGCTGTGACAAACAGCTCAAAAAAAGACATGTGCATTAAATAAATATCTCCTGATTCATCATCTCAGTCAACAGGCAGACATTTACTGCACTGTAATGTTTTCCAAAGCTGTGTAAGTATTTGTTCCTCATTAGTAGCAAATATATAGTGCATTTGAGAAAACAGCTTTATTACATACCACTTTATTAATAAACAGCAGCATTAGGTGGAAGTCACATCTATATATCTTTAATATAGTCTAAATAGTGTGTGGGAGTGAAAAAAAAAGAGCAGAGAAATAAGCAAGCTGGTTCATTGCAGAGGAAATATTTATACAAAAGCTACAATACACACACCTTACTTCAAAGTCACCTTAGACCTCAAAATGCCCTGGCTTCAAAGGAGACAAAATAGGTCATTTTCCAAACTGGTTCCAAGGAAGACACAGCTCCACCCATTCAACTTTTCCCCTCTCCCCTCACGGCTTGTCCACAAACACTCACACCCAGCTGAGGGACTGAAGACATTAGTGTGTAATTGCCAATATTTACACTAATGAGGCAATGAGCTCATCTGCTGCCTTTTGGCAAGACCTGCTTTAACTCTTGGTTTTGTAGGACTGAATCTGTTCTTTATACTTCAGTCCACATGCAGCATTTGCTTTGTCCTTTGACTACAGCCACCCTGAGTCTCAGCTGTCAGAGAGGTGCTCCCTGCACCTCAAATGTGAGCTGAGGGCAAATTTCAGAAAAATAAAAAACCACAAACATACAAAAAACTTATTACACTTCCCACATTTCAAGATATGGACCAAAACACAACACCTTCTTCCTCTATATTGTGGTGAACCTAGCATACAAATGAGCCCATTCCTCCCCTTCCAAGTTTGCACTGAAGGATGCAGGAAATAAAATACATCCTACAGCTGAAATCTATTTAAATTTGAATTAAGAGAAGTTTTAAAAGCCAGTTAAGCACATGGTTTAAAGCCATGGTATGACATGACTACCAAAATCTCACTGTAACAAAATGCAATTTCTGAAACAGAAACAAGGTGAGGTACTTTCAACTTAATCAACGTAACTGTTCCAAAAAATTATAGTCTCAAATTTTTACTCAGTGAGCAGATACATTATTCATTAAACATTACCTAAGAAATTTCAAGTTTCTGGCAACCTAGAAAAGTCTGCAAGACAGAACAGAACATATTACTAGGAGGAGTCTTTGAATAGTTAAGCAAGATAAATGAGAGGAGGGAACCCACCACTTTCTAAAATTTACACTTGGCTGTGCTTACTTCCATATTTCCCCAGGCGCAAAAGAACTTTGCTTCTCCTATTCTCTATTTATAGGACTCAGCTGGATCACTTAAGTATTTCCCCTCTCTTGATAATTGTGAGCTTGGCTAATTTTATTAGAACAAAATCTGAAGTAATCATAACACAGAGCAATAGCTTATAGGCTGAAATACTAGAAGTGCATTACGTAATTCATGGAACCATGGAATGGGTTGGGTTGGAAGGAACCTTAAAGTTCATCTCATTCCAACCCCCTGCCAGGGGCAGGGACACCTGCCACTACCCCCAGTTGCTCAAAGTCCCATCCAACCTGGCCTTGGACACTGCCAGGGATGGGGCAGCCACAGCTTCTCTGGGCAACCTGTGCCAGGGCTTCAGCACCCTCACAGGGAACAATTTCTTCCATATATCTAACCTAATTTCCCCCTCTTTCAGTTTGAAATTCCCATAGTTTTCAGTTTGAATTCCCATAGTTCCGTGGCAGTGCCAAGGTAAGCCTACAACATTTTGGCCAACTGGCCACACTGCACAGAATAGATGTGGAGCCAAATTCCACTTCAGGAGGTGGGGATACTTAGGTTCTCTATTCAGCTGGTAATTTTAGAGAAACTGTTACAAACTTCGTACTTTTTAAACCACTTTTCTCTATAAGTCTGGCTAAAACTCACCTACACTCCGAAACTCCCTGGGAAGAGCGAGAAGTGCAGAGATGAGCATCATAATAAATACACTTCCCCTCGGAAGTCTTACAAAGATCATGTATTGCATTCATAGAAAGATCCAGCAAAGAGCTCTTCAGGAAAAACATTATTCTCTGCCAAAAAACTGACAGCAATTAACAGAAGTCACAGCCAGCAATGCCAATGAAAATGGATGTTAGGGGGGGGAAATGTTTTCATTTTCCTTCTCTGGCCTTCTTTCTCTGTTGCAACAATTTTTAAACCAGAACAACTTTCCACGTATGGGTTTCCCTCTGTATTTTCAGACAGCATCTCTATTTTGCACTTTGAGACACAGCCTTTCGCTGCTGGCCATGCAGTCACAGGCTTTCATCTCAGCTCCTAATGGCTACATTTTCCTCCTCACTGCACCCTCAGCAACCCCATCGTGTCCATTTCCCCAGCACAATGATGTCAGGACAGATTTCTGCTGTCAGCAGACTTGACAAATGCAGGCAGGACAAAGCAGCCCTCCCCTTTCTTCACTTGATCTACTTATTGTCACTCAGGAAATCCTTTCACACTGATCTCTGCCCTTCTTGTTTACTTCTCACTCATTTTCCCCAGTGAAGTCTTCATGGCTCACTCGCCACAGTCACCTCAGACACGCACATGGAAGTGAAACTCCACCAAATTACTGGTTACATCTCTTTATCCTTCCTCACACTGTCCCTTAACCAACTTCTGCAGAGCACCTACCAAAACACAATGGATCAGCAGGTGTGACCCAACTGCGTTTTGGGCTGATTGAGCTTACTCTACTCATCTCCACACCTTGGGCAGGATGCATCTTCTGTTTGGGGGTTCTGCTGCCTTTCAGAGAGGCCAAGGCAAGCACAGTTCTGCTTTAAAGAGCTCCTGCAAAGCACAGAAGAAGGTCCTGCAAAGAAGATGGGCAATGTAGTCAAGACCTTCTGGAAGTACGCACATCCCTCCAGAAGGAATTTTATCATCATTCCTCCTTCACCATTTTTCCTGAACTTATGAGATGCCTGGGATACCAGACACTGGTACTGAAGAACACAGAATCATTAACATTTGAAAAGATCTCCAAGATCATTGAGTCCAACCTTTGACCAACCATCACCTTGTCAACTAAGTGCCACATCCAGGCTTTTCTTAAGCATCTCCAGATCTCCACCACCTCCCTGGGCAGGCCCTTCCGATGCCTGACCACCCTTGCCACAAAAATTCTTCTTGAAGCCCTCCTGACATAGAGCCCAAGTTAAACAAAACAGCATCTCAGCACTGGTGCATGAAATGCTGTGATGAGCCCCCTGGGTTATCATCACACTGCTTATGAAGGATAAAGTCCAGCCTGCATTTCTCTTTGGAAGCAGAAAAAAAAACAACCAAACCAAAACCAAGAGATCTGATCAGGACATTTTTAGTTTCCCCTGGTCTTTCTTACTTAAAAAAAAATCCCAGTATCTGTGGATTCTGTTTCTTTGGATTCCTCTTCTGCATAGAAAGAGAGGAGAGGCTGTGCAGCCTAGAGAGCCACTGGCAGCATGGAGTAAGTAAATAGACAGGGTTAAGGATTTAGAACTGTGTGAGGGAGCTTAACAAAAAGAGCCTGGTCAGTTTTCTTTTAAATAAAAAGTGGTTGCTGGGATTTCTAACCTTTATTGATATGCAGCTATGGAAGTGTACAATACCAGGTAACATCAGGAGGCCAGAATGGCTTATTAAGCACAATTACCTAGCAAGCAATCTAAATCCTGGAAAGAACTCAAGGGGAAGTGCCCGCAGGAAGTTTGTGCTAATCATAAGATAGTAAGCAAATAAACACCTGAAACTGCAAAATTTAAAGCGTTAATGAGTCCAGACATCCAAAACATGACACTTAAATTAAAATCCAAATATGTGAGTCTCCTCAGACCTAGGAAAGATTATATGAAAGAAATCTGGAATTATTTTTTATAAAATTATTATTTATAAAAGTACAAAGCCAGGCTTATAGAGTGAGGTAAACCAAGTATTCACATTTTTCTTCCTACTTAATTATGAATGACCTGAATATTAACTTGCAGGTATTTGTGAGTAAGATTTTTACAATGTGACAAATGAGATGCATTTAAATTTGGCTTAATTTAGCTGCTATTTTTTCTCTTCCTCACTCCAAGATATCAAATACTAAAGCATGTTTCATTAACAGTTACAATTCAAAATGTAAACCTTTACTTCTTTAAAGCCCAGAAATTTTCATTTTTGGACATTCTGCAATTATCCTTTGTAGGAAGCAGTCTGCAAAACTGCCAAACCTACACTGAACAAAGAGAAGAGATTGTATCAGAACAACATGCCTCCAAAAAGCTGAGTTTCTTTCCTGCCAGAGAGAGAAATTACTAATGGGCATTGCAATTAGTCCAAAAAAACCCAATACTATTTTTGCAGATGCACACTCAGAAAACTACATTTTGATGTTTACACAGCAGTAAATAAAGTGGGAAGACTTTTGAGTTGGGTAATAAGCACATTTTTCCTCTCAAATGTTTAATGACAGTGAATCATTAAACACCCATGAGGTGAGGTCTGCCACATTTTGCTACTATGAAGATCAGAATATTGCAGAATTCCCTAGGGATCGATAAATTAATAAATACCAAACGAAGTCATTTTAACTTTAGAGTCCACAGGAATTGCATGATCCCATTTTTTTCACTGCTCTACAGCAAGTGAGAAGATGCAAACCTTGCCAAAGCTTAATAAATTAATGAAAAAAAAGTAGGAAATGGTTTGCCTGCAACACCCAGGGCTTGGATGCAGCAACCCATGTCTCAAGAATCAAATATTTTTGAAGCAGAAAAGCCAGGGACTACTGTCTCTTCATGTAAGTGGCATTTCCACACACCATCCCCCCTGCCATTTATTATCAATATTTCTGTCCTTTCCAGACATCCTGTCTCCACTTACATTCCATTTTCAGTTTGCCTTCAGCTGGCAAGCACAAGATGAATCCTAACTCTGAAAAACCACTGGCAGAGCTTTTTTTTCCCAACCATCAGACCACTGTATTTCCTCAGAAACATGTTCAAAGTATTCCACTTCAAATGAATTTCAAATACTTGAAGTACTGCTGCTCCAAGTGCAAAGAAACTGTTCAGATGTGGATATAAGATCCAAGTTTTATGTAAGGACAGATTTGCATGGGACAATAAAGTGAAGGAAAAGAAGCCTTAAATGAGAAAGCAAGAAGCTACACGTAATAAAAATCTGACCAAGTGAGGAAAAGGAAAGAAATGGTATCTTCAATTTTAGCTCTGCTACCCCACCAGTCTGAACAAGTGCAACACAGACAGCAAGGAAACAAGAGGCACTTTGTGCAGTGTGCAGCTCTGGAGTGGGGAAGAGAGACAAGAGATGAAAAGTATCTCTTGTAATACAAAGAATGCAGCAAAACTCAAGGATCCCAGCGATACCACTGTCAGGAGGAATCTTGTTTTCTTCATGTAGTGACTCAATGGCCAGGCAGCAGGAGAAAGGTGTGCACCCAGCAAAGCTGAGACGGGCAGGAGAAGCAATGAGAACCTGAGAGGCAGCACTTTCCCCTTAAGATTATTCCTCATGTCAACCAGAACTCGCTGGCACATTAGAGCAAAACTCTCCCTGAGCCAGAGATCCTCTCAGAGAGCACCCAAGAAGTTCTCCCACCTTTTAATACCTTTCAGTAGGTACCAGTCAAAGATGAAGGGCAGAAAATCATGAGCTCAATGAACGGAGTATTTTCTGATTCATGACCTGGGGCATGTGGATGAAAAAGGAACTGCACTCTGCTTCCATAGTTCTAGAAGGGAGCATGAGCATGCAGGTTTTTTAGCCCAACCAGCAGAAGTATCTGCCCAGCTCAGGTAGGTCAAAGACATCTAAATCATGACAAACGCAAGCCTCAAAACAGCTGGAGAATACAAATTAAGTCTCAGTGCTCACACACCAACAAAGTATGGTTTTGCTGCTTATCAAACATCCCAGAAAATGCAATATCACTATGCAGAAAAACATGAAGCAGCATTCTGCGAGTGAAAGCTTCTGAAGTGGCTCTCAAAACAATGTTTTTGTCAACTTATTTAAGACTTCGTGTGAGTTAATTCAATTTAAAGAGTCATTAGACCTACCCCGGACTTCAAAGAAAAAGTTATGTCTATTTTTGTCCGTTTTTCATATTTAAAGTTTAAGTAGTGAAAGAAAAACATTTCCCAGAGTTACTCCTCTGGTTTGATGTCCACTTGTGCTGCCAGAGTGAATAAATTCTGTTCCTTTTCTTCATTACTTTATTTATTGATTAACACTGAATAAAAGCGGATCAATTTTTTTAAGTATGAAAACCTATTATTACTCCATGATTTCAGCTGGGGAAAAAAAATGGTTTAATAAAACACTACAATAAAATACTACAAGCTGACCCTGTCTTGTGCCCCAAAACAGACAGCAAAATAAAGTCACGTAACAACAACAAATTACATTAGTTATGCTTAAGGGAAAAAACCAAATTGGTTTATTCAAAACAAGCAAAGGTAAATAAGTAACTCTCCCTGTGTGAGGATGGGCAGGCACCATCCTGATGAATTCCCAGCAGGCAAATACCTTCTGCTCTCATACAATAAAATCATTCAGAGACAGTAACTCACATGACTTGTTCTAAGTGACAAATAAAGGAGTGACACTGCAGTCACCTGGCAGCTGGCCACAAACTTGCTCCACTGAAAGGAATGTATTCAAAATAGAGTCAACAACAAATTCTTAAATATTTTAACTTGGCAGAAGAAAACCTGGCTCAACACCACTACATTCCAAGCTTCCTGGAGTTCCAGGTTAACATACATATGTATATGTGCTCTGGCTAAATGTCACCTGGGAAAATTAACAGACCAGTGTCTGTCTAAATTCTGTGTGCTGGTTTAGCCAGCAGGACTGTTCCATGGTTGGTACCACCTCCCCCAACCATCACACCCCTTTAGCAAGAAGATGTTGTTGGTTGAAGGCAGCAATTAATGCTCTGGAAACGTCTGCCTTAGAAACAATCCACTGGTGTGCATTAAAGAGACACGTAACATGCCTAGAATGTAGAGCTGAAAGTGCTTTAATGAATAACCCAAACCACCTCTCAAATATGAGGCAACTTAAGACAAGTCTGAAGCCAGACTCGAGTCAACACAGCATTTTTGGATGCTGTACACATGGACAGATGCATCCACACACGTACCACCCTTCAGCAAAACTCCTCTTCACCATACAGAGCGCATTTTATATATGTGCACTGATATTTCTACTAGTTCTATACAGTATATTAAGGATAATGAAAGTATCCATCCAATGCTGCTTTGCTTCAGCTTTTCCTGTAGTAATATAAAGCTCTTGTACCTTTGTCTGTACCTCTGATACACAGAACATGAGACAAGCTGTCATTGTGGCAAATGAATGAAGCATTTTCATTTATTTAGCTCTATTGGTCCCTCAGCTGCTTCAGTTATCAACAGAATACTGCTATAAATACTGCATTTGCAATAGAAGGAGTTGTAGAAGGGCAATATACACAGAAATTAAAAAGGTGCCGTGACTGGTATGGAAGTCTATCACTGAAAAGCTGATGCGTACACAAAAGGCAAATCAGCTTTAAACAAGGCCTGTAAATGGTGACAAGCCAGAGAAGAAGCTGCATTCTCAGTTTTTCTCACTTGCTTCACCAACCTCATCTATATCATAAAACAGGGGACTCAAAAAATCAAACCAATATGAAAAATAAAGCAATGCATCATCTGAAAGTATGTATTTTAGTCTAAGTTCTGATATTTTTCCTGTATCGAGGATTCATCATGTTGTCAGGAAAAACAGTACCTGCTACTGTTTACTTCTCCTGACAACTTTTTTTGATTTTTGGCAATGTCTGAGTGGTCAAGCTGGGGACAACTCCTTACAGCGAATCACAGATTCATTAAGGTTGGAAAAGACCTCCAATATCACGGAGCCTGACCTTTGACCAAACACAGCCTTGTCACCTAAACCAGGCTTGTTTCTTGAACACCTCCAAGGATTGTGACTCCTCCTTCCTGTGCAGCCCATTCCAATGCTTGACAAGCCTTTCAGCAAAGAAATTCTTTCTCAAGTGAAGATCTGCTGCCCAGGATCATCTGACAAGCAGAGGAGCCACGGACAGAAGTCCCCTCTCATTCCACACTCCCCAGGGACAGGTTAGCTGTGGGCCTCCCTCTTATACAGCAGGAAGGTGCATATCCATGGAGATCACACCATCATAGGAGAGAGAAACACAGCAGGGCCAGGGCAAGTCTGCCCAGAACACAGCTGTTCAGAGAAAACATGTTGCACAGAGCAGGGGAACTGGGATCTTGCTCACATTTCTCATCTCAGGAGGAAAAGGGTAGTGATGAACTTATGAAGTTGCCCCATTCCTGGAAGTGTTCAGGGCCAGGCTGGACAGGGCTCTGAGCAACCTGGGATAGTGGAAGGTGTCCCTGCTCATGGCAGGGGGTGGAAGGAGATGATCTTTAAGGTCACTTCCAACCCAAGCCATTCCGTGATTCTTTAAGCTTCAGAGTTTTCAGAATGCTTTACGTGCAGGTACTTTCCGGAGAGAGAAGAGAAACTCTTACTTGGAGGGTTTTTTGCTAGCTTCTTACCTGCAGATGAAGACAGAGATGTCTGCTTACGCACAATCTGCTACTCCAGGCATCAGTGTCCACTCTGCTGACAAGGGCAGCTCCTAGAAGGAAAAAAGAGAAATATTGTTATACATTAGTAAAACAACCTTCTTGAGGATGAAGTTCTATTCCCCCTCCTTCCTTTAATGTTTTGGAAAAACACAGTGTTCACCTGGCACCTATAGATCTACAACAGCCTGGTACACACAAGCAATATTTTATTTTTGAAAAGTTAGTTCAAAAGAAATGTGGAATACTGCTCTTAATTTGCTGCTTCTTATACCTGGTGTGACATGTTCCCGCTATAAATAACTAAGTGTGGTAAACAACATTTCAACAGCTTTCCAGAACATTAGAAAAAACAAAACAAAACAAAAAACCCTAAGCACTGTATTAGGTAGTCACGAGCATCTACCACTGCTAAATTGTAAATATAGGAGATTGTGAAATAATCTTCTTTCCCAATTTTCTTTTTAAGGAAAATAATCCTCAGACTGGAGCTGTTCCAGATGTATAACCCTCCAAGTGCTCTGGAGCTGCACACCCTGACTCCCTTGCAGCAGTGAATCACGAGCAATGCGTGCACAAATAGCCAAACAAACTGGGCAAAAGGTAATAAATCCCAAACTACTGATTATGACTAATAATCAGCTTGGAAGGGGTGCTTACTACAACAATGTTTAACAGCATCATTGTGACAGACGGACAGATGTTGCCTAATATTATGGCACAGCCAAGAAGAACATGTGAGATGTGGTTATTTTCAAACCTTCATGACCAAAGATTTTCTGAATAATATTTTAAGGGAACATATCTATTATGTGTAACTCTACATGGGAACTTTATAGAGTGTAGCATGGAAAAACAGCTGTAAATCAGAAAAACTTCCCACTGGTATTTTAGCATCTCCTCTGCCACTGTTGTCAGACACTGAATTTCATCCAGACAAATGTTTGTCTCCTAATATCTGTCTGACAAAGATGTACTGCATACCAACTCCAGCATAAGAACATCTTAAGACTTCAGAAAACAACAAAAACCTCTTCAAGATCTGGAAAGAAGGGAGGTCTGTAAAATACTAGACCATGCACACAAAGCATCAAAGCCCTGTAAGAGTAATGGCTTCTCTCATCACAGCCCAAACCTCCACAACAGGACATTAAGGAGCTCCACAAGTCTCAGGCACATATCAAATCATTTTCACCACGACTGACTGAATATGTAGCTTTCATTCACAAACCAATATTAATTAAATTCCTGGGTTACCAGAATATGTTTTTGTGATGTTTTGTGCTTTCCACTCTGCAGAACCACTAACATTTACTAATGGGTCACATGAGCCTTTTAGTTCAGCTCAGAAATGAACAGAATAGTTTTTGGTGAGTTTATGGCTCTCAGCTGAGAAGCTGTAATTTAACAGAAGGAAGATACACTTGTTGAATCTCCATAATGTATTTGATTGCAGCTCCATTATAAGAACATTGCTTTAAGGTTTATTCACTACATAGTCCTAAGTAGGGTCAAACAGTCATAGAAAATGCAGAACATTCATCTAGCCCACCACATCAGGTTAAATCACCAGTGCTTGAGCCCCAGTTACTAACCAATCCCCATGTACACATGTTAGATTAGGAAAATAAATCTGGTTTTAGGATACAGATGGTGAGTTAATTAATCCAGAGACACAGATGCTTGAATTTTGCTGGGGGAGGGAGAGATAGAGAAGAGAGAGAGAGAGAATCATCTCACCCCAAACTATGAAAGCGGAGCTTTGAGAGGCTAAAAGTTGTCTTCATCTACTGCAAACCAATCAACTGCCAATATACAAGTAGTACACATTTCAATTACTGTTGTTTGTTAATTACCCCAGGACATTTTATACAAAAGCCAAAGAATAGTGGATTCTGAACCTGAGAATGGAGGGGCCGTGATGCTGATCCAGCAGCAGGGACCAACACTTCCATTCCAACAGAGCCACATTATCTGCCACTCTATTGAAGCCCTAAAGCTCTTCTCAGACCACTCTGCAAACTGAGTGGGAAGGAATAAGGATAAGAGCCACATTCTGTCCTTAGGGACCCCTATTAAATCAGATTTCCAACATCAGCCACTTCCCCTTTGTTTTCCTCAAGCCATATGGCTTCCTGACAAAATCTGTACAAACAATAAATCCATTAATCAAGCCACTGCTGGAGGAAAAGGTTTTTTTTTTTCTCCTTCCCTTCATCAATCCAGACATTTTAATGGAGATGTTTTATGTATTTTAGTTTATGAAAGTCCCAAAGAAAATAATAAAGTGGCCTTTGTTCTCCCACTGCAGCCCCAGTTCCAGTTCGTACTTGTAGAAGGAGATGCTCACACAAAACGCAAAGAGATACAAGAATAGAGAGAAGTCAGTCAAACCAGCAAGAAAGGAGTCCAGCCTAATTGAATCTCAGCAGGGATACAGCATAAATTGCTGCCTAGGTTTGCTGGTATACTGTCTCAAAAAACAAAATAACAAAACTTACAAAGAAAATATAATTAACAGAAGTAGGTAAAATAAGAGACATTAAATGTCTATTTACAAGGCTATGAGGAGATGCACACATGCAAATGCCACAAGTAGCTCTAAGGAAGAGTTTCTTTTAAGAGATGCCACAAAAAAGGACTTCCCCAGAGGCCAGGCTTCATTTTTCATCAGGTGAAAAAAGATGACCAACCTGCTACACAATCCATCTGTTTTGGCACCTCCACACTGGTAAAATCGTGCTGGTGATGATGCACATCTCAGATCAGGAGGAAATACACACTGCACATGAAGGGAACACAGTGGGAAGGAGGAAACACAGAGCAGCAAGATTTCTACCTCTTGTAGGTGGGAAACTCCCTTTCCTGCAGGTGGAAAGATCTCACACTTCTCTGAACCTACCCAGGCTCATTCTTTCACCAAACTAAACATACACTTGAGGGACTGCTGGAAAGGCCAACTACCTGTTTTGATGATGTGTTCCCACAGAGGCTTCTTCCAAAACTTCTTTGACTAAACTTTCATTAGTCAATAGTCGGAAGTGCAGGAGGAAGATTGGGAAAAACAAGAAATTACTTTCCAACTCAGTTGGTCTCTTTTAGTCACACATTTCTAAAGCAACTCTGTCCCTTCCACTCCCATGGAAGGAAAACAGGATTGGCATGGTAACCAATCTTTTTACCCTAAAACATGCTTTATTCTCTTCACAGGTGGTCTATAGCTTACTGGATGATCAAAACTGTTCCTCAGTTAACGTGAGCCAAAGCAACCCTGCGTTTAAATGAAGTTCAGGAAACACAAAGCAGTTTATGACACTGACAAAGACCTTACAGAGAAAGAACATTAAAAAAGGTATGAAGTTCACTTTTCAAAACTTGGAGTAGGTTTTTTTGGAGATGGGTTGGTGTTTGGGGGTTTTTTAAACACAGGAAAGCAGCATTCTTGATTAAAAGCAGGAAAGCTTTAAAATTACATCCCTTTCTGTCTTGGTTGAATTAAGTAACAATTAGCCACAAAGAAGAAAAAAATAAGGAAAGAATAGCTTAGAAAGTTTGAGTCATTATCTCCAAGGAGACACAGCTGTAATTTTAACAAGGTCAGAACACTTCAGTCAGTTCTTGTGGGTAATACAAGATGTTAGCTTCTGTTCCTATCAAGGCAATGACAACTCTGAAAGACTGCAGATATCACTTGGAGCCCACACCACTATAAATTATTAGCCTCGAGGCCACAGGCTGGTAAGATACAACATCATATCCAAAGTACAGATGGATTTGTGGATGCCTTGAGGTAGCGATGAAAGGTATGTTTGTTTTGGACAGAGTGGTGAGGAGGATCAGGTGCTGCCAGCTAGGGAGACCTTTTACCACATCTGGGGCAGATGGTCCCAATTATCTTCTCATCACTGGTAATCAGAAGTCATCCTTCAGCAGCTATATAATAACCTACATAAAAATAAACCTGGGATTGGTGTTTGGCTTCTAGTAAGAGGAGAGCTCGCCTGTCACAAGTCAGTCAGTGGAGGCAGCATCCTGGCTTGGAGTCTCATTTACAAGCCTGGGGTATGAAGGTCTGCAGGTGTGACATGGTGTCTTCACATCAGGTGTGAAAACGGAATACAGGAAATGCTGACAAGAAAATTTAGGGGCACACCAGTGGGGAGGAGAAGGCACTTCTCCCTCCTGCCAGCTCACTCCTCCGCCCTTTCTGACCCTATTGATAAACAGCATGCGCTCCCAAATTAACAAGATCTGTATCACCCTGCTTTGGCTACTGCTCTTACCTACGGGGACAAAACTGATCCAAACTGAAAGCAAGACACATTAGGAGGAAAATATAAAGAGCATCAAGCTCTTCATGCCTTCACTGACTGCAGTCACTTGTTCATGTCCTCACTTGACTGTCGAAGGTGGTCAGTCACAACAACATCCAAAAAACTTACTCCCTCTCTTCCCTGAGCAACCCAGCACCTCAAATAGAATTGAGAGAGGACTTGTCCAGCCCAGACTTCACTGCACCTTTACTTCCCATACCCTACCTTAGCAGGAGCAATACCACTTACATCCCACAAAAGAAGGTGCTTCTTTGTTACCGCTATTTAGCTCTTCTCAGGAAGAGGAAAAAAAACTGCTTATCCTCAAATTCAACCCTAAACTACTCCTTATTTGCTCCCAACAATGTATCCTAGATCTTTAAGATCTACCATGGTATTGAAAAGCAAGTGCTACAAAAAAACCATGTTGACACATAAACCAAGAAGAGTAAAATTAAAATTCAAAGCAGCTTGATGTAAAAGAAAAAAGTCTTGACTGAGATCTCCAGAGTGCTGCCTGCCATTTTTCTCCTTGAAAGTACATGAAGGGCATTTGCTTTCCAGGAACAAGAGGCTTGAATTAATTTAATACATTTCTAAGCCTTTAGAGTTCCAGTTGTTGAGAAAAGAGAAAGAAGAAGAAGAAAAACACTTGAAGTCATTTATTTTCTTTTTGTTTAAACGACAGCCAAGAGAGCTCCAGCACATGAGCTCAGAGGACATCAGAGCAGAATACTCACAGGTAGAGCACACTGCTTTCTCTTCCTCCAAACTAACACTTTATTTTGCAGCCCCTGTGATTAAAGCCCATGGAACCACTGCTCCAGGATGAAAAGGGGGTGGCTGATGCAGCAGAGAACCATCACAGCTCACCCACAGGCTCACCTGCACGTCCTACTCTACTCCCTCATCCCAAGGCTGCACCTGGAAAACACGGGGGAATTGCACAGAAACCAGGAGTTCTCTTCTCCTTGTCAGCAAGAAGACTTTGTTTTTTCAACACAGGAGGCACTGAGGTGTCACACTCACTGACAGGAGGAATGCCTTCCTCTGCTTCCTTCAGCAGCCCTGGAAGCACAATGGTTCCAACAAGCTGCTGATCAGAGGATTCCCTCCCAAAACACTGACTTGGCCACACCACTGTGGTTCCACACAGTCAGGCTCACTTCACAAAGTAATTATCCAACAGAACAACACAAAGTCATGGCAAGAATTTGCTCTGTTGTTGAAAATTTCTTCTTTTTCACTCACAGTCAACCCAAGTCTGCCCTGTAGATTTAAAGAGAGCAGCTCCCTCACGTTACATTCCTGCCTTACCTGCACCATTTCACACTTGACTACTAATGCTTTAACACAGCAAACTCTTGCCATGCCTACCTATGACTAAGTATTTTGCACTGGTTCTCAGAAAAGCATGTATGAGAAAGCATATTTAAAGAAAAAGAGCAAGAGACTGAATAATACAGTCAAGCAGCACTTAGCAGAAATCAGGATTAGGCCTGTGTGTTCACATACCCACTGACCTGTTTGGGTTGGAGGTTAGCTCCTGTTATTAATCCTAGTGGTTAGAACTACAGGAAGGCATTTTAAAGGAACGATTCAAGTTAAAACATGTATGTCATTAAGCATGCACATCTCTGAAAAAGTACAGTTGGGCAAGTCATCCAGGTATTTAGGCAACATAGAAGGGGTAGCACATAATAACAGAAGTACAATGATGTGGCATTTGCTTTCATTTCTTTCCTTGAGGATAAGTCTACTTGACTGAAAAAAAAAAATGGAGTAAGATTCTGGTTTATTTCCACTTGTGTATTTAAAACCATGTAGAACTAATGAAAAATAAACCCAAATCTTCCTTCCCAGGGAAGTTGTGGCTGCCCCAATCCCTGGAAGCATCCAAAGCCAGGCTGGATGGGGCTCTGGGCAAGCTGGGATAGCGGAAGGTGTCCCTACCCATGGCAGGGGGCTGGAATGGGACAAGCTTTAAAGTCCCTTCCAAGCTATTCAAGGATTTTATGATTCCTCTACAACTGAGCAGGTGTCTCTGCCAGCAGAATGACTACACTGGTGGCAAAGCAGTGGCTCACCATGCAGCCTGTGACTGCAGTGCAGCCAGAACCCAATGACCCCTCCAGTTTGCCCACAGTCGATATTACAATTCTTGAGTAAACAATGCTCCACTTTCTAGGCACTGCCAGACAATTTCCATTTCCACGTCATAGCAATTTATAGGCAATTCTTGAGAGCCTGCTCTATTTCTGAAAATAATGAAAGACTGCTGCTATCTTTGCTTCCCTGGGTTGTTTACACAGCATCCCTTTGTGTGATGATTTAGGCTGGTTTTCTATGAGCACCAAGGTAGGTTAGCTTGCAGAGCCCACATCGGGAACATAAAATAATTAAGATATCAGAATAAAACAGTCAATGCAGATTATTTGTAAATTCAAATTGGTTCAGTTTAGGATTAACCCAAGCCAGCAAAAATATTCAGTGTCAAGTCAGTTTTGTCTGTAACACCAGCAGAACATTCAACATTGCTCTGCATTTCCAAATAACCCTTTCAATACAAGACAGCTCTCACCCAAACCAGTCATTTTACAGAGGGTTTAAAGGTTAACTTCAACTACTCTTTTCTTAGCAAGGAGTTATAAGCCACTGCTAATAACCCCCTGATTCCAGACTTCTTAGAATTGCACAGGACAAAGCAAAGCACTTAAGACAGTGCTCTCAGCAGCAGCAAAACCTGGCAGGTGACAGGGAAATCCAGCCCCGGTTCCAGAGGCCTGCAGTGCTCTCTTTTGTGATTGCCACCTTGCAAGCAGTGCAGTGCTGCAGCCTTCCATTTGATTCCATAAACACATCTTTTCCCCGTTTCCAAAGCACACAGCTCCACTGACACTTGAAAGCAGAATTCTGAACTGTACCGTTCTCCCTGCCTGGCCCACATGGCACCCTTCACTTCTGAGGGAACTGGGTCAGGAATCAAATCCACTTTCATAAGAGCCAGAAACTCACAAAGAGTCTAGCAATATGAACAAGCCAATGAAACTACACTGCTGAGAGGATAAAAGGAGCCAGTGAATTCCTCCCTGGCCATGCCAGTGTTCATCCACAAGGAAAGGACATCACCAAGATGAACCACTTTCAATCGTGAGAGCCACCAAAAGCCCACCTCTTGGTTCTGCCTTTGTACCTAAGGCAAAGTTAAAGTGCTCCAGGGCCAAAGAGACTTCGTATTATCATTAATCCATTAAGAGATCTTTATTTGAGATGATGTCTTGATAAAAACTTCACTAATGTATGTAAAAAATGGGAATGTGGACAACAACACGTAGTTTTTTTGTATACGTTGAAACGCCCTCAAAGGAAGTCAATTTCAGTATAAGAATAATACAGTACGTCTGTTAAGCAATAATTTCTTCTGGGTAACTTGTGTCTGCAAATAGCTTCCATCTAATGAATTTCAAACATCTTTAACTGAAAGCACACACTGGCTAACAAGAGGTAAAACACTGAAGTGTGCAGCTGTTACGTGTTTCATGGCTGTAAAAAACAGCCACAGATGGCACCTGCAGAGAGCAAAGCCAGGCCTGAAAGCTTGCAGGTTTCCAGCTTCCTCCACAAGCATTTGTCCTTGGGGAAGATGAGTACCCTCCATCAGTCCTTCATCCAACATCCCTGTCCTGTGCCATTGTGCTCCTCTCGCAGAGTTTGTGAGGAAGTATTACTGGGATTATAATACACCATTTCTTAGTTACTAACCAAAGAAATAAACATCTTGCAGCAGCTACTGCTATTATATAATCACAGATTTCTTTTCATGTGGAGCTTTAATCTCCCACTTCATTTTGTAGTCAAGAGATGCCAAACTTCCTTTTTCTTTCCTTGCAATTACCCATGAGTCAATGGAAGACAAACATGGAGCTGATTTTTGCTGGATTTACTGCACTCTGTCCAAGGAAACTTAATCAACCCTCTGCACAACAAATTCCAAGTATGCTTGGACCTCACACAGGTGCAAGTGTAAGGCAAATGCGAGAGAGAGAAAAGTTAATTTCTCTATTGCAATCCACTGCCTCCTTCCCAAACAGCAGGAAGTAAAGTCACAGCATTTGTCTCTCTTGAGACTTCAAATCAAGGAAAAACCTGGCAGAAAGTGGTCAAGGCACAACTAATTACAATCTCTAGTTGGACACATACTGGTAGTTAACCAGCACCTGGGAGATACAAGGGCCAACTAAACACCAGCTACCAGGAAATGAAATTTATGCCATTAAAGTCTTTGAGATTTATTTATTTATTTGATAGTATTAAGGTAAATAGCAAGTTTTTGCTTTTGTAGTAGACAAACTTAATTTTTGTCACTGGCAACACAACACTTAAAAGGTCACTAATAATCAAGAAGAAAGCAACACTTTACTGTCCAGTTCTATAGTTCAGCTTATGGCACAGGCTGGCACTGTCACTATTAAATCCACCTCCTCACATCTCAAACCACTGTGGTTGCTAAATGTAAACAATAAATTTTAATGTGAACATTAAAACCAATTTTTCTTATACAAATATGACCCCTACCAGTCAGTACTTGAATTCTCTGAAAAAGGTACATTTTTGGGGGTGAGATGAAAGGTATGGGATAGGAGACAGGGAAAAGCTACTTTTATAGATAACTGCTCAAGTCTACTAGGTCACATAAAAAAGGAAAAGTAACCACAAAGAGGTTTGTCACAACAAAGAAGATAATGGGTTGGTTAAAAAAAATATGTTGTATACCAAAGTGAAAATAAACGTAATAAAGCTTAGTGGCATCCCTGCCCATGGCAGGGGGTTTGGAACATGATCATCTTTAACGTCCCTTCCAACCCCAACCAGTCTGTGATTCTATGACTACCAGACTCTCCAAGCACTGGAGCAGTGGAAAGAGAGAAAAGCTTCATATCCCTAAAGCTTTTTCTTCACAAGATCTTCAAAGCAGGAAATCCTTTCTTTTTAAAATTTTGCTAACTGACTAATGAAGTCCTCACATTAGCCCCAGAGTCAGGCCAAGGCAGAAGCCAACACTTTTAACTCAAAGACCTTTCCTTACAGCTGAACAACCAGTTACTTACCTACTTTTTGTTGGTTGGTTGGTTTTGGTAGGGAACCATCAGACTCATTACCTGAAATTAAGTGCTCAACATCAGCCAGAGGAAATGGGAGGATTTCTTCAGAGTTCAAAAGGAGGATTGAGATCCTGCTGCCATTAGCAGAACAAACAGGAAAAGAATCAAGATAGAGAAAAGCAGCAATAAAGCCCATTGTGTCTGTTATGCTGCTTTCAGACTTCTGTGGAACTGTCTCTCTTGATTTAGAGCACTGGCCAGCAAACCCGCCAAATTCCCTTTGAAAAGGTCCCATGCACTGTAATATGTGGGAGGTCCAAACTTCTGCAGTTCAAAGCCAAAGAGCTGCAAACACAGGAGACCAACATGTTGTAAAGATGTACTGATACCTTTCAGAGTCCTGCTCAGTCAAGGAAGACCTGAAGCCAAGTGGCCAAAAACCAGGCTGTCCTTTTCTGCTTATACACAACAATAAGCCTGGTTCTTTTGATGACTTTGCCATTCTTTCACGTGTTTTTATCAAAGCTCTTCTTTCAATTACATCTAGACACAACTTTATAAATTCCCTTCCCTTCCTCCCCAAACTTAGTTGTTTGCAAAACTGCAAACATTTTTTACAAGGCATTACAAATCTAATTCACAGTATCATAGAATGGCCTGGAATGGAAAGGACCTCAAAGATCATCCCATCCCAGGCCCCTGCCATGGGCAGAGACACCTTCCACTGTCCCAGGCTGCTCAGAGCCCCATCCAGCCTGGCCTTGGACACTGCCAGGGATGGGGCAGCCACAGCTTCTCTGGGCAACCTGTGCCAGGGGCTCCCCACCCTCACAGGGAACAATTTCTGCCTCATATCCAATCTAAACCTGCTCTCTGTCAGTGTGAAGCCATTCCCCCTTGTCCTGTCACTCCAGGCCCTTGTCAAGAGTCTCTCTCCATCTTTCCTGTGGGCTCCCTTCAGGTACTACAAGGAGGTCACCCCAAAGCCTTCTCTTCTCCAGTCTGAACAATCTCAGTTCCCTCAGCCTTTCCTCACAGCAGAGCTGCTCCATCCCTCTGCTGCCCTTGGTGTCCCTGCTCTGGACTGGCTCCAGCAGCTCCCTGTCCTTCCTGTGCTGGGATTTGGAGACGATTTTAGTTAACACTGACGCGGATCCCCTCCAAATTGCACCAGTTCTGATGAGATCTCACACTTTCGATTTCCAGAAATTCAATGAAAACCAAGAAACAAGTAATTAAAGCCTTAATTAGGATAGCTTCTTTCCTGGGGGCAAATGGAATCCACCTATACATGAAACTTACGAAACAGTCAATTGCAAAGTGTAAATATCGTCCAAAACTAACACTCACAATCAATGAAACAGCTTTTGAAACTGCAAATGTAACAGACAAAAGAGGCTGAAGAGGATGTTTTAACCTTCTTTGAAAATGACAGACTAACAATGTTAAAAGGCTTTTGGAGGATAAGAGATGCACAGCTTGTTTCTATAAGAAGTCTAATGCCAACTCATTTAAAAATACTCCCTTGCTACTGCATCCAAACAGCAGGTGGGTACACAACAACACCAGACAGCTGAGACACAGAAACAACCAAACTGTGAGCGCAAGACTTGCATAGTGACCAAACTCCATCACAGACCTGCAGGACAGCACTGCCTCTCTGAAAATTATCAAAGGAAAACATCTATTTTTCTCCTTTATGTTTCATACCACTTAATGAAAGGCTCAGAAGATACCAAGTGATGAACACCTGAACAAAAAGCTCAGGTCTTGGGAGTACTCACCCCATGATAGGATAGCTGGGAGCTAAACAGGAAAATCCACACTAAGCTTTCTCTATTTACTCAAGACACATACAGACCATGAATTTGCCTGGTTCATTCATCCCTTTGCTAATTCCCACAAGGACACAAGACAATTCCACTTCCAAAGAAACCAGCACAAACCAGTAATTACCCCAAAGTGCCTCAATGATGCCCTTAAGCAGGCAAATATTTCCTTATGGAAATCCCATATAGGCACCTAAAATTCCACAGGGCAGAAATATAAATATCCCCGAAGGTCTGCATTTGTTTTCCTTCTATTGTGTGCTTTCTTGTTGCACCACCAACTGCAATCTGCACAGCTTACTCTTTAAATTAATGCTCTGTGAAAAAAACAAAACAAAACAAAAGAACACTCAGTTATTAATATTAATCCTTAAGTATTATGTTAAGAACACACCAACTCAGTTGACTTAGCATGGCTATGCATTAAAACTATCAAAAGCTTTAGGGGATGTCTACATAATATTTGGCTAATCTTAGAAACTAAGTGAAAATCCCACTTCATGGTGAGAAAATGGGCCACTTCTCAGTACATTAACAACATCTTAATTTTCTGAGTTAAAAGCGACATTCAAACATTTTTACTAGACATTGCTGTTTATAATCACTGGACAATGTCCGAGTTCAGGCAATCTCTTCAGCTGGAAGAGACACATCTATAGTAATGAAAATTTTATTCAGCTTCATAAAAAAGTATCAACCTACAGGTCTCTTTATAACATAATATACCAGTTGCACACAATATTAAATTCAGCTGCAGTGACTGAGAATTCTCTTTGCTGACAGAAGCACAAAAAATAATTCATTTTTCACCTGATCGATTACAGCTAAATAATTCTATACTGTAGAATGAAAGGTGGTTCTCTGCCACAGCACCAACCCCCTGTGTTGAGACCTCTGTATTTCCAATATCAGAGTTTAATAGAAACTACTGCTAATTAGGTAATTTCTGGAGTTCTGTAAACAAAACAATGTTCTACAAACTGGTTACGAGGGCCTAATCTTGACTTTCCCCATGGATGCTCTGTGCTAAAGAAAACACAGAGCAATGGGGTAATACTGCTGGGCAGAAGCACTTCTAACTTGTAACCAAAAAGACCTGTTTTGCTCCCAAAACCAAACAGTTTTAGGTTAGTACTACTTTCCTTTGCCAAATTTCTTTCAGGAACTCTGTAGCTCCTTGTTCTTTTTGCTAGTCCAGGTCTGCGAGGCACCAAGGAAAAGAGGAAATGTACAGGCCAGCTAAGCAGTTTTAAAATAATTCTGTATGTACATGATTATCACAGGAAAGCTAGTAATTCTGGCAAAAGGACTACAAAAAGGCTGGCAAAGCATTCCATCAGATTTTTTAAACATTCATGGGAGGCATTCCAAAATAAGAGGAAAAACCAACATGAAACGAAGCAAGACTTTCACTGCTGTGCTACACCGGAATCATACGTGACTCACTCACTGCTTATCTCAGCCTCTTATCAGCAGGAGCAAGCTGTACCGACCACAAGTAACAGCCTCCTAAAACTGATAGAAAAATCTAATAGCTGACCCACATGGACAAAAAAATCCCAAACACAGACACACCATGAACCAAGATTTGACAAATCAACAAGATTTGACACAGCACGTTGAGAATGTGCTGCTTCAGGATCTCCTCACCTCACTGTGCTGGTGGTACTTGCAGAGGGCAGAAACTCTGTTCTTTAGGCATTCACTCACCAGGAAAATGGGAGAGCCACTGATGGTCAGAGCAGGAGTTCAGCAGGACAAAAAAAGCATTATACAACCTGGAACAATTTTGCAACCGATGGAGACAGGCTTTGGAAATCCAGGTGTTCAGCAAAGCAGCCCAGGAGTGCCACCCTCACTGCAGGCACTGGATGCACTGATGCTCATGGTACCTTCTCCACAGAAGGCAAGAGCAGAGTGAAACATTACATTTTTGTTTCAGGAGATGAATGAAAGTTTAATTAGCCCAGATCTTCAGAAGAGGGAGGTAAATTTTTTAAAGCCATGTCCAACAGTGATGAGGATTAGGAGTAACAAGAGTTATCTATTTGATGTGTAGCAGAGGAACAAAATTATCAAACTCCACCAACATTAATACAACCAGACACTCTTACTGTTCATTCTTCTCAGTTACATTTTAGAAAGGACATTCCTTTTTTTTATTACTTGAAAACAGAAATCTTATTTCTCTACTATTTATTCCAGTCATTTTTGTCCTTCTTGCCCTTGAGATTAATTTGATGTAGAAAAGCACATACTCTGCATAGGACACAATACCCCATATGAGAACCATTACTAGATTTTATTAAAAGTGACCTGGCATCACCATGAAATGATTTCTTTTCTACACAAAATATTTTTAAGATGGAAATAAGATACGGCAAAAGCATTGGTTCAGTCACCTCCAAAAGAACTCATTATAATAAAAAAAAAAGAGCACATACAGGTAAGATATTTCACCAAGCTATCATATTCACAATAAAAAAAACCCTACCATATAACACAAACCCCATATTCTTTATGCTTCATTCTTGGAAACACAATTAAAAAAAAAAAATTAAAAAGTCGTTTTTGGAGCAAAGCCTTCAAAGCCACCAAAGCCGCAGTGCTAATATCTCAATATGCTGTTAAGCAATTCTTAATAAATAAGTTTTGGAAATGCATTAAAATCAGAATCAGCATTTTCTTGACAGTTTGCCATTAACAGACAAATAATTATTTCATTTCTGCCAGTATAGCAAGCTGGTAGCAATCCAACTTAAAAGTTATTCCATTTCAAGCTTGCTTCCTACCCAACATTAAGTGAAATTGGTTTACATTACTTGACTAATGCAGTAAAGGCAAGACTCCTGTCACTTGACTGTAAGAGTGCCTCATACATTGGATATTATTGCATAACTGAAACAAAAATATAATTTAAATGTAATAGTATTTAATATTGCAGCACCCTATGTCCTAGAAAAGCCCTTGCCCACAGGAGTAGCTTTGCCAGAGAAGTCTGAGGTGTAGATAGAAGCCCCACTGGGAAACCTGAAGGGTAAAACACACCCAAAACCATCTTTTCTCCATGCAAGTAATTGCTTTCATTGCACCATTTAGAACTGGAAGTTCATTCATCAAAAACAAAGCTGTGTATTTGGAAAATAACCTCTCTCGTGCATTTTTTTATTCCAAAAAGAAGCAAAAATTAGACTGACTGGAGAGTTCAGAAAGTTCCTCGTAAGCATAAAGCAGAACAGGTGGTGTTCTAAAGTCACAGCAATAATGCACAGCTATGAAAAGCCTCACCCAAAACCAACCTGAAAACCTCAAAAACATGAGAGGAGTGCCTGAGGTACACTGAATCAAGGAATTAGAGTGATTTGGGTTGGAAGGGACCCCAAAAATCATCTTGTTCCAACCCATTCCACCAGACCAGGTTGCTCAGAGCCCCATTAAACCTGGCCTTGGACACCTCCATGGATCCAGGGGCAGCCACAGCTTCTCTGGACAACCTGTGCCAGGGCAGGACTCCCCACCCTCACAGGGAACAACTTCTTCCTAAAATCTGTTCACCACCATTCAGCCTATGTTAGTTGTTGTTGCTGTAGGAAGGGGAAGATCCAATCTCTTATCTCCATTTGCAGCAGGAAGAAGTAACCCACATACAATCCAGTTCAGTGCTACAACAGATACATAGCCAAGTACAGAACCAGCATGGCTGCACCATGTGAAAGCAGATAGCAAACACCCCAAAAGGCAAGTTACAATGCAGTTACAGAAGGGAAAATCCCATTTTTATATCCCCTATGAAGGAAAATAACAGACTAAGCAACAGCTTGACACCACTGTTAAGCTCTAAGAATGTTTCATGTTAAAATCAAAGTAGGACACAATATCTCAAATAGCTATTTAGACTCCAAAAGGAATTATCATTTGGAGCACAGAAGCTGATTCTGTTCAGCCAACCCCATTAATTAAATACATACTGCCTAAAATAAACCTGGGACTATGCACAGTGTACACTGTCATAAAGGGGTGCAGGGGAAATCCATCAGTTGAGGACATATGCTCATAAACCAACCATAATTACTATTCTAAGAACTTCAGAATTGACTTCTTATGCATATTAGTTGAAAGGCCAAAAGCTAATTTTATAGCATGGTTTATGGTCTACATAAACCCTAGAAATATAAAACTTAGAGCTAAGTCACAAGGTAAAACCAGTTTTTTAACCCAAGGTATTACTGTCATCAGCAAGGGGAGCTGTTCATTCCCTCCAAGTCAAGAGTTAGAAGTCACCATCTTCTTCTGGAATCAAATGTAACTGCAGACCTGCCACTACCAATGTCCCCGGGGGTTTGAGACAGGTGGTTCTGTCTGCTTTTGTTCACAGTGCTGTACGTGAGCCCTCACACAAAGTAAAATCAGTTACAGTCAAGAACAAGCCCATACCCGTTTTATGGGTAGAATGGCCCAATGTCTGTGACCCAGAACAGCCTGAGTGCTTCCCTTTTCACTCAGCTGTGTTACAACACAAGACTATGACATGCTGTTTTTTTCCATTCTTAGACAATGATTCTAGGGAAAACATATATATTCTGAGAACTAATGAGGTTATTTTTTAATGCCATTAAAAGCCACTTGACCAGGACTGAGTGTGTGCTACATAATGGATCAGAACACTCTTTACAGTAATTCAATTACAACATAACTCCTTGAGCCTTCTAAAAATAAGGAGTATAACGTAAGGAGAGTGACTATCAGTGAGCAAAGTGTGTCCAAGCATGACATGAATGAGAATCTCAGCTCTAAGATTCTGGGTGGGAGAAGGAGCTCCTTGCAGCAATCAACAACTGACTAATGGCACAAGAAAACAGATTTTGTGATTTATTTGTTTATATGTGATTATTTTTATGTCTATTATCCACACATAATACATGAAGGTGGACAAGAGTTCAGCATTTTTGTATTTCTGAAGTTGTGTACCTGCATCTTGGCTTTCTACATACACTGAAGAGAGCCTAGATAACAAAATCCCTGGTAAACATCATCTGTTATGCTCAAACTGCATTAAATAGCATGGACAGCATCTCATTTTCAATGAGAACAACATAAGATAACTCCCACTTGTGAAAAGAATGAAACCTCACAGCATTTTGAGTCAGTCTCTTCCATCACATAAGGCATGCACTAATACTCATCTCTTCCATTATTATTGATTTTTATCATTTTTTTCTTTAAATCTGTGACCTATATAAGTGGTGAGAAGTCAAGTAACTATAGAACTGAGCACCAGGCATGAAACAAGCAGCTGAATAATTCCCCAGCTGGGCACACAGATATCCTGTGTTGATCCTTTAAATAACACCCATGGCACAGGAAGAGAAGCTGTGCTGAAGTTTCACTCAGGTTTTCACATTTCTCCACTTAAATTCATGTACAACATCAGAAACACCAGCACAACAAAAGGATTTCTGCATGTTAAGGTACCTCCTCAAGTAACATTTTAAAGAAGATTAGAAGCTCCATTGGATTACTCGATGTTCCTGCACTTAGCTGCAGGTAGTTTGGGAATATTTTCCCTAAGAAAAGGTTTATTACCTTGCTCATGTACGTGTTTAAAACTTGTCTTTAGCTTTTAGACTTACTGATTGCTGGAACAGAGAACAGAAGCCATTGCCAAATCATCATTATGGCAACACCTTTCAAACATAAGGCAAATTTCTTAGTACAAACAAATAGGATTTCTTGGCTTTGCAGGTAGCAGCAGAATTATTTAATTATGCTAATTTCTGGCTGTTTCTCTCATAACCCTGTATCTGTGCTGTACGAAAGATCCATGTCTCTTCTCCCAGCTCCTGGTTTATACTGGCAAATTCCAATTGAATTCCAGCCATCACAGCAGGAAAGAGTTGCCCATATTTTAGAATGAACCTGGAACCTTCTACCTGAAGACAGGCAAGGCCATCAGGGCTGTGATGCTGCATGTTCCTCCCCTGAAACAAGCCTGCCACACTGCATCTAAAAAGGCACCTGGAATTAATGAAATCCAAGCAGGAAGATGGATCTCCAGAAAATTCCAGCTCCTGCCAGAAGAGTATGTGCCAATAAACTGATCCTCCCCTTTCACTCCTGATACTACTTACCTTTCTGACCTCATGATCTTTAGAGGAAAAAAATACACGAATGATCAAACTGATACTTCTGCCAGATAAAAGATACCTTAAAATGCACAAAATTACATTTAAGTTCTTAATTGTAAACAATGTTTCCTTAAGTGTTTGGATGACATCTCTTGCAAGATCTCGGGCAGTGCTTCAGAACCACCCCATTCATTTTTCGAAATCAAAATGGCACCTTGCTGTAACTTATTTACAAAGATGAAAGCTTAATTTAAAAAAAAAAAAAATATTTTAAAAGTAGTCCTATTTACCCATGAAAAAGATTATCTTCTTTCAAACTGGCTTATTACTGCACAAAAGAAGTGAGAGGAGCTCTCTCCTTCAATGCTTCTGTTCAAACATGTCCAGGACAGCCAGTTGTGCTCACGGAATATGGCACCCATGGGGAAGAAGGTCACCTGCCCTGACAGCTGAATATTTTAAGACCCAGAGAATTTGAAGTTTAATGCACCTGTTTAAAGCTGAACTAGCATCAGTGTTTCTAGTGAAGCTACATGCAGGATTGGCACCCAAACATACAGAGGTATTAGCCCACAAAGGCACTACTACGCTACTTTTACACTACGATTCTACACCTAGAAAAAAGTGAAAAAATTTCAGGTTACGAGTCTCTAACATAATGCTGCTTCCCCTCACACTCAATATACTGTTATACTGTGGCATGTTTTTGCACATCAAAGACACAGAAATGCCAATCCATAAAGAACACTTGCTTTCAAGGTAGCAGTGATTATAATGCTTCCAAAGCAGCTCTAAGTGAAAGTGGAACACTGATAAAAGCACGTCTACATCATTAGAAAGAGTTTCACTGCACCAGCTAAGCTTCAAGAGCAGAAAAGTTACCTTCCCACACTTACTGACTGACCAAGGGACTGCAGGTTTCTGCTCTCAGCTCCACAACATAGTGGTACGTTCTTCAGAGTCTCCACAATCTCATCAATTCCATTCCACTCAGAGGCAGGAAGAGCCATCAGCTCCTTCAGGGCTTCTCCCAGAAAGTTCAGCCTCCCTCTGCTTCCCTGCCAGGCCTGGCACAGCCCTTCTGTCAGTACAAACTCCAGGCAGATCTGGCCTGGCAACTGTTTTGCTGGCAAGGGCAGCACCAGAACTCAGAAAATCTTCATGATGAGCCCCAGGGTCGTTAAAGAGTGTGGATTGATGATGTCTTTAGGGGTAAAGTTGTTGCTGCAGATGATGTGTGCACAGCAAGGGAGGACACCTGCACTACTGCAGTCAGCTAATTAAATAAACTGGGCTTGCTTCAGCACCTGCAAAACCAGCAATGAAGAAACCATCCCCACCAGAAACTATGATCTTATACATTATGCACATGACAATTCCACAATTAGGTAGCATGGCACAGGCTCTGAGCATTCAGATTTCTGATCTGTAAGCAGCTGAAGTTAAGCATCTCTCAGAAAATAAATGCATGAAGTAATTACAGTTATAATTTCCCAGTCTCCACAAAATATGTGATGCTAATATCCTGATATGACTCTCAGTTCTGGAAGGTTTAGTGTAAGTGAACAATTTTAGTGTCCCCAAAGCCAGCCAGAAGCTGAAGTTGACAAGTGAGAGTACTAAACTTCCAGTTTCCATGGAAATGGAATTTGGATCAGTACAAACAGGGATTTCAGAATTTAAAACCCAATGCTCTCCATCTTCCAGGGTCTACTCCAACGTTCATTTTCCTGGGTAATAAGGGGTCAAGAGAGGCACAAAGGCCACACACATTTGTGATCCAGTAACTCACCCTGCCTTGTGGCTCCCCATTTTCATTTAGAGGTTGCCAGCCCCTTCTAAACCAGGCACCAGAGCCATCAATTCAGCAGCAGCCAGCCAGACACATTTATAAACACGACAGTATCCCACAACTGTGCATCTGGGAGGACAGACGGGTTCCCGGTTACGTGATGCTAATACACATGAAATAACTGCTTTACAGCCCCACGCTGAACCACCCCAGAACAGAGAAGCTGTGCCACACAGCACAATCAGTAACAAAACTCTCATTTTTATTGCTGATATGACCCAACAGAACTGCACAGCGACAGAACTGTGTGATTTTCCAACTGCAAATCTTCAGGCAAGAACTAAAAATAATGTGTATTTCATCACCACTAATGCAATGCTCCTGCAGCAGTGGCTGCCCAGCGCTGCAAGGGAGAATTCCAACTTGTTGATTCCAACTGCAAGGGTGCTCACTGGCAGCTAAAACAATTTTCCAATGGTTTTTATGGCTCCTGTTCCTTCTGTTTGGCAAGAGCAGAGGAAGAGTAATTTTCTGAAAGTATTTACATTGATTTTGCAGCTGATGACAACACTCCATCTGCTCTCAGACACTTCAGTGCCTCTGCCAACTTCTTCCCTAATGTGGTGCTTTTTCCAAGCTTTGCCAAGGCTTCTCTGCTTCCTGCACTTCTTCCACCATGTTTGAAGGGGACATTTCAAGTTGATATGTGAACACCTAACCCATGCCCTAACACACACATCAGCAAACAGATTTCAAATGAACTCCCCTTCTTAAGACCATCACCTCCAGAAGCCTGAGGATGTGGCTGATGGCACAAACAGAGCTGGCAAAATCCCTGAAATAAAAAGGTCCAGGCCAATGAGAAGAAGCAGAATTTAAAAAGAACCAAAACTAACTCTTTAAGAAAGTCCAAAAGTCCCATGAAAATCAAGATTTTCCCTATCATTTAAATATGCAACCAAGTAAAGCAATATCCTCTCTATGGCAAATATTAGCCTACCCCCAAAGAGTACAAAATTTCAGATTCTTATGCAGCAAGTGCAATTCTACCCACAAACCTTGTGGTGTAAATCAAAGAGAAGGAAGGATTCAGTTTGTACCTGTTTGCCTGACACCTTTCATAGAGTTAAACATTAAAAGAAGCAGCAAAAGCAAATAAAGATTTGGGAGCTTGATTTTTTTAAAACTTTAGGGCACTTATCAAAGCAGAAGCATACACAAATAACTTGGCTGCTGTCTCCAACTTTTATACAATGATCACACTACTTTGATGCCATGCCTTATCATTCAAGATAAAGTAGTCCTAAAGACTGTACGAGCTCATCTTACAGCATCATAATTGAAAAATAACCCCCCCCAAAGTCACATACAGCACTCTTTTTAAGATGAATCCACACAGAAAAATGGATTGCAAGGTCAGAGATTCCCAAAAAGTGACTATGACTTTCAGCAGCTCACAGAAGAATTGTAAGTATTTAAACCTCCAAGAACTGAGATAAAGAGCATCAGCCTGCTCATCTGTTTCATTTGAAAATAGGGAAGTATGATAGTGTGAAATGGCATCCCTAAAAAACAATCCCAACAGGGGGAATGTAAGAAATAAATGCTTTAATCCTTTTTGTATCAGTACATATTTATTAGGCCCTGTGCAGAGATAACCAAGATCTGTGGTGTGCAGGTTAGATTCCGTATCTAAAGGCTTCTTCTAGCACAACACCTGCTTCAAATTATCTATACTATTTGCTGACAACCAGAGAAAGGATTATTGTGTTTACAGGCAAATGCTTTCTTCTAACAATTTGCCCTTTTCTTCTCATGTCACTGACCACCTAAATAGAAGAAAAAAGCAAATCACAGCACGTGAAAAACATGCATCAGTCTCATTCCACTACTGCAATTTGTCTTTGTTACTTTAAAAACCCAGGACCACGGCGATAAGCCCAGAAAAAACAATGGATTTGAAACGAGCCTTTTTCTCTGCCAGAACCCCTACAACATGTAAGCAACTTCCTGCTTCAAGTTACAGGCTCAGAGAGAAACTGAAAGCTGAAAAAATTTGGAAATGACCAACCTCTTTGCATTTAGGCGCTGGACTCAGGTTTGCCTTTGTAGCAAAGAAAAGACCAATTCAGCAGCTACATCAAATACAGCAGCTTGTTTTGGCAACCTCGTTTTCAGGAGATCAGATTTAGCTACTCAGCTTTAATACTCTTGGTTTTGAATTAACCATCTGTTCTGTAACATTGAGACAGACCTGGTGAAGTGCAGTGTCAATCTAACGGGTCTTGAGGCTAAAACACACACACAAATATATATACACATACATACATATATATATATATATATGCCTACAACAGGCAAAAAGAGTCCATCAAAATAATCAAATTCCCCCAAAAGGAAACTGCATTGTTGATTTTTCTATCTACTCTGTGGTTTTGTTTTACCCAATTACCAAGAGGAACTTGGGCCAACCCAACACATCTTTTAATCAATTAACACAAAAAGGGAACAACTCTGAAAGGCTTTACAACAAGAAGACTTGCATTTACAACAGCTGTAGGTCAAAGATCTTAATCTAGGTTATTTTTAGAAGATTGCCAAAAATAAACATGCTTTGCCACTGTAATTTGTCACTACAAAGGAAATGCAAAGTTCTTCCATGAAAATATACAGTTAGAGAAAGCTCCATAGGCAATGATAGGTATTTTTAAGGTACTGCTGTGAAAGTATGGAAGCTTCTTTTTCCCCTTTCAAAAAGATAGATGCAAGCACACAGTTGCTCTGCTATTTAAAGTCCCATCAATAGAAGACAGGATTTATAAGTGTTGCTCAACCAGTGAACTTTTAATAAATACTTTAATCAACTGATCCCTTTTAGAGAATCACATTATCAAAAAGACATTTATTTCAGCAGGCTACCAACACAAATGGCTGAAAGTTGGCCAAAGCATGCCACAGAAACAGGTGACAAGCTCAGAGTCCTCAGATCCTCAAACACAAAAAAAAAGCTTCCAGTAATACCAGTGCATTTCCACACAGTATCATCAATACTGTGGTTTGCAGCTGATACACTGCAGGAGGCTCTCCAAGATCCAGCACGTCCTGCTCCCACATGTGGTCAGTAATTAGGGCTTACTGGTCCCAGACTGCCACTTCAGTGACCTCCAGGAGCTCCTTGCAAGAGCTGCTACAACTGCTTTTACAACAGCTCTGGCCACGAGCCTGCACCTTGGTGTAAGGCTGGCAGCACTTACAGCAGGGTTTATTTCAACTCAAAAGTATTGCAGCTCCACATCCCAACAGACACAGTCCCTACTGCAATTAACCCTCCTATTCCCATCTATTTTCTCAAAAAAAATTTAAAATCCAATCCAAATTGTGTGTTCCTCCTGCAGACAACCCCCTATGCTCGCTGCACAGCAGCTTCCCATGGCACAGATGATTGTGACTGCAGAGGTGTTTAGCAGTGGCTCAGCTCCAGCTCTGCCCACCTCAGCTGGCACCAGGCCACCAGCTGCAGATCAGTGCAATATGTGCGTACTCAGAGCCCCGTGCTCAAATTCCAACAGATCATCACTTTTTAGTAAATAAACTAAGGAGCTAAACCATGAGCTTCCAAGACAAGCCAGCAAGCAGTTAAAGCAAGTCTCGTATTTCACCAAAACCAGGAAGGAAGACATACCAAAATAATTCTGAAGAAACCACCTGAGATACCACAGTGACTCCAAATTTCTATCTAATCTTGATTTAGAAAAGAGAAGTTATCATTAGGGTAGAGAACTATAGATGCACATGACTAACCGATCAGCAGATGATGTCAGAATTCACCACTGTCCTGAGATTTCCCTTTTAACCTTCCCCAACTCACAGTGTAAGTTCTATTAAACGAGCTTTTAATTTACCAGTTTTTAAATTAAGAAACTCAAGATTTTGCAGTTCAAGTGCCTTTACATAAAGAACTAAATACATATTGTGACATTTGCCAAAATTTCTAAGAACTGATGCTGTCTGTAGTTGCTGATTGTTAGGCACAGGTGACCACTTAGTGAGTTTCCTTTGTGTCCTTACTCCTGTAAAGTTTGATTTCTCTCTATTCAATTTATCATTTTCTTCTATCAAGATTACTTCACCCAGAAGGAAAAAATAGTGAAGAATTAATTAATTTGTCCCTTTTTCATAGTATGTTATAGCACTGCTGTACCAGAAAAGAAAAAAATCACTTAACTGAATGGAAGAAAATCAGATTTCCACGAAAAAAGGTACACCAAGCCACCTATTCAACATCAACTATGTAAAAATTATATGACAGTACTTGAACCAAAGGGGAACCCTTTCGCTCAACAAATAAAGAGACAGTAGAATGCTTTGATCAAGAGTTTTATTTCAAGAAGAAATTCTGGTGATGTAGCACCAAGTGAAGCACAGGGTGTTAATCACTCATTCCCCTTCAACCTCATTAAAAATCTCTTCTTCTGCTCCCACTTCAAAGCTTGCAGCTGAAAGCCTGATTTGTCCTGTTGGGTCCAGAGTGGGATGGTTCTCCAAATCTCAGAGTTATCACCAGGGAGTGACAGGCTCCTCTGTGACATGAGTCCAGACACATAAAGGAGCACCCACTCTACTATTCCTTCCACAAAGCAAGCTGGTGTGTGAACAAGCAGCCCTGAAATCCTGGATTCATTATCAAGCATGTATTTTCCCCATATCACCTTACTTAAGTATGTACATAGACATTCCTATAGAAAAATCTGTATTTTTAACTCCTTGTTAAAGGTCTCATCATGTAAATGCATACACTGTGTTCTGTTAGAAGTACCTTGGATAAAAGATTTTTTTTCCTTCTCTTCTTTATCATCTCTGATATTTGCTATGTTTACAGCTTTTTTTTCCCAACTCAGTAATTCATGGTAATTTCAATATATTATCCATATAGTTATATATATATAGCTGCTTCCCTAAAGCAGCTTGTTTGTCTGCTGCATTCAAGTACAGAATCATTAGATTCCATATAAAAATCCAGCTCCTGGAAAGCTGAGAATTTACCCTACAGTTTAGAGGAAGGTCATAATAACTTGCCCTACTCTACCTCTTTAAACAAAGATTCCACAGCTACCAGAAAATGAGATGCAAAGAAGATCCTACATGTTCTACATTTATCTAATAGAAGTGCTGTAAAGATAAGCAAAAAAAAAAGGGGTTTTAAAATTACTCAAAAGCAAGGATTTATTTACCCCTCTGGCTTAACTGCTGGCAGTATCAGCAAGGCAATTCCATTACAGCTGATGGTGGTTGTGTGGTACGAACACCTCTTAAAGAAGAAGAAAATAAACCAAAGGACAGAACCCTTCAGGCTGGAAGGAGCTGCTGGAGCCCAGCCTCCTGCTCAAAGCAAGGCCAGTGCTCCATTCAGACCAGGTTGCTTTCACCAGCTGGGTCTGAAAACTGACTCAAAGAAGATGCTTCCCTAGAAAATTAAAGCCTTCTTCACATATGGTCATTTGTAATGACATAGTTCAGAGACCTCCCAGCAGCCCTAAGCCAGTGACAAATCTTAAATCACTTTCTTTAAATACTTCTACAGTTAATGAAGTTCAGAGCCACTGAATTACTCCAGGTTCCCAAAGCATTCCAAGAGTTTTTATTAAAATGCAAAAAGCACCCCTATTATTGACGTTGAACACATTTTTCAGCAAGTTGTGCTCACAAGTGAGTACATCAATGCAGGCAGAGTTGGAGTCTCAGCTCCGAGGACAACCAGTGCTGACTCAAAGAAAGCAACTGGTTTTCTCTCAGCGTGGGACAGGGTGGAATAAATCAACTTGAATTTCATAGAAATAAGCTATGTAAATAAGTTTGCACACTAGTTTTCAATACCAGCTGTCACAATTGCTTTGCTGTCCCCTCCATCCAAGACACAACACATATAAATCAGTTCCCGCAGACAAACCCTAACAAATAAACACATAAAGGCAAACTTACCTAAGTGATTTGTGTCACAATATTTGTTTGGAGATGATGGCTCACATTGACTTGCACCCAATCACTCTTTACCTCACTCTCTACACACATTTCCAATGCTTCAAATAAGCTTCAGCATTTATTGACTAACTGTAAAACATCTCACATGAAGACCAACACATTAATTCCTACATACAGTGTATTTTTCATAGCATAAGCTGACAAAGCAACACATTTTTACAGGCCTACATAAATCCATACTTAAAGCTTTTTTTTTTTCTTCCTTTTCAAATAAAACCCACATCTGGTAAATGGTAACGGAAAAAAAAAAACCCTGAAATTTCCCTAAGAAGAGGCAAATGCAGGCACAAATCACCAATTCCCATATAGTCAAGCTCTGCCTCAGGTTTGCACATTGTCAAATTGGTGACAATGAGCAAGTAGGTGCTAGAAGACCAAACAATATTGTTACAAATTTCAGGACACGCTTGGCCTTTGCTTTAACGAAATGAAGTCACGAACGAAGTGCAGAAAGAACATCTCTCAACACATCCACAGGGTTCAGTGTGAATAGGAGAACAGACACCATTTGCACCTCAAGAGTGCTAAGAAGTACAAGGTAACCAGTCAGACACCTGGATGATGGGCTCAGCACAGCAAAATAGAACCTAAAATTCTTTTTTACAGAACTGATGGTAAAGAATTTCTCAAAGGATACTCTCATCAATTTGCTACTATATGAATTTTAAAAAAGAAAAAAAACAAACCAGTAAAAACTTCTAAACTAATACTGTTGATTCTTTACTTTGTGATCTCTTTTGAAGGTCTGTATTAATTCTCAACATCAGGAATAAATCCACTGCAGGAAATCATACTACAAAACTACATTTTTTGGAAAAGGACTATGAAAAGGAACCAAGTCAAACTACTCAAGATTTGCCTTGGCTTTAATGTCTTGCTTGAATGTCAGGTGTAGTAGAAAGGACCCACACTGGAGCATTGTAGTTATTTCCCTTTTTGTAGTTCAACAAGCACAGGACTGACTTTATTAAAACACTGCAGAAGTCAGGAAGACAGGGAGAAGGAGAACACAACACAGAGCAAGATGGAAACAGTGGGAATACAGCAAGATTATTTTGAACTTCTATTAGAAGAACACACAAACCCTCCCAGAAAGCTCTGAATGCTCAAACAGCACTGGAGCACTGGCATTAGAGTTACTATCCTGCAGGAAAACTAAAGAAAATGTTGCAAGAAAAGATGTTGTAAGAATAGCCAGCAGTTTATTTGCCACACAGATCTGTGTACCAACTGCTGGATTACACTTTACACCCTTCCCAGCTCCCGGAATCCACAAGGTGCAGCAACAATCCACCACTGCCTCCAAAACCAATTAGCTTGTAACAAATCTGACTCTTTCAGTCAGCTCTTCTCATATGAAGATGAGCCCTTCCTTGATACTTGTCCCTTAAATGTTTAGTATTCCATAAGAACACCCTGGTTTACATTTTCCTTTGCTTGAGCTTCTTGCCAGCAGAGAAGCTGTACCCCAGCTATGCGCCTGCTGTTATCCCGCTCAAGGTGCCAGGTAAATCAGCTTAACATCTTTCACAGGCACTTCCCCCTGGTTATGTGACAGCCACAGCACACACGGTTTCTGTGACTCACTGAGTGGCTTGCAGCTGGCATTGTTTGGCCATCATCCCTCTACATCTGTGCCTTTGCCACTCCAGCCTGGCTGATGAGCATTTCAGGGTGCAAGAGACTGTCATGTTGCCACACAAGTTAATCAAGAACTTGTTCCAGAGCTGGACTTCATTACAGGGAGAGATTATCCTGGGAATGCCAACAGTCTTGCCCCCTCAGGATGGGACATGCACCTACCAACTGCTGGTTTAAGGCCTAATTATTCATCTAATAGCCATACCTTTTATTTTTTCAGGAAAAAAGCCACTGATAAGTAGTGGTTGGATGTCCAAAGGAAGTTCACCCTGTAATCTTGTACTAAGGTTTGAACTCTGAACGAAGCAACTCAGATGGCTCCCCCTGCCAATATTAAAATCAGACCAGAGAGATTCCCATCTGCCTTGTACTTTAAATCCCAGCAATGAAGAGGCTCAGCATTACAGCTACACATTGTGACATCACCACAGAGATTTAAATATTCTTTTTTTCATGAGATCTTCCAGGGATGGGGCATCCAGAGCTTCTCTGGACAACCTCTTTGAGTGCCCCACCACCCTCACAGGAAAGAATTTCTTCCTAATATCCAATCTAAACTTCCTCTCTATCGACTTGAAGCCATTCTCTCTTCTTCCCTCTTGTTTAATTTTCTACTCCATTATAGAACTGTCTTCATCCTACCACATGCTTTATGTCCATGTCAGCAAGAAAAAGAAGGGTATTCTTAAAAATGGTGTATACATTGAATGCTATTCTCATTCATACTGGTCAAGCTGAGGATAATGGAGGTCTTTTGAAATAAAATACAGTTTGTCCAGAGATCATTGAGGACTATTAAAGTAAACCATGGTCAGGAAGCATATAGATTTCCAATTATTTAGGCTTTTGCATATACACTTACAATGACAAGCATGAAGGGCACTGCAAAATAGGAAAGAAATATCCTTGCAGCATATACTTAAATAAATCCAGTCATCCTCTGCTCTGCTACCCACAATTAAAGCAAACATATTTTTACAGAAGTTGAGGTAATATTTAAGGATTTTAGAACAAAATAATATTGTCTAGAGGTGACAGAGCTTTTGTCAAGCACAAGACAGGAAAGTGTATTTGCCATTTCCTTCTATTTATGTCACATTTTTATCTTACAGTGTGTAAATACAAATTCAGAAAATGTTAATGACTTAAAAGTCAGAACTTACTACAGTAGTTCATGCTTAGGGAGGGAAACACAGGGCTCTTGAAGCTGGTAATATTGGTGTATTGCAATATGAAAACACAGTCACTGCAGTTCCTTACCCTGTGCTGAGGATGGATATTTTTGTCATGACAAGTAGTGTACATAGAAAATATTTACCTGCCACAGGCATTTCAGTATTAGAGTAAAATAAAAAACCAAAACACTAAGGAATGTGACAGTATTTGACTGTTCTGCACATCTGTAATGGTTAATGCTTCTAAGCAGCTCCTGGAAAAATAATCAAAGCTGAAGAATGAAGGGGAAAGCAGCTGATAAATGAAGCTAAGCATCTTGTCAAGAAAGATAAAAATGTGGTTAGAGGTCAATGAAGGACAAGGGGAGGGAGGGAGTGGAAGAATTCTAGAAAATTTCTGGTTGGGCTTCCCTAAAAGACTAAGGCAGAGAGCTGCCAGCAACAAAAACGCTGTCTCCTAAGGAGCGGGGGGAATGAGCTCTGACAGGATGTCAGATTCACAACAGGACAGGTGCTTCATGCAAGTTAAACCCAACTCCTGGACAAGGAAACAGCAAAGCAAGTGTTCTCCCCGCTCTGCTCCAAATAGCTCAGCAGCAGAGGAATTGGAGGAATGCTCTGTGGCTGGGAGATGTGAAAGGAAAGTGCTGGTGTCTTTCCCTCCCATCCAAGAGCAAACGCTGTGCTGCAACCAGAGAGGCACCTGGAAAGCCACTAAGTCATGAGGGAGTGTTTAGGAAGCCTGGTGGCAGGGCAGAAAGGCCAGGCACACACAGGGAGCACAGGAACAAGTCACTAATGGGAAGTGGTAAAAGAATGGCAGCAGGAGACCAGCAAGGGCTGGAAAAGAGCCCCATGTTTCAAAAGGCACATTGCAAATCCAGCACAGAATCATGGAATCTCAGAATGGCCTGGGTCAGAAGGGACCTAAAGACCATCTCATTCCAACCCCCTGACATGGGCAGGGACACCTTCCATCAGCCCAGGTCGCTGATCAAGGCTGATGAGGAGTTTTGCAATGAGTTACAAACAGAAGACCAGGAACTCCTAATAGACCCAACCCCTCTTCTGTCTTGCTAAGAGTTTAAGTAAAACCAAACCCACCCACCACCGGAGTACTTTTTCAATTGTAACTTCTGAGTGCAGGCAAGAGCCCAGCTCTCTCTCACCCTGCCTAAGAAAGGTGAGCCTCTTCCCCTAATTTTAGCCTTAGAAAATGACCAACGCATGGCACACAGAACTTGCCAACAGCAAGCTCACACTTAGCTCCCCTCCTGTAGCACACACCACCTCCTGAAGGTATGTGCCCCTTATCTTCCAGCCTTGCCCACACAGACTGCAAGTTCCTTTGATTCACTAAAACCACAAAGGAGGTAAGCAGCAGGCCCAAAGTAGAATATTGTCTTAATTCTGGAGTTATGAGGTTGGACTGTGTTTTCTTACAGCTGATCACCATCACAGCTGTCCATCCTCACTACATCAAAAGTCACCTAAGGAGAGTTCTCTGCAGTCTCACACAGGACAGCTTAACCCCAAGCAGCACTGCTGTGGTCTGTATTGAGCTAGTCGCTTTGTGGTCTGTTTCTGGGACATAAGGGAAAGGCAGGGTACCCGATTTGTTATGTCAACTTTGCACATTTCATTTTGTTTTGCTCCCATCTTCCATTCTTGGAAGAAGGAAAGCCCAAAGACTTGACATTTATGGTATATTTCAGTTTGAAACAGAGGCTAAGTTCATAGGACATGAAGTAAGCAGTGAAACTGCTAAGCAAATACAAGAACTGCAGTGAAAGAACACCGGTAGTAAGACAGAAAATTCCTTTTCTATTCAGAGTATTTCATAAACTCTTGTTAATTCAGTCATTTTCTGGCAGAACTTGTTCACTAGAATGAGTTCTGACAAAAGATTCTACTACACTCTTTACCAACTCCTTAAAAAAACCCCCTATGTTCCCTTGTATGCTAAATAGCCTTTGTTATCTCTTTGGAGTATCAAGTTACCAATTCCAATCCGATTAACCACATGAAAACACTGCATTGTATTCAGTGTGACTGTTCTTTGTTAGCCCTGTGCTCCCGGGTGCCACTTCCACTGCTTGAAATACAAAGTCTCCAACTCAGCTTATTTGGAGTTTCTGTCCTTGCTCCCAATGAAAACAGCGCAAATGCTTGGATTGACTCGGAGGAATGGATGAAGCCCACGACAAGCTCTAAAAAAAAATAACCAAAAAACCACTATAATCACTTCCTGCTGGGCAAGGACAAGGGCATTCAACCACCACCATATGTTTCTCTCCGGATGGGAATTATTATTCCAGGTACTGCTGCTAGTTAATATTGCCAGCCACAGAGCTGCAATGGCACATTTAAGCATTTGCTCTCTTGATTCCCAATATTGACTTCTAAATACTATCAGCTGTGGCATCTTCCTACTTTCTTCTCCAGGAAGACTCTGACATGTGCAGCCACTGATGAGTTCCTTTTTAGCTTCCCCTCATGTGTCACATAGAAGAGGGAGAAGAAAGACAAGGACAGACAGATTTGACAAGTGTTTGAGTGCCTAAAAAAGATGCAATTTAACATGGAACTGGGGGATTTGCATCAAAGAGTGCTCTCTCCTCTGTTTGCAAGGAAAACTGATTTTTTTATAAAGTTCACTTAATGCCACACTACTCAGAATTAATGTTAGTATTAATCTACTGGATAATTGCTATAAATTCATTAATTGTCAAGATACATGCAGCTTTTATATGGCTTCAAGGTTAGTATTTAAGAAACACAGACTGACAAGCAAATATCTACCTTTCAGAAAGCAACAAATCATGCTTTGCTCTCAATAACCCCATTTTACTCAGGAGGAGGTAATCACAATCAGCATAGGCATGGCAGGAGGGGGCAGGAGGGAGCAGAAGGTAGAGGAGAGAAAGCAGATCCGATCTGTTGAAGATCCCCAACCAGCCCGATGACAAGAACAGCAGACCCTTCAACCCTTAAAGCCACGCTGTCTCCCCACTTGAGCACAGACACAAAACATCTGGCTGCCGAGTGGAATTACAGCCTCTCTTTATCCATGCTCACGAAGCTGCTGACTGACAGCAAAACCTAAAGTTTCCAAAGGTTCTTCCGGAAACTCCAAACTCCTTTCGAACAACAGTTTGGAAACATTGACAAACACTTCAGGAGTCCAAAAATATTTTAGCAAAACACTTCCAGTTTACTTGAAGCAGAAGGAAGTTCCAGCTCTGAAGATTCCTGAGGAGAACACAATAAAAAGAAAGCACCGACAGCCTGGACAGTTTAAAACTGGACGATGCAGAGGCACAGCAAAGTACACGCTGTTGCAGTAAGGGAAGTAAAACTCAAGGTTACACCAAGCACAGATTTCAAAGCAAGTAAATAAATTCAAACTACAGTGTCAAGCCTGGAGCAAGGGCAGAAGCTGGAAGTCAGTTGCATTACACATTTCTAGAAGTTTCCCTCCTCTTTCTGCTCAAAGGGGTAGTAAGGCATTAAAATCTGACATCTCAAAACACCATGAAACCATCATGACTGCCAACATGGAGAGAAAACTCTCCTTTCAAAGGCAGAGATGTCACATTACACTACTGAGGAGGGAGCAATACCACAGCAGAGGACAACACTCAAGCTCACCTTTAAAGCTGTGCTGCTTGCTTGCAGGTGAAAAACAAATCCTGGACCGCCTCACAACTTTTCCAAGCTCAAATATCCTCTTAGGGCATCTGCATGAGCATTTTCCATTGACAAAGAAGGTTAAACCCTCTTAGCTGAAACACACATTGCTCTGTCTACAGTGCTCATTTCAATCCTCAAAATTAATGTCAGTCCCACACAGAAAAACTTCAGGGATCTTTAAAGGTTATCCACAGATTACTTGTAGCCTCTCTACAAATATTTTCCTCCAAGTCCCACTATCTGGGATGACATAGAGCACACAGGCCATGATATGAAGATTCAGTCGGAAACGATGGGTGTCGACATGTCTTGCACAGCAGACTCCAGTACTGGAATTTAAGTGAAAACATAACTTATAATACTTGGAATTGGCAGCATCTCCCTGTATTATAATGCATGAGTACACCAGGGTTTTTTTAGTTACTGTGGATGAAGTTGTGAAATGTTTCCTCAAACTCAGTTTGAAAGAGCACAACATAACTGGCTCCAATGTAACTTTACTGCTTATGTTTTGGAGCGAAAATTAATTCAGTAACATATATCACTACCTTTGGAGACACAAGTGATCAGCAGATCACTCTCTATGAACTATCCCATGCATTTTGAGGGAAAAAAAAAAAAAAGAATTATCTTTTTATAAATATTTGCTTATTTAAATTACAGACCTAGCTTGCTATCCACACAGAAGAGACTACAGAGATGACCGTCTGTCCTCATTACCATTCTTCCCTTCTTGTGCTAAAGATAGCATGGAGAGTAAAAATAAATAAATCCTCAACAGCATTAGGAATTAGACAATGTCATGTTGAAAAATACCCCAAATGAGGAGCCTTATCTCTCCTCGCTGGCTGGGAGGGCAGGGGGGCTCTGACCCACAGAAGGGAGGTAGCACTTAAGCCTCCCCTAGGTGGTCTCTTTGCAGCAGGCTCTACTCCCAGCTGTAATTGCTTGTCAGTCCTAACTGGATGCCTGAACACTCTGGAACGTTCAGCGAAGTATTTAAACAGATGGATGGTACAGGCCACTGGAACAAACCCCGTTTTTCCCTGGCTGCAGCTCTCTTTCAGCACATTCCTTTGAAGTCTATGCCACTGAGGAATCAACAACAGCTGAGAAACATGTGTTATCATACAACACTGAGCGCAGCCACAGCGCTGCACAGCAAGATGCTTTTGTGCAATAATCCTTCACTACAGCAAGCATTACAGGGTCTTTTGTTGTGGGTGAGCCCGTTTTCCAAGCACAACAAGAAAGTAAACTGATTCCTCCCTCCTTAAGGAGCGACTCAAAAGCAAAAAGGTGAATTAAGTGGATTTCTCAAGCGCCTGCCATCAGAAAGCTCACAGTGCCTGTCTCCTGGAGTCCTCGGATACACGAACACTCCCCATATTTACGTCATCATGAAGATGACCAGATGCTTGCAGAGATCTGAGTGAAGTAACAACCCAGAGGGGTCTGCAGTTCCCCTGACAGATGTGACAAACCCCTGTATCTACAGCTCGAACCCACCTTCTTTTCCCAAGCAGGACAAGTTCTGTGATCTCAACTTCACAGGTGACAAACTGGAGAGAGACGGAGCAGGATGGCACCGCTCGGCACACACAGACCAGTCAACCCCCTCCCCACACTTTATCAGCACAGAGAAAGATAACATACAGTCCTCAGAAGAGTCAAGAGAGAAAACAACATGAGCATCCCCTTATCAGCCAGGAAAACCACTCCTGTCAAAGGCGTGAGATCACCACACGCTTTGAAGGGGAATGAGAAGGGTAGGAAGAATTAGTTATTTATGAAACTGAGTTTGAAACTAGATTCACTGCCCAGATTCAGAAGCATGGAGCTGGCTACATGCATTTGCGGGAGGACAGCAAGTTATACACATACAACACATATATACACACAGACACTTGCCTAATAAGAAGTTTCTACAGAACCAAGTCTCATTTTCACTGAAGAAAGACCAGCAACAGGTTAGAGCCTTCCATTTACAAAGTATCCCCATCTCAAACGTTACAGGAAGGCAGGCACTACGATTTATTATAAATCTCATCACACTGTAAAGTCCCAACCCCACCATGAAAAAAATTACAGGAAAACCCAGGCTTTCAAAAAAACCCCAAAAAACCGTAAGACATTTACATTTAATGTGAAGATAGAAGTTTCAAAGACTTAAAAACCCAAGCAAAAACCTAAAATTAGAACGCAAACACACTCGTGGACTAAGCTAAGTTCATAATTACAGACCTCACAAAATAAAATTACCAGGAACAGCAAGCATCACGCTGAGGGGGGTCCTCAGCCCAGTCCCCACATGATAGTTTTCCACCCTGTAATTCAATTTAACAGTTTCTTTCTGAAGAGGTCAATGCTGTCCTTCATATTCCGCTTGAGGCAGACTTAAGGGACCATAGAAAAAGCGTGCACTGATACTGTCAGAGATATTCAGGGGATAAAAATAACCTCAGTCTCAAAACCTGTACAGCAATGTAAAAATCCAATGTCGCTCAAAATAAACGGTGATGCTCAAGAGCCCTACAGCTTTCCAAGAACGAATATTAGCACAAGCCAAACTACCACCTGATCAGCAACCAAAACAACAACTGAACATTTACATGCCAATTATTCTTAAAAATCATGAGTAAAAGCACTTAAGAGAATCAGGGAAATCTCAGTATCCCAGGAGGTGCAGGCAGGAAGGCAGCCTAGGCAGGAGGTCACACTGCCCTGCGATGGCAGAAGCAGGAAAAGAACCCACCATCCTCAGTGCTCAGCTCTGCACTTTCAGCAACTCAATCTCCTTTGTTCCTTTGCAGAGCTTCCCTCAAACAGATTTTAAGAGGTTATAATAATCAACTTAATTTGGCTCTTCAGAATTGTTGCTGGTGTTTCCAGTAACGGTTCAAGGTAGTTTTGAAAGACCTAAACTTCTTGCTAAATATGACTTGGTGTTTTTCTCCTCCTATTGCCCAGTATCCCAAACTTTTTCATCTCCAGGAAAGATTAAAAACAAGGCTAATTGAAACAACGGATCCAATTCTGCTGGGCTCGCAATGGTGGAAAGGATGGAGATTACTTAACTGTAAGAAGCGAACCACCTTTATCTCTCAGACATCCTAAAGGGCATACAACTAAATACGATGAATCCCAAGCAGTCATTTCAGCTCCCTCAGCAATTCATTCCATATCAAAAAAAATTTTTTTGCTCTAAGACTCAGAGAAGTACTTCCAATTTCATGTCAAGCCTACTTTCCAATGAGATATCATCAAACAAAAAGTTAATCTGAAATGAAATGTTCTCTCTTCTTTAAAGAAAGTGAAAAAAAGTAAGGCTGATTGTATTTGCAGTTCAGCCACACGATGTTTCGGACTTTTGGAACGGGATCTATCAAAAGAGGCAATGTAACAGAACCAAGAACAACCTGATCAAAAGAGTTGACAGCTCATTCACAAGCTACATATTCTCTACTGAAAAAGACAGAGCTCTTTACTTTTGCAACACTTAACACAATCGCACCGCTCCCAAACACAATTAGCTGGGAGCCTGAAAGCCCTTAAACAGGTGTCTTTGCAGAAATCATTAGGCAATTGATTTGCTCGCTCTCCACAGCCCGGCAAACACTCAATTTCAACGTGTGATGCTGACTAGAGCTAAGGCAGAAACTCGCAAGGTGCGAATCAGACTTCCTAAACCCCCCGACAGCACTTTTTGCCATGGATGTGAGCAGTTTCCAGCGATTTTGTGAAATGTGTCAACCTCCGACACACCTGCATCTTGGGGATGGGAGGCGTGACAGGTGTAATTCCAAAGGGGACACCGAAATCTGTAACCTTCCCCCGCCTTCCCATTTTCCACACTGACGAAACCCACGAGCAACACTGAAACGCAGTTTAGCACAGCATTTAAATCACTACTCCGCTGGACAGGAAACAGGCTGGCACACACCGGACTAGCACAACCCCAAACCGGACTCTGGACCAAGACCTTTCCATCAACACTTCAGAGCCGGATAAACCAAGCAGCAGAATTCATTTTCTTACCCTTTAAAGTTCATGCCTCTGTATTGTCCTACCGCAATGTATCTGCTTAAGCTTTTCTTATCAATACTACCCCACAAGGAAAAAAAAAAAAAAAAAGAAACCAAACCTAAAAAAACCCCACAAAACAACCAAAAAGTCTCATGCATTCCCTGCTGGCAAAACACATTTTCTTCTAATCTTTCCTCTTACTAGGGAAGAAAAAGAGAGAGGGAGGGGTTGGGGCAGGAATAAAAGAGATTAATCGTGAAACAAACCGGCACTGCCCGGTGAGGGGGGAGAAGAAAAAAGACCAAAACAAACAGTCCACGTAGCAAAAGGGAAAAAAAAGGGGGGGAAAGGAGAAAAATAGGCTTAATTTTCTTTCCGGTGACAGCAAGAGAAGGGGAAGGGGAAAGAAAACTACTACAAAGATTTCCCTGTGTAAGAAAAGGAGGTTTTGAATTCCGTTCCTCAAGGACACCGAGAAATATCCCTTACTTTTCCATGCGATGCCCAGTGGAGAAAGACAGAATGCCAGAAGAGAGGAAAAGCCGGAGGAAGCTGGGGAAGTAGCAAAGGAAAAAGAGAAAAGGACAGAAGCGAGTGCGAGAAGGCTGGGAAGAGGCGAGAGAGGGAACAGCAGAGCCGAAAACGCCAAAAAAAAACAGGGAAAGAAACCAAAAAAACCATGAAAATCCATGGGGAAGTGGGAAACGGGCGAGAGGGACGGGAAAGTTGGCGAGCGAGGAGGAGGCAGGGAAGGGTCACAAACCCCGCAGCGGGGACGAGCCGGGAGCTGCCGGAGAGGGGACGCGGAGCCGGGAGCGGCGGGAAAGGGAGCGAGCGACGGAGGGAGCGAGCGGGGCAGAGGAGCAGGACTTACCGCCCGTCCCCTCGCTCGCTGTGCCGGCAGCGGCTCCGGGCGCCCGTCCCGCGGCGGCTCCCGGGCAGCGCCAGCCGGCCCCGCCTCGCTGCCCGCGGGGGGCGGCGCGGCCGGAGCAGCGCCCGGGGCTCGGCGCGGCCCTGCCCCGCTCCTCCCCCGGCCCCGGCCGCGGCCCCGCCGCGCGGGGGTGGGCGGGCGTGTGTGAGGGGAGGGGGAGCGTCCTCCGCCTCCTTCCTGCCGCTCCCTCGCTCCCCTTCACCGGGGGAGACATGTAACGGAACTGGGGCGCCAGCACGGCATTGTGGGAGCTCTTAAAGCCGCAGCCGCCCCCGCCGCCCCGGCCCCGGCCCCGTCTCTGGCCGCGTCCTCCCCGGCGCCCGCACCGGCAGCTTCGGGAGGCGGCGGCGCTGCAGCCTCGCCTGAATGGAGCCCCTCGGAGCAGTGCCCGGCACCGGGAGCCGCCGCCTCGGCACCCTCAGGCTCTGCAGTCTCGCCTGAATGGAGCCCCTCGGAGCAGTGCCTGGCACCGGGGGGCCGTGGGAGCTCGGGGGGCGGTGGGAGCTCGGGGCCGCCCGCGCTCGCCCGCCCGCCCTCCTCCACACCCCGCTCCCAAAGCACGGTGCGAGCCCCGGCCGCGCCGGAGACCTCAGGTTATTCTGTTGTGTTCCCAGAGATTTATTTTTTTTTTTCTGCTATTGTTTCTGGAAGAAGCAAGAATGCCTTTGGTGCTTGTTTGAACCGGAATGCGGGAAGCCGGCAGGCAGTGTTCTGTGTTGTTGCTGATTTGGATTTTGATGATGGAAAATTCCCCGCTTAAAATAAAAAAAAAATAGAAAAAGTCATAAACCTCAGAGCAGCAAAGACTGCAGGCGGCGGTTTAGGGCAAAAAGTTTTGAGTATGATGTTTTAATCAGTTTTGGAAAAGTGACCATTAAAAAAACCCGTAAAAATCCGAAACCTATTTGGAAATGAACTTCAGCGCTGTGATGCACGGGCATTTTTCACTGTCAGCAAACACTGGCGCACGGTCGGTCTGCGCTCAGTTCCCAGCAGCTGCGGCAGCAGGCGGTCCCAGCTCTTCCCTGGGCTTGTGGCCTTCCCACAACTGCCTGTGCCATGTCCAGGACACGCTGGTCATTTGAAGAAGAGTCTAATCAAAGGAACTTCTTTAGTTGTTTGTGTTGTCGCTATTCCTCTTGCGGGTTTTGAGAGTTCCAAAGTGTTTTTATGGAGATGTTTTATTAAACTCCTGATCCTTCAGAGGAGAGCAGGGTTTTGCTTCCATGCAGCTCAGTGTTGGTGCTACACGGAGGACATTTTCAAGGCTACACGCATAACTTCAGTTTAGATACAAGCAAATAAATATTTGTGAGATTTGGGTTTGGGGATGTTTGTACAAATATTCCTAGTAGGTCTGGGTCTTGGATTATGATCACATCTTTCTTCATGGCTTCGTTTTGCTAAGCAGATTTTTTGTAAGCACATATCCAAAGGTCCTTCTGAAAAAGTCTTCAGAAGACCATCACTTTTATTTCTTTGTCTAGGCCTTTTTATCCTTTTACAGGAAGAGGTACTAAGCAGTCTGTGAGAAAGGCCTTAAGCACAACATGAAATGAAGGTGTGGTTGTAAAAATTAGATTGTTCTATTGGAGACCATGTGCTTTATGTGGTCACACACACACACTCACCTTCATCTTAAGAAACTTTAAAAAACCCAACACTTGAGGGATAAAAGGAAAAAGGAATGGTGCTGATGACCAGTTCTGCACTCTACTGGATGAGATGTGTTTGCACCAGGTATTTTTTACTATGACTTTCAAGAATGTCAGACAACATCCTAAAAGCTTGATGTGTTTTCTAGGTAGATTGTTTGTTGCAAAATATTTAACCAAATATTCCTGTCAAGATCCCGAGGGCTGCTGTTCTCAGAATATACCACCGCTTCCTTTTTTTTCATGAAGCCTGTAAACACAACAGGAGCTGTAAAACTCATGGAAGATCTTTTCCCAAAATTCAGGCTTCCCAGGGACTCTTATAGAGTGAGTGATCATCTGGGAAGCTATTGAAGCTATATGACCTGGCAAATTATTGTTAGGAGAAGAAAAGCCTTTTTGAAGGAGTTAATGGTTTACTGAAAACAAGTACTTGGTAAGTCATTGAGTTTGTATTGTTTGCCCGATCCAGGTGTTCAGCAGAACCGGGGGCCACAACATCAAACATCGTGTTTTCTATTCAAAATTCACTCACCAATTAGTTCTCAAGCCCAAATAATTTTTATACACTTTCTATGTAATTTCCTGTGAGAAAGTTTAGTGAATGAAAAACACCCTTTTATAGGGGAGAAATGAATGGCCACAGTTAAGAGATTTCTGAATGTTCAGCACATGCACAACAAGGCACAAAATGTTTATGCTCGGTGTTGGTGTGGTGTTTGACTTGCTGGCTGAGCACTGGCATTTTTAATATTTTAATGTCTTATTTCTTCCTATTTCCCTTCTGCAATTTAGTTATGAAGTCACTGAAGGGAACACATTTCCACTGCTTCGAAGTAATGTTTCTGAATTTTTCAGAGCAATTTTTGCTCAGCTTGATAAGCCAGGACATCCAGGGAGAGCATCAAATACATTTTCAAGAGTGATTTTGTGCATCAAAAAATGTAACTCTTTAGGAAGGTGGGGTGGTAGCAAAAAGAGAAAATCGAATTTCTGTGTTGCTTGGAATTTGACCAAGCACAGGGAAGATGACAGTGGTCTTTTAAGCAAAAAGGGGGGAATCAGGCTCAAATCCAGCCATGAAATGGGGCTAAAATTGTACAAATACCTCCCTTATGTAACATAGCAGTCCAGCTGCTCTTTTGTGAAAGAACAAGATGCCTTGTTTCCCCAGAAAATTGGTTAGGAAGATGTTACGGAGTGATACTGTATTGTATCAGCCAAGGGCAGGACTTAGTACTGGTGCAGGGTGACTCTGCTGTGACAGTTCTTCTACTCCTGGTGCCCACCCCAATCACTTCTTAACTTTGTTACTTTTAATGTAATCCCGAATAATTTGTGTCACATTCACCTTCACTCAATCCTTCTGCACTTTGCTGGAGGAGGGTAAGGACTCTAATTTAGTATAATAGTGAAGCACGTCCTTACATTTACATGGAAATCTTGAGGATCTAACCAGAGAAGTTTTCAGGTCTGTAGGAAAGCAGATTTCCCATAAAGATCCTGCTTTAGTTTTGCCAAAGATGTAATTTAAGTATCCCAGGAAGGGAGTAAGACACCCTTTGGATTCTAATTGCACAGGGAATTCCTTACACCACACAGCCACACACATTCAGAGTCTCACACATATGTTCTTAATGAGCACAGAAAGGAGAAAATAGGCCCACATGCCTTTTGGTTATGTAAGTTTTCCAAGAATGATGACCAAAACCAGGAAGAGAATGTTTCTGAGGTTCCTTAATTTCCTCCTCTCCTTGATCTATCAGCAGCTACTGCTGCCCTTGCCACTGTCATTTCACCTTGAGAAATGCAGTGTCTCGGTGGGCTCTTCAGATTTAATCCAGACTATAAAATCTGGCTCATTGAGAAGAGAAACTGCTCTGTGTGACCAGTGACAAGTGATCAACGCAGCTTTCATTGCCATGGGTTTGCAGGAAGCTCTTCATGATTGGAAAGAACAAACTCTGTCTCTGCAAATGCTTTCTGGAGGAAAAGTAGAGCTGGATCCAGCAAATTGTTTAACTGTGTACATATATCTGAGTATGTGAATAGTCTCAGTGGGACTGCTTGCATGATCAAAGTTAGGCATGTGCTTAACTACTTTGCTGAATTTGGTCCACAGCAAATAAATCTGAACTGATACTCAACAAGCAGAAAAACAAGCTTATCTGGAGTGGGGTTAATTTATGTCCAGTGGTATATTTGATTAACTGTAAAATGAACATTTCAAGAGGCTGGTTTCTTTTAAAATAGAGCTGCTGTCTGATATTCAGGGGAAGCAAACAAACATCAGATTAAAATTTAAGTGTATTCTTCAAACTCTTGCTTCTTAGTTTTGTTTTTCTTTTCAGTTAATATTTATTTCTTGGAGCCTGAGGAGCAATAATTCCTGGTTGTTTCTCCTCTGTGTTTTCTAGGTCTTGCCTTGCTGTGCATTGAGTGTGAGTGATGTGCTGTGTTCAATATACAGAAAAATGCAATCTCTGTCTTCAAATGGTTGAAATTCAAAAGACAGATATTCTAAGATGGGAAATAGGTTCTATTTCTGTTTCACACAGCACATTCTGGATACTCACAGAGACTGCAGATTTCAAGACTCGGCTCTGTGGAAGAGATCCAAATGAGCTCAAAAAAGAATCCCAAACCAAATTCCTCCCCTTTTTTTCTGACCTGGCCACGAATGTTAACTCACACTAACCAGGGAATTAACCCTGAATAAGCAACCAGAGCAAATTTATTTTTGTTGTCAGTACCAGCAATAACTCTCCCAGTTCCTGGGTCCAGCCTAAGCACTGTATGAATATATTCAGGGATGGTTACAGTTCTGGCAGGCAAGATACTCAATATTCATGAGTGTGGCTCTTCTGTTTATTGCACAGGAATGGGAATCAGGTGAGCCTGGTTCTGTCTGTTCATCAACAAATGGTTTTCTTCCTCTGATTTTTCTTGATTAAGAGAAACTCTTCTTCCTTCAGAGATAGACCAGTTCACTCAAGTTAGAGGAACATGTTGAAGTCTCAAGTGGGGGACGGTTACAGAGTAGTGAAACATTACTAGCAGACCTCACCTTTGTGCACTGGCCATAAGATCGTAAGATTTGGATGAACAATTTTAAACCAGGTTTTAAAGGCCTGTTTAAATCAATAGTTATCTGACCTGGTCAACTGTAAACCATAATTTTTAAAGTATTTTTCTTCAAGTTCTGTCTTCTGTAGATCACTGCACAAGAGTCTTGGCTTTCATTAAAGAAAAAAAGTAAGTTTGTAGTTGCCATGGTTACAAAGAAAAGCAAGAAAGATGTGAACCTTGACAATTCTGAAACCAAAATGCAAATAAGAGAAAATCTAAATGTTGTATGATAAGGGAGGAGAAATTACCGATATCAGTCTTCAGACATTTAATTTGAACATAATGACAACAAAAATGCTCTGCCTGTTAAGTTTTATGCAAGTATTTTGCATCACCTTTTGCCAAGTCCTGGAAAGAAATACCAGTATAAATCCCAAGCAATTCAGAAGAGAGAAAATGATGTACTATGGCCTGAGAAAGTGAACAGATAGCAACTAAAACAAATTAATATCCCTACAGGGACTTGCATCTCTCTTGAGTGGAGGACCTAGATGGTGACAGAACCATTGCACCAAGCGAGGACTGAGAAGCCATCTGAAGATCAAACTATCTAAAATGAGTCTTCTGTTGAAGATTTGGCTCAGTATAGAAAAAAACTCACACCTTAAAAGAAACCCAATGACAGGGACAAAAATAGTTGACTTAACTAGGAGGGAATGACAAGAAGATTTTAATTTAGGAACCTGGAAATGTGCCCTTGAAACGGGTGTAATATTTAATGCAGGAGTTAATTTGCTGGGTGTCTGGAAATCTGTGCCCTTCTCTGATCAAGGACATTTAGACAAGAATATTCTTTTATAATACACAGAAAAGTTGTAAAACCTTTGTAATTCCAATGTTTCTTTGGGTTGGGTGTTTGGTTTCGTTTTTCCTGTAAAACATAGAGGAATCCTCTCTCTCTCCCTCCTGGTGTCATACAAAACTTTAGGATACTAGGATATCCTCCCATGGAGTTCAAAAACCAGGACTATTTAAAGGGCCTGGCATGGTGCTGTTGCTTTTGATTTAGGACAATTATCATTTCCAGTGTAACGTATGACTCATCAGCAATATATTTAAATATATTTATAACTATATTCACCTCCAATTCATAAATCAGAGTTTTGTTGTTATTTTTCTGTAAAGCTGGCAGAAGTGTGCCAAAAGACATGCCTGCTTTTCTACTATGCACAGATTTTTATCATGCACATAGAAAGGATCACCAAACCCCTTTCATATTTTGCCCTTGTCAATAAATTCTAGACCCTGTATTTTTTCCTGCTGCACAGTATTTCATCTCCATTGAAAATGATAGGAATTACCTGTCCCCTGAAGCAGCAAAATCAAGGCTAATATACTTTAAAATACAAAGAGTGCAAAATTTCAAAAACACCTCAGTAGTTCCAGAGCTTAAGCCCCATTTTCATAAGTAAGTTACGGCCAGATCTCCAAAGCTCTTGGAAAATGCAAATAGATGCCTAGAGGGCTTTCAAAACACATATTAAAATGGAGAAGGAAAAAAACCCACCGCAGAATAAAGTATTGCTGCTGAGGTTTCCATCTTAAGAAGCTGGCGTGGGAAAAAAAAGGAAGACTCTTTACTTCTCAGGGATTTTTGGAAAAGCTTGGGAATAAACACTAACACTTCACTGCACCTCCAGAAACTTTGTGACAGAAGTTTTAGGCTTTCCTGGAAATATGTTGCAGCAAAAATTAGTGCTTTACTGTGCAAGGTCTGTATTTAACATGAGTTCAGCAGATTCATTTCTTTGTCGAAAACAATTTCCCTGTTGTTTTGTAAAGTCTTTTCTCAGTCTCACTCCTTGCTTTTGTGGTAGGTTGGGAAACATGAGAGGGCAAGATACCCTCTTTCAACAAAGAACTAATTTCCTGATCCTTATGACCTGAGTGAGCCAAGCTTCCCCACAGAGAAACAAATTGGATGACTGTTTTAGGATAATTGGGTAGTCCTATGCCTTACAAGTAAGTTATTGGAAATCAGAGCTGTGAAAAGCTCTTTCCTGGCCTTACCTGTTGTTGCCCCTCATCAAGCCCTTTATTTTTGAGAAATTTCATTTATTGTCTGCTTCAGACTGAAAAAGAGCAAAGAAATTGGCAAAGACAGGTTTGTAAGTTTCAGATATTTACATTATCAGCTGGTTGTTATTGGGATTAAAATTTCCTTCCTGCCACTTTCCTCATCCCTTCTCTTCCTTTTACACAGTGTCTTTTTTTTTAAGGCCAAAATCTTCAAGGCTCTTGTAAGCCTGTGTGATGCTGCATCCACAACCACACATTTATTTACAGATCTGTGCACATCCTTGCTGGATTAGGGTTTTCTATATTAAACTTTACAGTCGTGTGTCTTGGCTTCTAATATCTGTTGGGAGCAGAGAGTTCACTGGTGAATCAAGGTGGGAGATTCTCACTATTGGTTCGTGCCTCGTGTTCTTCCCCCAGCCACAAGTCCTGAATTTGTTGTGCAACAGCCGGATTCTGTGTCCTCCTTGGGGCACCCTGCTCTGGGAGCACGGATGGATCTGAGCAGTCATGGCAGTGGGGTCCTCACCAGGTTGTACCTTCACATACCCCACATCTGGGCTGATGTTTGCTGGCCCAGGAGAGAGCAGAGATTGGCATCCCTTCCCACCAGCTGTTCTCTGCACAGCCAGCGCTCAGATTCCCAGGAGCATAAGGAAGGTGCATTTCCCAGCATCCTGATGCAAGGGAGAGCCTCCTCCTCAGCCTTGAGTATGGATATGCCCATGGGAACAGCTGGAGCATGGTGTAGGGATACCCAAGCCAGTCCCAGATAGCTGGAACAGTGATGGTGTAAGCTCAGGCCCAATCTGAGATCCGGGCAGGCTAATTTCCTTTTCTGGGAAATAATCCAAACACAGTGTACTCTTTTCTATACTAGGGAAGTATTTTAGGGCAGTTATTTAGTTAGAGCATCTTTTGCTGAGTACCAAACCCAATCTGGTCCAGTCCAATTCCCTTTTGCGGCTCCACATCTTTTGTAACTGGGAAGGACTGGTGAGCTGCAGAAGGGTGTCAGGAGGGGGGTTGTTGCTACTTGTATTCCATGGTGGTGGTGGTTATCTAAGGTCCCTTCATGGGAAGGAAAGGGGGAAAGTCATCTTACAGAGCACACAGATCCCCTAGGGCATTCCTGCAAGAAGGAGAAGCAGAGTCCTGCTGGGAGGGAACTTTCTTTCTGGGGCTGTCTGCCGGTGGTTGAAGGCAAGTGGCACCTTCTCCTGGTTGTGACTCCACAAGAGAGCTCTGATCTACAATAATCTGGTAATAAGAGAAAATATCATGCTCATATGTGAAAATATAACTGCAAAACCTCTGAAAATGTCCATGCTTATAACTATAATGCCTGGAGGGGGGTAATTTTCATTTTGGGTCCAGCATTGCTTCAAAAAAGACCTATAATGATTTGTACTCAGTGAGGATCTGGTCTTTAATTCTGTATACCAACTGAAAATGAGCACTGGTTTCGTTTTGTTTCCCCACTGCTCCTGAAGCACAGCCCTCCAGTGAACAGAATGATGAATATTCCAATGTCTTGAACATGATGGATTTTAATTTCTTATTAGAGGAAGCAGAGGAAGAGAGAAAGTAATAGCTTTAGAGAGAATGGCTCTGTTTTTTTAAGTACCTACATTTGCCTGGTAGTCTGCTATGTAAGTGAATTTCCTTGAAATCTGATTATTGATGTACCATTTTTTTATTATTTTATCTTTTATGTCAGACAGCCCACCAGCACAATTCCTCAAAAGACAATGAAAGTGGTGTAAAAGCAGAATAAGGGCTGTAATGCTAAATGGCAGGAAAGATATTAGTATCAAATATAGTTGGTCAAAACCCAGCAAAATTGTTAAATTATTGATGTTTTTCTGAGGAACTCAGCTGTAAAAGGGATCTGTTAACATGACATGGTAGAAATTTCCAACGCATAGACATAATTTCATTTGTTCACTAAGACTTTCTATGTAAATGTGGGCACAGGAGGTGTAAGTGATGCAGGCACAGCCCTCTGACACTGACTGGATGTATTTTTCTTCCCTGCTGTAAAATCACGGCTCCAGGCTGCTTTCAAGGGTCTGCTCTGCAAGGAAAGGCAAGCAGGAAAGCTGAAAACACACAGTAAATTGATTTAGGCCAATTTTTATTCTTTCAAGCAATAGCAAGTAACCTTCAATCTCTTTGTTTTTCTGACCTGTCCCTGACTTCTGCTGTTTGTTTGCTTTTTCATGTCACTGGGTTTGTGTCATGCCTAAATAAAGAGATGGACTGATCTTTTGTTCCTGGTCAGTTTTAATTTGTTTTCTGCGACCTGTATGTGCAAACGGCAGAGGTGTGAGGTTTGAAATGCTAAGGGAAGCTGAAAAGCAGGTCTTGAATAAGACTCTCTTTTTAGGTGTAGCAGAAGAGGGTTTCTCAACTAATTACCCAGCCTTTAAGCCAAAGACAGGAACAAAGGAAGAGCCAAGCTGCTATAAGATAATTCTGTTTATCAGTGTTCTACAAACACCACTTGTAAAGTAACGATAAGCCCTTTGCACTCAGATAACGCAGCTGATCCAGGCATGTCTCAGAGATGCTGTGCAGATCTCCCAATTCAGGAAAGGCTCTTGCCTACACTCAGGTGAGAAATGTTGTTCCAGATGGTCCTGTTAGTATTTTAGAGGCTGGCAGTGAAACCAGAGGCATTTGGGGCAAGCAAGGTTAGTTCCTGTAGACTGAGAAATGAAGGAGAGTAATAACAGGGCATTGTTACTCGGAACACATAGAGAGGGACAGGCTGACTATAAGGAAAATTTGGTTCGGACAGAATTTTGTTTCTTAGTAGTGAGAGGGTTAAGAAGATGATGCTGTTTGGTTTTGGCCAGTTAAATCCTGCTGTGAAGCTGCTTTTGTTTTCTTTTATCATCATTTCTTTTTGTTTTTCTTTCATCCAAAGGCACCCTTCCTAAAACAATGTTCCCATCCCTTTTGGGGAAAGTTTGCCAAAGTCATGCACCTTCTTATGCCTTGCACTTTGTGAATATTTCATCTTCTATAAGCTGTGCCAAAGACTCTCATAATGAAAACAAGGATCTAAATAATTCTGGGATAAATGAGGGGTGTTTTTCTCTTTTCCAGTAGTAAGTGTTTATAAACTTCAAAGTAATAATAACCTTGTAAAAAATTACAAAAGTGAACACTGCTTTGAAAAATCAATGCTTTAATTCAGAAGTGCTTCCATGAAGCTTCTGGGATGGTTTTGGTTTTGTTTTTTTTTTTTAAACACATTGCCACCCCATCGTATGCAAGCAATTTGAAGATACCCACAAGACCCAGTGCTCTCAGGACTGGCCTGGTATCTCTTCCATGAAAAAGAATGGAGTTCTCAGAAGAGTCTCATTTAATGTGTGGTACTATAAGCTTCCACTGAGGGAGCGCATGTCTCAAATCTGAGCAAGTATTCCTTTTTAATTTGTTTTCTCATGGTCAGTATTTGCTTTCCAAGTGGGTGAAAGAGTGCTGGTGCTGATCATCCCATGGGAGATGCCTGCCCGGATAGACTGCAGCCAAAGGGGATGTTCAGGGGCAGGGCTGTTGTCCCTGTGGGTGTCCAGTGGGTCATTCCCCTGATCCATGGCCCCTTGGAGCAGGTACAGCCCATGGGGGATTGTACATCAGGACAAACAGCCGTGCCTGGCATGGTCCCAAAGAAGAGGAGAGGTCAGAGACCTGTGGTGTAAATACGTGAGAGAAAAGCCGAGGGGATGAGGGATGTGAAGGAGTGACCTGTATGGAGGGTCCGTTTTTCAGCATGTGACACTGATAAGTCTTGTTTTCTGAGATTATCACATTGGCCTTCAGGAAATTAAGGGGCCAATTTCACCTTCTCTACTCTTTCTTTAGGGCTTGGCAATGGTTTCAGAGTCCAAGCACACTGTGATTTGCTTTGTAACAGGGCAGGCTAATGCAGGCCATCACCTGGGAATGTGTTGGAAATGGTTTTCACTCAGTATCATATGAGAAAACTCCTGGAGTGTCAGCAAAACCCCGTGCTTCTGCCAAGTGAATTTATGTGTTTCCATCTTCCTAATTTGTGCAGACACAGAAATCCCCCAGACCAGCCTCAGTTTTCAAAGCTGTTGAGAGAAAATCCCTGCTTTCCCCTGGCACTGGAAAAGTCTGCGGGTACAATTAGGTGCCCTTGGTATCTGCCTTGGGCCTCCTGCACACTCTGTGCCCTTCCCTCTGTGCCACAGGAGAAATCCCTGTGTGCAACAGCCACGCCACAGTGCGAGTGTCAGACAGCTCCAGCCAAATCAGTTCTGACTCGAGCCCCCAAAGAAAACTCCACGCATCTGTAATGTATTTATGGCTCTGCTTACTCATTTGTCCTCCCTGTGGTCTCTTTTAATGAAGGGTATGAAAAATTAAACTCCTTCATAGGCTCCAGCGAGCTAAACATACGTGGTGAGTGAATGCTCTGTTCCTGAAGCACCATTCTGCCAGTTACTGGATGACAAATTTACACAGGTACACGGAATGGGATCTGTAATGACGTTCCTGCACAGTCAGGGCCAAACTGTGCCAGGAGCAGGACTCATGTGAGTCCCACGCTGGGACTTAGGGCAGTTTTATGGCCCTGAAATGGGCAGTGCTGTTTGTGCAGCAGTCGGTGTATTTACAGTACATAACTCCAAAATTACAGTCTTTTAATTACACAGCAGCAGAATAGCCCAGAGAGGGGATGTGGACCCAAACACCCCTTATGGTGTATGGAGCAATGAAAGGGGAAGGTTGGAACTGTTGTTCTCTATGCTGTGTCTTTAAAAAATGTGAATCTTCCTCAAGCTGGAGGCCTCCTGTTCAGTCATTTCAAGGTGGATATAACTAATACACCGCGCAATTTACATAAGACTTATCTGTGGTTAAATTCTTACAAAAGGATACCATCAATTTGAAGATTACTTTTCCCTGGGTCATTAAAGTTAGGCACACACTAATTTATTAAAGGGTAATGTATTATACCTAGGAAGTGATAGTATCTGCCAGAAATTCCGGGGAGGCTGTAGAGGTCTTGTTATGATGAGCCAAGCTGATAACAGCACAGGGTGAGACAGCTGCGTTAATGGAGCTGCCTGTTCCTCACGGACAATAATCCTTTGGGAAGGTGGCGTGGAGAAACACAGCAGTGGAGCCTACAGCAGGAAAGAAATTAAACACATCCAACCTTATTTACCGGGCAGCGCTGCAACACATCGCAGGAGCGGCCCTAACGCCGCTTAGCATGTGCCAAGTGCTGTCCAGCCATGTGCAAATAGAAAGCTCCTCTGCGGAAGAGCTTTCACAATGACAAAAATGTGCAAAAAGCCTGGGTGGATGCCCCATCAAGCAACCAGCCTGCCAGGAGATCTCAGGAAGGTTTGTGATGTAAATAACCCTTTCCTAAGTTATCTCTCCATAGATGCTTGCAGTTAAAATGACCCCATGGGGATACAAAGGTGCCCAGATCACCTGTGGTGGAGAGAGTGTGGTGGTGCTCTCAGCCCACGTGGTATCAGCAAGAAAAATGCGTGAGCAGCAATTTCAGAAGTCAAACCTGAAGGCTACACAAACTCCATCAGCCAGGGGATGAACCACTGAGGCAAAAAACTTGGCTGAGGAGGGAGATGCTTCAGTGTAACAAGCACTGGAGGAGCAACACACCAGGAAGCACCAACATCAGCAAGGGGTGGCAGATATGAACTGGAGCAAGTCTGATCCCTCAGCCTCACCCAGTACGCTGGGATTATCCCTGCAGGTCGCTGAGAAACTCAGAGAAGAGCTGTTCACTAGAAAGAGGAGGGGGGAAAAAAAATCTCAGTGGGAATCAAAGCTGAATTGCAGAGGTTGCTGCAGCAAACCAGGACGGAAAATCCATGGCTAAGATGGGGAGGAAAGAGCAAAGGCAGCGTGAGAGGCCCTGAAAGTTGGTCTGGGCTTGGACTTGGCCTCTGTGTCAGCAGGATTGTGTAAGCAGGGAAGCTCCTGCCAGCACCTCGCTCCGGGGCTGGGGCTGGGAGTGGAGGCTGGCAGGGATGCAGGGACGGCATCGCAGTGTGGGATGAGTTTCTCTCATGGACAGGAAATGTGTACAATGATTTCCCTCCTGCTAATGCCAAACTAGGCTACAGGGACAGGGCAGAGGGAAGGAGTATAAAAACCCCACACTTTATGCTGAAATTATTTTGTTAATTATTGCAATTCTAAGCCAGTCCCAGGATTTAAGAATAACACCGTCAAAGTTCAGCATTAAGTGCCCTACCTGATGTCTCCTGTTTTGAGATCACAAATCATTTCCAGATCTTTGGCTTCTAACAGGCACCATCAGCACAAACCTTTTCCCCTAACTTTCTCTGTTTTTAACCCCTTAGAGGGCCTGGAAAACTCAAATGTGATCTGCTTTCCCCTAAATCACAAGGAGGCATCCCTGAGAACTGAGGGCTGGAATGCCATGGGGCAGGAAAGGCTTGTTCCAGAGGCCAGAGCAAAGGCATTTTCATGCAAGATCTACTCAAGGCTCCATCATTCCATACCACAGGGACACAAAGCTTCCTCCTGCCCTGCCCAGGAGCAGCAGGAGCAGGGAGGCAGGATTTGGGCACCTCGCCCAGGAACACAGTGACAGACCCTGACTCAGAGCATGAACAACCTTGCCCTTCCTGTGGATGTTTCCTTGAAAGGAGTGACTTAGCCTTAAGCAAAATTGGAACACCAAGAAATCATTGGAATTCAGGAATCACTTGTTTTCCTTTTGCACAGTTTCAGGTTTTTCTTTTTAAGGATGAGCCTTATTGGTCCTCATGCTCATTTTCTGGTGTTGAGTAACTTTTAATGCGAGAAAGACACACAGAGAAGTTAATACACATAATTTCTGAATTGTAAGTCAGCTTTCAAAGGAACTGAATGTGTTTTTTTTCAGTGTTACTGTCAAGAAATCTTCAGGGTTTTGAAACTAAAATCTCCTTTCCTCATTTTGAAAAAAAACTGCCTTCACTGTGAAGTTCTGATCTGAGCACAGAATCTGAATTGTGTGTTGGGCACTGACTTGAGATGGATTTGTGGCTTAAGCAAGGAGCTTCACCTCTTCCCTAGTTTTCCTATTTGAACTATTGTTTTTCTTCCAGCAGAACTTTATAAACATCCAAGCAAAAAGAACTTGGAGAAATGCGCTGTTATACAACTGCTAATCATTACTATTCTTCTATTGTATTTGGTGACGTAAGAAAGCCCCAGCCAGATGCCTTGAGATCTGAGGAAATGTCTGCAAGGCATCTTTGTGGTAACACATGGGTGCAGATTCCATTCATCATTTTCTTGACAGTTTAACTAACTACTCCCAAGCCAAAAAAGATCCCTGAAATCCCTCCCAGAAATATTAGCTGAAGGACAGGAGCAAGTTGCTATAATAGCTCAGGCAACCCATGTGGAAATGCCAAGGCTCAGTGACTGTCAGGAAAGGGACTGCAGAATGTAATCAAAAAATGCTGCCTTTCTATACATAGGCCTAAAATCTATACACAAGGATTCACACCTCCACTGGACAAAAAAAAAAAAAAGGAAAAAAAAGAAAAAAAAAAATATCAGAGCTTTGCACATTGTACACAGTTGGAACCATTCATCCAGAAACTCTGGTTTGAACTTTCCGAAGTACCTGTGGGATTTAGAACAAATCCCACTTAACTTCAGTAGAACTGGGGCCCTCGCACACTTGAATAATTGAAAGCTCCAGTCAGAATCACCAGAAACATGTTTTTCAACCGTTTACAATTTGCAGCACCTTAAAACCTTTCTTCTTCCAGTGGAAGTATCAGTTCCTGTACAGTGATTTAGTTCTGCAGAAAATAGGTTTGCTTTTCTTAGTTACCCTCTGCAGACCCCTTAAAAACACTCTATGAACACACAGGTTGCAGGTTAAAAACTCTAACTTTGACACATCTCAAAATATTTACTGTTTTCTCTAGAGCCCTTTGTCCTAGTGTCATTTGAACAATTACACAAAAGTCAGTGTCTAGTTCTTGTGGTTAGATAAAGCTGAAAAGCATCAACTTTAAATGTTTAGTATTTAAATTTATTTTTGAGTGCCAACTGCACTATTTTTTGAGCTCTAGCTTACAACTTTTGAATGCTTGGTGTTAGTAATGATGTATTCCTGGTATTACACATCTTGTATTGGTCCTCTATGAATTGTATAAACCCAGTGTTAAAACCAAAATTTTATATTGACATATGGGGGGGAGGAGACACTCTCCACACTGGTTTCCTGCTGAACACCTTGGAAAACCTGGGGAAGCAATCTGTCCAGAACCATCAGAACATGACATCATAACATTACAGAGTGACGTGCAAATTGAGGTGAGGATCCACACTGTCTTCAGGGATGTTATAGAAAACCTGGACTCTACCCTGTGTTGCAGCCTCCAAGAATGACAACCCAAGGAGAGCACAGAGAGCTGGGACCAGGCCATCAAACACGGCTTTAGAGGTCGTGTTCCTCTTGGCACCAGAAGGAACCACGGCCATAAGCGATTTGCTTTGGTTTATGGCTTTTACCTTGGTGTGTTGTTTGTCTTCTTCTTGACTGACTAATCATCTGTTCAGAGGAGCTTTCTGAGCTGTGACTGGGGAAGAGATGAATGCATCCAGTTCTGGAATTATGCAGTGAAATGCTACTCTGCATATTCTAGCTGCAGCATGATATATTAGCCTATAAAACACAGCATGGGAAAGGCTTTGGGCAGGCAAGGGGCTGCTGAGAAAAATGGGAAGGAGGGGCTTGGTGAGCTGTGTGGTGAAGGGGGGCAGTGTAGGGAAAAGGTATTAGCCTTGGTGAGGCCTAGCAGGTAATGGGAGACAATGGAGGAAGGGATTTGGGGTGAAAGATCTGTGCTTGATGTAGTCGTAAGAGAAATAGTCACTGCAGGACTGTAAAGAGCAGCAGATGGAAGTGATGATGAGCTGTGTGATGCAAAGAGAAGAACACCACAATAATCCCCTCCAAGTTGTGGGATATCCCAGCTGGATACAAGGAGAACTGAAAATCACAGGCCAAGGGTTGTCCCTGCACCACGGTCAGCCTGACCACAACTGGGGCACTGTCACCATCCTCACACACTGCAGTCATGCCTGAGGCCTGGGCAGTAAGAGGATTTTAATGACTTGGGAAAGCAGCAAGGCCCTTTCTGACACAGAGTGATATGTGAGGAGGTGGGAAACAAGTGAGGGGCAGTGTATAGGTGTTTGATTAAACTACATCCAGCCTGAAGGTAGTACTCAAAAGAACTTCTGTGTTATCAGGGCAGATTTCTCCCTCAGCCCCAAACTCACCAAGGGTTGACCTGAAGAACTTGACCTGGTCATTTGTCTAAAGGTTTGGGTCACTCTGTTTTGTTTGGTTTAATGTCTGGCTTAGTGGGCAAAAAGACAAGCCTACAGATATATTTTGGCATTGGAAAGGAGTTGTTCATTGTTACAGTTTGAAAAAACATTTCTCCAAGATTAGATATCTGACTATGTTAATAACACAAAACAGAGGCTTTCAATTCCGAATCACAGGTTCAAATCAACTCCAAATGAGGAAGGATCCAACATTGCTCCTTCTTGGAAAATGCTTGGTAGCCTGTATGAAGTTAGCTTGGCTTGCTCAGATAAGGTCTGCCCTTTGATTTTCACCAGTTTGGTGAGTTTTGAAAGTGATTGGATTGTTGTGGTCAAGCGCTGTGCTGAGGTGTTCGCAGCTCAAATGTAGCAGTGTAAGCAGAACTGCAGGAACCTGAGCACTTGTTTCATCTGTTCATTTGTTTCAGTGGCTGGTCCCATGGCTTAGTTCAAACAGCCTTTCATGGCTGCTAAATGAAGGGAAATCTTTGGAACATTCAGCCAACATGGCAGATTTGGGGTCCAATTTGCTTTTAAACTTTTGGGAATTGGTTATTGGGTGGTATAGGATAACAGTGTGACTGAGCATTAAACAAACCACTAAAAGATCATTTCTACTCTGAAGAGACAATTTTTTTAAGTGCCAGGAAAAGCTACATGGTCACAGAAACCTTTATCTGGTCCCTTGTTCTCTGAGCCGCTCTGAACATGTCTTTACTTCCATGACCTTGTACTTTTTTTGCTGCAGAAAAGCAATGGCCTCATTAAATAAACCGGACCAAACAGGTCCCTATTGCACACCCGTTCTCTGTGTGCTGAGGGTCACAAGGACAGAAATAAAAAGCCATTACTCTGGTGACCCTTGTGATATGCATAAGGAACATGAAGCAAGATTATCTATATTGAGAACTGGAGTAGTTTTCTGAGTTTCAAGTACCTATTTTTATCCTGGATTACCATCTCCTCTGCCCCTCCAAGCCTTACTAACAGAACATCAGCAGCAGCAGAGTGACACCCTCTCCTGATGAAGCAATTCTGCTCTTTGGGCTTATGGAATGCCAATAATGACTGTGAACTTGCCACTGGCGAGGCAGGACACACTTTGTAGCAGGTATTTGCTGACAGCAGAAAAGCAGTGGACTCCTGATTTCCTGTCCAGGCTCCAGAGAGGGAGATGTTCTAGTGACCACAGTTTTCTGCCTGCCTTTTTGAAGCATGGTCTTTCCAGCTTCCCCTTCTCACTCTTGGGATGTTACTCAGCCAAGTGTTGTCTCTGGGTTCTCCTATCACCTTGGGTGGGTTTTGCAAACCACAGGGAGGTCCAAGGGGCCACATTCTGACCCCCATGCCATGCCCAGCTTCCCTCTCCCCACCCCAGGCACCCAGTGCAACCTCTGTAAACCTCAAGCCTCTGTTCTCTACCTCAGGTATTGTCTCACAACCCAGTCTCCTTTTCTTGTTCCTTATCTTGCTCCTCACACTGCTGTACAGTTCTGGTAGCTTCCTTCTTCATGTGGTTCAGGAGGAGAGAAATCCTGGGAAAGCAGGAGGGAAGGAGTGCTTGCTCTTTGCTTTGGTGCCCCACAGGCTAGAGGACCAGGAATCACAGAATCATAGAATGGTTTGGGTTGGAAGGGACTTTAAAAATCATCTTGTTCCAACCCCCTGCCTTCTATCCCTTGCACCTACCTCTGACTTCTGGCACAGAGCTCATCCAATCCCTTTCTGTGGAATTAGTGAGGCGTGTGAAGGGGCCTGATAAGAGAGAGAAGTGACACTGAGGGGGCTGAGACAACCCAGCCAGGAGAAGGAGCCAGGCAGGGACCTTCCCATTCTCTTATCCCAGAGCCCCACAACAAACTCAGCTGGTCAGAGGGATGTGGTCTCTGGATCTGGTCAAATGGTGCCTGCAGTTTTTCAAAGCCTCCTAATGTCATTAAATTGGGGCAAGCTTTCACAAAGGCAGATTTCATGTTCCTTTTTCAAAGGCTAAGGGCGTTAAAGCCTCTCTGAAAAAGACTACCAGAGTATTTTGACAAGGCAAAATACAGCCTAGCCCTGGTCTTAGAGATAAGAGAAACTTCTGACTAAGATTTTCCCATGTAGTTCGGGTTTAGGTAAATATTCAGCATGGAAATTTTAGCTAAAATAGCTAATGTTTGGTAAAAGTACTTGAACAATCTTAACAATAGAGCTGTCAGCCCCACCTACAAGAAGTGGCTTGCACCCTTTTGGCAGAAAGATCTAGGATTGAATGGGTATAAGGCAAAGCTGGGAAAATAATGTTGTTAACTATTTCCCAATGAGTCATCAACAGATTTTTAAAAACTCAAAACTCGTAGTAACAACTGTTTTTTAGAGCACATGAGATGCTTTTCTTCAGAAAGCAGCATTATAATGAAGGAGGAATGGAAATGCATGTGCTTTTCATCTGCAGGGAACACAAAGAGACTACGTAATTTAAAGCAGGCCTTAAAAGAGACAAATAAGCATGTTAGAGGAAAATACTTAGAAGAATAAATCTGGAGAACAACGTTTCAAGTGCACACTGAAATGCTTTCATATTTTGTGGAGTATATGAGCTAGGCAGAGGAAACTGCTCCCAGAGTCACGGCAGGGCTGATAGATCGGCTCGCATGCCTGGGACTGATAAACAGGTTCTGTGCAAATCTCTTTCAGACCGTTTCCCTTTTCTTCTGATAAATATTTAAAAAGAGATTTGTCTCACCAAGATGACTTTAGTATGAGAAAGTGAAAAGAGCTGGGAGTTTAATATTAATGGCTCTGAAAGAGTTTAACGAACTTTTTGTTTTGTTTTGTTTTTTGCTGTATTTTATAGAGCAGGCAACTGGTATCACTTACAAACTCCCACAGAGAGTCTCTGCTGCTGCTGCTGCCGTGGTTACGAGCCACTCACAGGCAGAAGTCTGAACGACTCCTGGTACTTTTATGGTCTTCCAGTTTCCCTCTTTTTCTCCTATCGCCTCTGCCTGTCTGCAGAGCCCTGGAAAGACGATAGCCCCGGCCCCACCCTGCTGGTGGAAAGTTCCTGGAAACCATCAATCAGAAGGAGTTGCCTTTAGCAACCAACAACAAATCTGCCCGAGTTCACCGCGGGGATGGAGAGTACGTAGTTATTACTGTGTTGATGTTCAGCTGAGAATTCCTGGCATCGGGAAGACTTAACCTGTAGGAGCTTTCAGAGGGCCAGTATTAAGTATTGTCTGCAGGGTGTGATGGGCATCTCCTCCAGCCTGGCTGCACCCCAGTCATTGTCACTGAGAGCAGGAAGAGATCCTGAGCCCATTTGGAAAGTAAGGACCATGAGGTGCCTGTCTCAGTTGCTAAAAACACCATCAGGCAGCCTTGCAGTCCTCAACAAGGCTTGAAAAATCTGCAGGGGTGGAAATGTCCCAGTCAGCCTTTCTAATAGCCTGAATTATAGTATATTTCAATGTTCTTATTGCTGACTTGTTATGTAAAACCTTAAACACCTTGTCAGGGGAAGATGTACGTATCTATTAAAAGACATGTGTGTGTGCTATATATATATATTTTTGTATTGAAAAACCGTATTTGGCTGTGGGTATTTTACCCAGGTACCCCACAGGTGTGCAGTTCTGTCCCTAGGCTCACCTAGGAACACCTCCCATCCCTTTCCACCACAGAGAAATGAGGCAGCACAAGCTGCGAGGTTATGGAACACAGGGATGCACAAACAGAATTACAGGCATTTGTAAGCCTTATCCACGGACCAGGTGCTGCCTTCCACAGAGAGAGGCTAAAAAAAGTGCAGCAGCCTCTGGGGGTGGGTGTCAGCACAGGGGTTATGGATTCTGACCCTCCCAACCCAAAATGTTTCCCTAGGTCAGGGCAGTGTGGGTTTCAGCAGCTGCCCCTGTGCTAACACCTATGCCCTTGGGAGCAGGAGGTGGAGAGGAAGAGAAGGGAAAACATGAACATACACTTAAAAATCAGCTCAGGTTTCAAGGGGGAAAAAGCCAAAGAGGAGGATTTCCTTATTCCTCTCCTTCCCTAAGCCCCAGATGTGGGGAAGGAGCCTGTTGTGGTGTTGGAGAGAGGCAGAGCTGTTGTTGAACAGATCCCAGCATCTCTGCTCGTTCTCCCTTTGGGGAACTTCAGTAATTTCAACACCATCTCTGGGGTTTTCCAGAGAGCACAGTCTCCCAGTTACTCATTCAGCCTATTCTCCCAGTGCTCTTTTGAAAGAATTGAGGCATTTTCAGAGAAGTCAGAGGTCATCACTGGCTTGGCTTGACATTTACACTTGGATGTTTTTATCAGAAGGCAGGGGAATGGCTTTCAATGCTGGTAAACCTCAATGCAGTGAAATTTGTTTTCTCCTCGAGAGTTTTAGAGCTCACTTCCTCAGACCTATTCACAATCTAAAAATAACTCCCTTTTCATCAATTCATTAACAAACCCCCATTGCAGTGCACTGCACCTTGTTATTGATGTTCTTAGCGATATAAATAACTGCCTGACCACTTCTGCTGGACAATCAAATGTCAGAGCATATATTTATTTAATGATAGAGCAATTAATTTTTAATTTCCCCCCTCTCTTTTTGCAGCTGTCTAAAAGCTACAGGAGTGCCTGAAGTCAGAGGAACTGCTGCCTACGAGAACAGGTTCTGCTCCCTGAGTATCTGGTCTATTCTTTGGTAGGTCTGGGCACCAATATGAACACAGCAGGGGCCACAAAGGCAAAAGTGGAAGAAACTAAAATAAAAATACCCAGTTTTGCATTCTTTGGACTTCCTGGTGATAGAGTGGTGAATTTTTACTTTTATTTAGATTCACTATGAAGTGAATGCATGCGGTAAATTTCCCAACAGATTAAGGGAGAAATATTAAATAATTTTATTCTTCATTAGCAATAGATGAACATTTTCTTCATCAAGCCCAGACTTCCACTCTTCTGGGCTAGGTGAGAAGGCACTCCTTGCTTCGAAGAGTTTGAAACCTAAAGAAACCAGAGAGTCTTCACAGTCGGGCAGAGTCCTCTTTTCACAGACAGATATATTTGACCTGCAAAAGTCCTGTGTCCTTCTGCACAAGATTACTCCTTTTTCCATAGTTTTTTTTTTTTTTTTAAATAAGATGAACTTTGCTAATTAGCAGCATCGTACACATGTTCTTTTCTTTGGCAAGCATGTTCCTTAATATGCCAGTTAAAATAATTCAGTTACCTTTGGCCCTCTCAGTTTATTTAGAGACCTCAAAGTACCTCAGCATACACACAGCAATAACTGATAAGGGAATGAAATTATAAACAATCCTAATTTGTATTATGCTGGATACACCAAAAAGCTGCTTTTCCATAATCTTCTTATTGCCTTTGTAATCCTCACAACAAGACCTCTGAAAATCTCCCTAGAGCATAAAGATAGAAAAGAATCAAATGGGGAAGGGGCAAAGGGAAACAGGTTTAATAATTGAGGAAAATCTCATTTGAGCAAAGGCTAATTCATGAGCACACTGAGTTGCATCTGGTTCCATGTAAAGGCTCCCAATGTGGCTGGAAGGGAGGAAAACAGTGATGCCTGTCAGATATAGATTATCCATCTAGACTAGACCTAGGCAAAACCTGAGCCTAGGATGGAGGGACTTTGCTCTGAAAGGTATACAAAGAAGCAGGCAGAGGTGTAAGCAGCTTTAAGCCTCCAATCCAATTCAGAAAATACCAATTTCCCATTTGATGGCCCTAGTGCTGAGAATTCATCTATTTCCAGCACAAGTAAATGTGGTTTTACTTCATGTGGGGGGACTCTGTCCCTAAAATAGAACCCATCCATGGGGACAGCCCTCTTGCCATGCCATGGGTAAATTCAGTCATTTCAGCTGTTTTTGCCATAGTTTTGAGCTACACCAATCTCTGTGAGCTGACACTGCCATGTTTGGGACAGCCCAGTTTCTTTGCTGGTTTCTCCCATATTTCTGTGCCACTCAGTCCTTGGGATAGAGACTAGAAAATAGTTCCTGTTAGACCTCTGAGTGCCAGTGTGGTAGATGAACACCCAATGCACAAACAAATGCTAGACTTAAAGGGAAGTACAATCCACACCTGTGACTTGCACTCAGATAGATTTAAATGTATTCTGAATTGATTCTTTTTTATTTTGGGGTGCATTCCTTGCTCAGTACTATTTGTTCCTTGTAGTGAATCCACACCCAGCAGGGATGAAGGAAAGAAAACCAACCACAAGAGACAACCAACAGCACAGAAGGGACTGAGGCCACTTCTAGGGAGAAGTAAGTTCTGGGAAGCTTAATGCTCCTGGGCAGGCTCTGGGGACCTTAGGGACCCTGCTGACCTGGCAGACCCTGTTGCAGATCTCTGGGGGCAGTGCTGGTGTTGTTTTTGCTTCCCCCCCTTGAAAGAGTTTGCAAGTAAAGGCCTTGTGATGAAGGCAACATCTTTTTTTAGTGCCATCTCCCTGAAAGCAGAACAAAAATTTCTTCAGCTTTGTAATTCAAAAGTATTTTAATTCTATAATGGCATTTATTTTTCAGGCTGTGAATTGACCATAAATAGTTCTCAGCAAGAATTTGCTGTTGGGATTGTGGTATTTATTAGAGACAAGTCAGATGAAGTACCTCAGGCTAGACTGCAGCCCTTTTGGTCTCTGTTCGTGGCAGGGAGGAGACTGGGAGGGCCTGAGGCGATCTCCCCACCCCAAAACGCATCACAGCTTTCCACACTGCTTCCTCACTGCCTTGGCAGCATGGCAGGGCTGGGAGAAGGAGAGGGAAGGACGTGGGCACAGCACAGACTGTAGGCCTGCACCCCAGGAAAGCTGACAGCTTTGGGGACTTAGGAGCACATGCGACAATGGAGCTCAGCATATTGCACAAGCCCTGAATAAATGCATAAAATAATCACAGTCACTGCTTCAAGGCACCCATATTTACAGGCATCTAAAAATAATAGTGATTAAAGCAAACTGCCTTGAGTTGAGACAGTGGTCAACATTGTGTTGCACACACCATGGATAAAAGAATCCTCAGTTCTTGGAATTCAGCGGTCAAACAGTTCTTTGCAGCATTTGAAAGTTTACAATGTTCTTTATCCTCAAAGCAGGTGTACTTGATTTTGCTGTACAATCATTTTGACACCTGCAGGCACTAACTCATCTTTACCCAGTCCCAGCCGTGAGGTCCGTGGGGTGGGGTCACTCTTTGGTCACAGAAATAATTGCCTGAGTTTGATGTGGTATGTGTCACCACCTTCCACATCAAGAAAGGCACAGATCCCAGCATCACTCAAGGCGAATCTACCCTCTCTGGTTTGAGTTTCCCATATGCTTTATTAGTTTAAACATTTGCTGTGACCATAACCTCACAGAAGAAGCCATGGCACAGCAGGGGAGGAAACAGCTGAACTGTTTGTCTCCAGGGACCGAATCCTAAGACACTTTGCAGGCAGGTATTGGCTTGAAGACTGAAGCAGGAGGATAAAAGTTTCCCTGTATAAGATAATTTTATTGGAAGAAAAGCAGCCCAAGAGCTAACTCATCCACCAGTTATGTTGTCATTTTTTGTTACTAGGAGAATATATATCCCAATGATTACCAGTGTGAGTGTCTAGTGCTTATTAAAAATAAATCCCATTCATTCTGGTCTAGTCGAGAACTTTCTGAAATTCTTTTGCTGCAAAAGGGTGACTGACGTGGGATGCAGAATGCTCCTATCTTTAGCTTTGTAGCTATACTTGCCAATCTTTGAAGAGCATTGATACGAACCAGAAACAGCTGGATCTTCCGTCAGCAAAATGAGAAAGTAGGTGGTGTGTAGTCATTGAATTAAGGAGCTTCATTGCTGCCCATAATCACTGATTGCATATTATCTAATGGCAGAAGAAGAGATATTGTTAACATCTGACAGTTTCAACTTCAAGTATTTTTAGGAGACGCATCAATTGAAGCACTGATTAGACAGAAGTGGACCAAAACCATCAGTTGATTGCTTTTAGACATTACAATCTATTTTTAAAAGGAATGAAAACAAGTCTATAAATTTATTCAGCTGCAATTTCAGTCTGCTCGCGTGTTGTGATCTTGCTCTGTTTTGCAAACACCAAAGGGAACTGATTTATGTCAAATGACCAACCCTCTTTTCTCCCCTGTATAAATAGTTGCTGTAGCTGATTTCTACTGGGAAAGAGAAATATCTTTTATTTCTGTTCTGTGTGTAGCCACAGTTTAGAGCAATTAGCTGCATTTAAGATACTTCAGGTTATTGTCTATTCTCCTGACAGGTCAAGAAGAGTAGCCCATCAAGCTCTGTTTTGAAAGGGAGATTAAGAACATATCCAAAGCAGTGTCTGCAGCTGGGTCCAAGTGCTGCATTTCCAAGGTCTTTGGGAAGGAAATGGTGATTGATACTAATGCTTGTACACATTAATCAAAATGGGTATTTTCTTGACTGCCTGTTCAAAGAACACCTCTGACACCGTTTCCAGTCAGCATCTCCAAGGTTCACAGCAGATGTTGGTTTGATGGCCTCTCATCTCCACTGTTATTTGGAAATAATAGCTCTATTTCCAACCACAGAAAGCCAAGTCAACTTTATCAAAATCATTTACCCTGGGCAATCCAAATGGAAGCCCTGAGGGGGAAGAATATGTAACCACCACATCCATTAGAACTATTCTGGGAAAGTGCTAGGAAATAAATGTGTTTGTGTTCTGAAGATTCCTTTGTCTCTCCTTCCCAACACTGCTAATATATTTTCAGTGCTGCTGGGTGTCCAAACATGCAAACACTGGATGTTCTTAGTGTTGTGTAGTTGTAGCTGCTGCTGTGGTGTTTCATTCAGTAAGGCTACTTTAGTGTGCTGGAATAGGAAAATGGTTTAAAACATGATGTTGGTCTGTTTTTAATGGTCTGTTAAGATAACCCCACATCCTTACTCTTTTCAGGGTGCCTGAAACTCTGCCTGAAACTGAAGCTAGTGAGAAGTGTGTTTGAACAAATATTTAATAAACAGGGGGCTGACATGGTTTCCTTGACCATCACAAAGAAAGATTTTAGGTACCAGAGGCTCTCCATTTGATTTAATGTCTGAGTCACTGGCTCAAGCAACATAGTCATTTAACCTTGACACAGCTCAGTTTAAACTTGCCTGTGTAAGTGGGTGAGAAACGGGGGACTTTAACGTGCTTTCAACACAGCTTGACCTTGTCTCCACCTGTGTGACCTGTGAAAGTCAGGGTGCTCTCAGCTGGACCACAGCTTCAGCATAGCTGAACTATCAAGAGAAAGCTGATCCATAGCAGTATTGGCTCTTAAATGCTGCCTTTCAGCCAAAGTGCTTCTCTATGACCAGTAAGATTCATTAGGGTTAGTCAAAGACTTACTCTCCTATTGTTGCCGATTTTTTATTCCACAAAACTAATATAAGGTTTTAGGGAAGGAAGATAGTTTTTATTTTTTCCTTGGACTTCATTGGAAAGCTTTGGATTTTTATTGCCAAAAATGAGAAAAAAAAATAATAATACTAAAAATAAAATCTGGCTTGTGTGATTTTTTATTACAAACAGCCCAAACATTTATACATAAATAGGACTTTTCTAGCGAACAGCATCTGTTCTACCCAAGGTTTCTTTTAGGCTCCATAAGCTTTCAGGGCAGCTCTAATTCTTATTTCTGTCATATCAATAAGACATCTGGAGCTCAGACAAATGAGGTCTCGTGGCAGAGCCCCAAAGTTTCCTGTTCCCTGACATCCACTCTCATGACTGAGCCTGTTGTCCATTCCCATCCCTCTGCACGAAGAATGACATCCATCAGTGCTCCCAAGACAGCTCCAATATTGGGAATAGTCTTTATCCTTAGAATAGAGAACCAGCCTGGTAATGGTACATCTGCTGAAAAATGCTGATGCTCCTTGGTTCTAAATATCCTCTGGGAAGATTCTGCCGCAGACCGAGCTGTTGAGACTGTGAGGAATATTATTTATTTTTACTCATGTGTCTTTCTTCTGCTGCTGTCTACTGAACACTTCCTTTAAGAAGGGATGCAGAGGAGAGGGAAATGTAAATGATGTTACTGAAGCCTTCCCGTCCCCCATCAGAGAAATGGCACTTGGCAATCAGAGGCCTTTTAACACAAACAGTCACTGGGCATTTTAAATAGCTGTTGGGCTTAACTGGAACACATCATGCTCCAGAACCTGTGTAAACATTAGACCCTATCTGCCTATTGTATAAATTTCCTCTTTGGGGGGCACCAGGAAGGGTCTATTTTCATACTCTCTCCTGCTGCTTTACCTACCCTGGGTTTTCCATAAAAGTGTGTTTTGTGCTTTGAGGTAATTTATTGCTGTGGCTTCCTCAGCCTCATTGGGATCAGGATTTGAAAAATTGGATTTCCAATATTTTCTTCCTATTTGCACTGCTGTTATATGGAAACAGCTTTTGTAGGACATGGGGCCTGTCACAGCTAGGAAGAACATGTTTTGAATATGATAATCTCTAATTTAGCAAATAGTGTTAATTTACAAGGATTACAGGTTTTGGATTGTTGCTGGTTAGTGAATGCATCCGGGGAAAGATGAGTGCTCCAAAAAACTGAGACAGCTGCTCTTAATATGTGTGTTTTTAGTGTGACTTGCCAGCAAGCTGTGCCAGCTCATTATTGTACATAATATGATATATATATGGTAATATATATGTACCTTAATACTTTTGCCTCAGGAATATTGACTAAAGACTTCCCTTTCTTTTTGATTGGTAACCTCTACATATATTTTCTGCAGGTCCCAAGGCTTGTTATTCCTCCTCTTCCTAATTTATTGAACCAATGTAAAGCTTCAAGTGTCTGCACCATGTTATAGATGAATTTCATTAAAAATTGCAAGGATAAGTCTAATTTTATATGATCAGTGGGAGACCAGGTGCCACAGCAGAAAATGTATTGCAGGGATTTGCATGAGTATATGGGAACCACAAAACCATGTTCTTTGCTCAGATTTGATGCTGTTTTCACCTGAGGAAGTGGGACCTTGGAAGAAATATGAGAAACCAGGTACCACCGTGTTGTTAGGAACTGGGAAAGTGCTTGGATCCCAGAATAGAAGTCACAGGCCAGAGGTGGGCTCAGCTGCCCTGTTTGAACATGAGCAGACTGGGGGCAGGTCACGTAGGGCTGGCACTGCTCCTGCAAGAAAAGACAGGAATGGCCCAAGCAGAGTTTCCTGGAGCAAGTGTCTGGCTGCAACAGTCCCTTCCACTAGAAAATACCAAGCTGCTTTCTGGAAAGTGTGCCTCAGTCCCTTAGCTCCTTCAGAAAATGGCTTCTTTAGCTAATTCTAGCTTCCTATTTTGTTTAGACTCTAAAGTTTGAGCATGTTCCCTTTTCTCTTAGGAAACGTCTGTGGAGGTATCCATGAACTTTATCATCCCTCTGTGTATCCTTGGCCTGCTTAAAGGGACTGAAGCAAGAAAAAGAAAAGGTAACAATTTAGTAATCCTGGAGGTGTATTGAGAGACTAATCTGGACTGCAGTCATCCATCCTCCTTGCTATTGAATTAACTCACTGTATGTACCAGTGCATATAACAAATAATGAGAGCTCATGCTGAATTCACAAACAATTGCAGAGAAGCCTCCAGGCTGTTCCCAGTGCCAATATTCATCATGGCAGGGAATGCTGTGTGGTGTACATCACAGACCTTCCCTGTAGGACCACAGTTTCTGGCTCTACTCTGTTTCCTTTAAAATACAAACCATGGATCCATGTTTTTGTACCATAACAGGGACTCCTCCCTGGGTCTTGGACATGCAAGAGCTGGAAGCGATCACTGGTGTAAGAGACACACAGCCTCCAAAAATAATTTTCCTGTGCATTTGGGCTCTCCCTATTGCAATGACAAGATCTTAGGCTTTGTTTGGACACCTTTCCCTGAGGACTTGTGAGCCCTGGGAACACCTGAATAGCACAGGAAATAAGGAACTTGTGTGTGCTCTCAGAGCCTGGGCTCAATCTTTGCAGCTGGTTCTGTGAAGAGAGGCTGGGCAAGAGCAGGGGCTTGTGAGCCTTGAGCAATGCCTGCTGTTATTTTGAAGTTAAATATAGTTGTCAATAGACTTTGGGAATGACACTGATGCATGGGCATGGCATGGAGGTGAGGACTGAGAAAATTAAAGATATCAATGGATTTTTACTATGTTGTTAATCACCTAGCAAGAAGTACAGCCTAAGAAGTGCCTGTAACTTGTACAGGGCCTAGCATGGTGTCAGGGTCCTTTCAGCTGAGAACATCCAGGAGAGCATGGTGATAACATGATGTGCTGGACTGGGTTGGCTTTATTTTGGGGGGGTTTTGTTTATTTGTTTGTTTGTTTGGGGTTTGTTTAGTTTGGGGGTTTTGGTTTTGTTTTTTATATTTGGGGGTGGGTTTTATTTGTTTGTTTGGGTTTTTTTCTCTTTCTTTTCAATGATGATAGATTATCTATTTATTGCCTCATCTGGAAGGCATTTATAATGATCAGTGTCAATATTTATGATGAAATAAAGCACTCTAAAATGTGTTTTCACTGAGACTATTTTACACCTGGCATGAATTCACTAAGTGCATGATACAGTCAGATGTGTTAGCCAAGAATCAACTCAGGCCCCAGTGTAGGGCTAAGAATGTTTAATGTATCTTGACAGTCATTAAGTAGTTAGTAAAGGACTAGCAATGAATTCATTATTCTCCTTATGAATCAATTCCTATTTATAGCAAACGATCAAAAATTCCACATTATAATATGGAGATTGAGATCATACATAATGGTTCTTTCACCAGAGGCAGCCATGAAAGGACTGGTAAGACTAGAACAAATTACAGTTAATGATAGACTCTTTCTCAGAGAATTAAACACTTTAATTGGTCAATCAGGTTGGGCATTTGAGAAAGGAAGACTTGCAATTATGTGAAAGCCTGCCTGCTGTACTTTGGCAGCCTTATGGGCCTCTGGCAGTTTTTCATCAGGATTTAGATTTGTCATCATGTTCTAATCCTCACAGCTACACCTAGCCAAGAATGAAAGCTGCTTCATGACCTCGTGGGGTTTTGAGGTTCCTTTGGAAGAGCGAAGCTGGAAGATCAAGATTTTGGTATTGATGCACTGCTGTCTTGGGGTACGATTCATTCTCAATTTCTATGTATCAGCTGGAGTGTCTTTTGAAGGCTGAAGTGAGATGTGATACCCAGACCCTTCTGCTTAAGGGTGAATTTCACCTTCTCTGCAAATACATGAGGCAGTTTCATCAGTGAGTTTTGCTGCAGCACTGAAGTCAGGGATGTCAGGGTGGCAGCACTCGCTAGCAGTGCTTGGAGAAATAGGTTTTGTTCTCTATTCTTATTTTTCAGGCAAGAGTAAGCTTGCATCTTGCATCTAATTCACAAGAGATCACTGAACATTAGCTGAAGACCCAGCATGTGCAACAAAATTCATTACATGTGTTCCTGGGGAAAATTTTCTCCACTCTTCCTCAGCTGGCCTCCAGTTAAACATCAAGATAACTCCATGTAGTGTTTTGCCTTGCAAGTTTAGTTTGTCTTTGTTCAGAGAAGAGTTTCTCTCTCAATCTGTGTTTTACCAGTCTGCTCTCTACACTGCCCTGGTTCTCTAGGCTTTGAGGTGCTAATGTTGTGTTGTGACTGCTTTTAACAGCCTGTGTTACAGCATCTGTAACAAAGCACCATTGTGCAGGTTTCTGGGTGTCCCACATGAATCAATGAGCTGGAGCAGCTGTTCTACATCAGAGAAAGATCTGCCTTCTCTCCTCTGGAGAGTTTCATATTAGAAGTGAGGTAGGATTTTGTTCAAAGAGAAACAAGACCTTGCAGCAGAGAGCAGTTCTTGCTTGATGATTGTAGGGAACATGATGTGCTTTAGGCCTGGCTAGTTACTGCTAGCAATGATTGCATGACACCAGTGAAGGTTCATGTTGCAGGCTTTGTGCTGTGCTTGTTCAGAGAGCTTAATTAGTGTGCTTTTGAAGCACAAGGGAGCCTTAGCTTTTCCCCATATGGGAAGGAAGAACAAGAGAGGGTTGCTTTGGGGACACCACAGAAGTCTTTGTGCTGAGCTAAGCAGTCTCATCCTTAGTTGGGGTCACAGCCCAGTCTCCAGCTTTGGATTAGGGGGCACAGGGCTGTTTTGGGCCAAGCATGGAAGGCTGCAGCAAAGTGATGCAGTGGAATATAAAACTTCACAGCTTGGATAGTTGAGGTGTCAGGAGGGAAAGAGGAGCTGGACCTTACACCCCATCAGTCACACGACTTGCCATGGCAGGGCCAGGGCTGAGGCGCTGTGAAGGCAGCAGGTGTTGTCCTGGTAACTTAACTTTGCTACGTTATCCTCTGGGACTGAAGAGTGGCCACACATCTTCACTTTCCCCAGGCAGATGAGTCCTTCATCCAGCACTCAAACCATTTAGAGAATGAGGCGTTTGTGGGTCCTGACAAAAAGCAGTCACTGGTGGCCAGCAGAGAAAAGCCATCAGCGGCCACAACAAAACCCTGGAGAAAACCCGTACCAAACCAGCTTTTGTTTTCTGCTGCCTTTTACAGAGGACAACCCACTGTTTCCTACAGACTATCATTTCTTTCCTCCCCACTACAGAGGAGTCTTCTTTCAGCTAAGCAGAACAATGTTGAGGGCAGGTCATCCCCAAACCATGGCTGGTCCATGAGGAGGGGGCACACCCTGAGGGGATAAATGTGGCTGTAGCATGGCTCCAGTCACACCTGGGGCAGCAGCTCTCCCGGAGTGAGGGGGACTTCTTGTATGGGATAAACCTGTGTCCTTACACAAGAGAAATCCCATCCCACCACTGGATAAAGCTGGATTTTGTGCATAATCAGGGTGGAAGTGCTCCGGCAAGCAATGAAGGCTCTGCAGCCTCCCTCAGGGAAGGTGGCAGGAAACCTGTGGAGGCTGAGGGATTGAAGGGGAGCCTCTGTGCTGCTGGGTTTTGCCAGGAAAAGAGCCTAGGCAGCAAAATAGGGACATCATGATGCCTTGAAGAAGGTAAGAAATCAACCTTGTCAGTGCTGAAACAGAACAAGAACCAGTGGCCAGCTGAAGAGCCCCTTGTCCGCCCTTGCCCAGATCCTGAGTCAGCCATGCTGCCCTTAAAATCCAGCTGGTTGTCTGGTTGCCAACCAGTCTGGGTCTCCTGAAGAAGGAATCCACCTCCTCTGCCTCATCCCAGAGATCAGGCACAGCTGCCCCGTGTCCCTGGAGCCCTCTTTCCCAGTGGGAAGTGCAGGCAGCAGCCTTGCAGTGCAAACAAACAGTGGGCAGCAGAGCTGTGCCATTGCTCCCAGCAATGCTGCCCCGTGTAAGCCTCTGCTTTGCTCCAGCCTTTAGTTCCAGTCCCTTTGGGAGCTCAGGTTTGCTTAGGTACAAGAGAGTTTGTTGAAATTTGCCACAGCTTCGTAATTCATTTGCTGAACGCATTATAAATATTATTAAATTAAATGTAAATGCTTTGGAAATACAAATGCCAGCCAGTGTTTTTATCTCTCCTGCTTTGCTCAGGCATACAGGAGAGGGGAACTGGCTCACAGTACAGTTCTCAGGAGTCTCCAAGCTTTTAGTGTTCTGGCATTTAATACCCATAACCACACTTCTCATATTCAGTTGACAAATTGGCCCTGCACCAGGGGAGCCTATGTTTATTCAAAATATCCCAGCCTTGCTCATTATTGTGACAAATCCATACTCCAGGCTTGCTGCCAGCTTGAAAGACTGGGTTCCTGATCAGCAAACTTTGATGACAATCAATTCAATATAACTTGCTATATTAGCAGATGAAGTGGGAATGAGCCCCAGGGAGATGAAAAGCCAGCAGAACTTCTGTTAACAATTAGGCAAAAGTGCTGCCTTCACGTGTACATTTGCATGAGCAAAAACTTTTTGATGCACCAGGCTTTCACCTTCTGTCCTTCCTCTATAAGAGGTGCATGTCACCTAACATCTCTGACCTTTTGGCTTTGCCTCTTAGGAATATGTCACTGCTGCACCTTAGGATGTGTTTGAGAACTCCTCATTTTTCCCTGTAAAACACAAATCCTTCTGTGGGCTTTAGAAAGCAAGTTATTTGTTGAACTGTTCTATGTCTTTGGAAAGTACAGGAGCATCCACAAGGTCATGCTGGTCTCAGTTTCATACTGTGCTAGAAAATGGAGGGGTGTCCAGGTGAATTGTTTTCAGAGGTCTCACGTGTTTTGAGCTTGTTCTCCTCATTGTATTTGTCTCTTCTCATCTCTTTTTGTTGTTAGTTCACTGTTTTTCCTGCCCAGCTGGAAGCAGTTCCCCACAGATGTCCATTGCCATGCAATGATCCCAGTGAAGAAAATGTTATATTGTCTTCTTCTTCCCCACTGTGGCAAGCAGGAAGTTTGGCAGATGATGTTTCCTGACAGGAAGCTGATGCAGGGCATAGGAATCTCTGTTATCTCAAAAAAATCACCAAGCAATGCAATTTAACATGAAACTACTTTGGTGTGATTGACTCCAATTGTTATTCATAGCCTGGTCTCACATTTGCATTGTTATCTAGGAATGAAATTGTCACATCTCTGTCCCATGTAAGATTTGTGATTGCCTTGCAAGCTGGAGAGTCAATTTAAATTGGAGGGCCCAGTTAATAATGTACAAGATAATCAGTTTCACATGGCTGTTCTCAGAGATATTAAGGAAATTATCAAAGAAATACAAATACCATGTGACATGATGAGTGTCATACAGAAGGATTTGGGATCAGCACAGTGTCTTTGGTATCTACCTGGTAATTATTACTATGATTCCCTGGTTTAATTACATTTATACCTGCAAGATTACAAGATAATTATATTTGAATTTATTGCAGGAAACTAGAAATTGCATGGTTTATTAACAACAGACAAGTAGAGTGTAATTGGCAAACACGACATGGTTATTTGTGCAACATCTGAGAGCACCTATTATTGCTTCAAAGATCCAAGATTGTTGTGTGAGAGGCAAGCATGAACCCCAGCCAGTTTAGCACCTGGTAATAGGAAAGCAAAACACCAAGGAAAAAACTGCATTGTAAAGCAACCTGGCAGTTCTCCAGGGCTGGAAGCAAAATCTTAAAAATTAGGGTTTAGAAATGTAGCAATTTTCTACACCCTATTTCCCTTTCTATTTGTGATTTTTTTCATCTTTTCTGGGCTGTGATGCCAACAAGCATTTTTACCTTTTGCGTATATTGTAGGCTTGACTAAAAAGTATCTTCTGATTGCAGCCAGCTGGCCTTTGATGACCTGAGCAGTTTCCATGTGGAACAGAGGGATGTAAATCTGGCCACCTTATTCTTTGAGTTCAGGGGAAGATAACACGTTCTGATGGATAGGGCCCAGGGCAGAACATAACACACCTGCACGGGTTTTTTTTGCCCTGCTCCTGGAGGTATTGCCTTTTGCCTCCTGCAGACAGATGCTCTCTCTTTGCTGAGACCCTGCCTAGCACACTGCCTCTCCGAGCTCAGCTAAGCCTTCTGGGCACAGGCAAAGCCTGGCAAGGTTAATAACGACGCAGTGGGAACCCAGTCAGCGATGGGGATGTTTTTCTCAGTTAATTGGCAGTAGCAGTGAACCACGTACCCCAGGGCTGCGTCCTTCAGACACTGATCAGGCAGGTTTTGCTCCGGAGTCAGGGGGCATTTGGTTTGAGTGACACAGGAAGGATTCAGCTCAGCTCCTGTAGAATCAACAGCACTGGTGTGATACAAAAATGTCACTCATTTAAGACTCCTGCTATCACCTGGGCTGGGGCACCAGCAGTTTTGTTTAGGAGTTGCCTTGTACCTACTGTGCTTTTCTAGGTAGATGCAAAATTCTCTCACGTTGGCTTTTTGTTCCTTGCATACTTATTAAAAAAAAAAAAAAAATAGAAGAGCAAAAGCCTCTTGAAACTCATAAGCCTTTTCCTTGCCAGTAAGTCATCTAGAGTTGCCTCCAGCTTTGCTGAATGTCTTGGGACTTCAAGAACATCTAGCAGGCTCTTGAAGTATCCAGTACCAGCATAGCCCCGGGCATTCCTACACATCCTGAGCTTTCTGTAGACATCAGGTGTGAATATTCCCTGGTGCTTGTGTGCAATAACAGCAATTTCACTGTGTGATGGCACTCTGCAGCATTTGGAAAGAATTGTTTTCACAATGGCAATGTTTCATGTCACCTGGAAACCTTGAAAGAGTTTAGAATATATGTAAGCTTTGTGGCTAGGCACCGAGTAGATAAACAGTTATACTCCTACCGAGAGTACTTAAGGGTAGGGGTACCAGGAAAATGAAGAATTTAGTTTGCTACACAGACAGTGTTAGGAATAACAGAAATAAAGAATTATGTATTCTTTGCTGTACAAGAACAAGGCTAAAAACAAATTCTCCTACAGCAGAGCTCAGTGGAAGATAAATTATGATTATCTATTACAAAGCAGAGATTTTTTTCCAAAAGTGCTTGAAGAAACCAGATGACTTCTGAAAAATGTCTCCTTATTTGAAAACACTTTTTTTTCCCATTCAGAAAAAGAAGCATAATAGGGATTTAATCAAACCCTACCTAGTGAACTTTATTTGCCTCTGTAGCACCTTCAGCATCTGAATCATTCCTGTGGTTAGATATTCTATATAGCAATGGGCTGTGTTACGTGACACAGTCGTCCTTTTGCAGTGTGTATTCAACCCTGCCACTGAAACTGGGAAGGTTCTTGGGCCGAAATCTGTGATCCTCAGGCTAATATTTTACATAGATTTTTTTTTTCTTAATTCCTAAAGTTTCCATTCATAAAAATTAAAATTAAGTAAGCAGCAGTTTTTAATCTTCAGTGACAATGTGTAACTTGTTTGTACTGTGACTGTCTCTCTGCTACTCCCCAAAAGAAGAGCTTGAGTCTGGTGAGAGAGGACTCAGCCCTTGCTGAATTGAGGTTCCGTGTAACTACAATTTTTCAGAAGTTTAGACTGGGGCTGCCACCCTGCAGCAAGTTGTTTGCTTGCCAGAAGTTGAGCCAGGAAGTCAAAAGGCTCCTCCAGAGTCACTTTATGGACATTGCCCCCCAGCACTGGTTTCAGAGAGGGGGAAAACAATGGCTCATCATCTTTTCAGAGCAAAGGAGCGGTGACTTAAGAGGGTGCTAATGCAAACAGCGATTTTCCTCTCAGCCAAGCGAGTGTTTCCAGCAGATTTGTTAAGAAACAAAGAAAGGAGGATCTAAGTCTGTTTGCACCCACTTTGTTTTCTTTTTGTCTCTTTGCACAGTCAAATTGGTGCGTTTTAAAAGAACGGCAAAGACTGCTGCTTTTGCAGCACATCTATTTTATAAATCATCGAAACTAACCTTCAGGCTAACAGAGCTGCATAAGGCTCACCGAGGTGTGGGCTGGACACCCTTGCTGAGTGACATCCTGCTTTCACCCACACAGGATGCAAAAGCCACTGGGAGAAGCAGGGATGCAGGAAGGTGACAGAGAGCTGCTTATCCTGCCTCCTGCCACCATGACAGACCCAAATTAGGGTATCAGAGAGATAAAGGAACACTGGTCACGCAAAATTTCAATGCCTACTCCACTCCCACTTCCTAATGCTAGTGATTTGTGCTTTCACATTATTCACTGGAATTGATTCCTTAAAAAAAAAAACCAAAAACAAACACAGACCCCAAACCACATGCACAAACAAAACTAGCATCAGTTTATTTCTCCTAATCCCTCTCCCCAAATATCAGGCACAAGGAAGAGCTTTTCCAGCGACTGTAACTACAGGACCAAGTACTGCGACTCCAGCACCAGGTGGAAATTCAAACAGATAATTGCTTACAGGTCCCAAAAGTAACCTTGCCCTTAAAACACGCATTTTCAGTGCCTCCTGATCATGCTGGTGTTGCCACAGAGCTGACTTTCCTTCAGAAGAGGATAAGCACAGACTAATGGAAGTGAACTGCTGCAGCAGTGCTAGAGAGTGCTTAAATGGCCACACTCTTAAATACTGAGGTACGAGGCACTCCACAGAGTACACAATTTTACTCGAGGCTTTCTCACCATTTTTGTCAGCTGCATCTCGGCACTACCGGGGCTCACGAAGCCATCTTTGGTGCTGACTGGCCAAATTCAGCCGTTGTGCCTAATTGCTAAACAGCAACACCTGGTTGAGATTAATTTTTTCTCCCTTGTACTTGGCTAGGCAGTGTTGCCTTTGAGGCAGAGAGGAGTTAGGAGCTTTCATCTGGCCCTGGAGTCTAGTTGTGCTGTGAGGCTGCTTTTTTGGATGCTTTTTCTGTGAGTATGTCACATTTTAATAACACTGGTGATATAAGATATGGAGTGATTTTGCCTGAATGTAAAGTTGCTCTTACTTTGTATGCTTACTTGCAGAGGTGTATTTGTGTAGTGAGTAGGTGCTGTTGCCTTGTGTCAGAGGGCATGTGCTGGCACTTCTGAATTTTATTCATGGGTGACTTGTCACAGGCCCTCTAGAAGAAAAAATTATAAATAAGCTTTGAATAAGTATCTTTTGAATAGACATAGTTCAAGATGACTTAACATTATATGTAGAATTCATCTTTGCTTGGGGTGCTGCAGGAAGGAGGACAATTGTGAGGGCTGGGGGAAGCGTTGCTCTCTAGATCAAGGCCCTTTCATCCAAGGGCACTTCTCTAGCTGCTTTTCTGGAGTTCTCAAAGTGCTAAGGAAGCCATGGCCCCAGTGGCTGCCCTAGGCATGCAACTCTGCCTTTGTGTGAACTTAAACAAACTCTTTTCCTCTGTGCATTGCTGTCTGAAAGGAAGAAACTGAAACCTCCATTCTGATGCTTTGATGTTCCTTCACTGCTAAAATGTGCACTTGAAGGCCCTTAACGCTTTCTTCTACTCAGGACTGGGTTGCTTGTGGCTCTATTTCTTTTAATAAATCGAGTGGCCCAATAGGAACTGACTTGCAGCACTAAATAGCTGTTGCTTAGGACCTGAAATCCACAATATGTGTATTTTGGGCTATTCTTAGCCTTATCCAGCAGGCTGAATGTCCATTAGCAAATGGAGCTGATCGTTCTGTTCAGCTGCCCTTGAAAGGAATCTTCTCTGTGTGCTCTCAGCCTCTCTGTGTTACCAGCTAATGCCACAGTGAGTGCGGTGATGGGAAACCTGCTTTTTTGGGAGCATATCTTCTCTTCTGGCCACATCTAATATGGATTGACCTTTATGGCCAGCCTGCAGTATAACTTCCCTGGAGCCCACCTGCTGATGGGGGTAAAATAATGCTGGACTTGGAGCTGGTAAAAGCTGAAAATCCCTTTTTCACTCTTTGGTTCAAAATGTCTGCAGGACCCTGTATCTGTGGTGGGTTTGACTGCAGTGGTTGCTAAGGGAAGAGCGGGTGTTCTCTCTGAGGAAAATGAGAAAGCAAATTGTTTGAACAACCTGAAGTGCAGGCAGGAAAATCCAATGTATTATTGTCTGAATTCAGTCATTTAGTTTGGAAGGTGATGTGATGCTTAATTAATTAGTGTTCGCTAAGTGTTTTAAAATTCTGTGAAGAAGTTACCTGAGATTTGTAGAGCTTGCTAATGGCCTTATGCTGTAAGCTTTCAGGGCTAGATTATTATTTAAACTGAGTGCTAGAGCTGTTTCATTAAAGGGTCTGTCAGCACTTACGTTATTGAAAAGTGTTTTAATATTAATTCCTGTTCCTGGTGAGCATGGTGGGAATGCTTCCACCTGGACTGATGACTTCCTACCCCACAGGACTGAGGAGTGTTTAAGCTCTTTTTAGTCCTGGAACTGCCTTTATCAGCCTGGTCAATGAGAAGAACTTCTTCCCTACTGAGATTTTTGGTTGTGGTCAGTTAACTTACTACAGCTGAGGCACGGGAGAGGATGCAGAGCGTTGGGATAACATAGTATTGGTTTTTATTTGGTTGGTTTGTTTGTTTTAAGAAAATACACACAAGAATGAAATCCTGAGGTCAAGGGGAAACGAAAGAGAGGTCCTTGGAATGTCACTAAGTCAAGCTGCAAATACTGTGACAAAAACTGTATACTTGGAACTATTTTAGTTGGAATGAGTATTGCCAGGTTCAGGTTTTCCAGGCCTTCTCCTGAAAGCTCAGGGTTAACTTTTCCATTTAGTCCGCTTTTGTTTTTCTGATGAAACCACTAAAATAACAATTTGGCAAGAGAAATCTTTCCTGTGCATGAATTCAAAAAGAACAAGCAAAGCATAAATTAGCATTTGTATTAGAGAGACACTCAAGAGAACTGGCGTCAAAGTCACAAGACAAAAAGCCCTGTGTGTGTTTTGGTGGTCACCTTGCTGATCCATAAGACACTCTTGACACTGACAATGAAAGCCCAACAAAAGGAGAAGTAGTGGTTCTATGTTTAGGTTTCTGACTTTGCCCTCTAGAGACCTGACTATTTCCCTCCATCTCTTTATCCTTGGGCAAGCAAGAATAGCTTTAGAGCACAGCTGGGAAGGGAAAAGCCAATTGTGAGGCCCTGAGTTCTCATTAGTAGGTGAATATTGATGACTTCTGCAAGAAATGAAGGTCATGGAAAGCTGTGTTGACCCGAGTCCTCACACGAGTGTTTTGTAAGCTGTTCTGAAAACACCATCAACCTCTTTGGAACAACGATGGCTCTGCTTTCCCCGCGTGCCTGGATGTGTGGCAGGGACTGACTTAGCCAGAGGACAGCGTGAATTCTTGTGCCCTGTATTTAGGATATCTCTGTTTTCTGCCTAAAAGGGAGCTGCTACTTGACTTGGATGGTTGCAAACTAAAATAATAAGGTATTTGAATGCTCTGGTAATGGTTGTCACTTTGGTTCCTTGTGTAAACAGACAGGAGGCTGCTGGGAAGAAAATGTAAATATTTCTTAGGATCATCTTGTGTCAGGGAAGGCTTTTAATTTTAAAATAAGTTCATTTGCCTTTTAAGCTTACTGTGGCACAAGCCTATGCGCTATTTCCTTTTATTTCTTTTCATTTTTATAGCCATTCACTTTAGGAGACTCTATGGGAGCAGTGCAGGAGTCATGTCAGTAACTGCTTAGGGGCTTTTTGTTTTTTTAGTTTTTTTGTCTGTGGCTTGTTTTGTATTTGAGAACTCTTAAAATTGCACAAGGTGAGATGAGAGCTGAACTTGTTGATTAGGAAACCTGTTGTTTTGTAGTAATGGGCTGATAGGAATTCTGTTTCTGAATGCACATTGCAAAGGAGCAGAGTGAGAAGGCTCCAAGCTCCCCTCAGGGGCACAGGACCTGTGCTAGTGCCAAAAGCAGGAGCGTTGACTTTACCTTAACGAGCTGAATGGGAACAGCAAAGGCAATGATCAGCGTTTGCTGGATTTAATACCTTGCACAAACAGGGGGATGTTGAAAGCACATAGAATAAAGAAACCGACAGAAGACTGCTGGAGTCTTCCTTCAGACAGGGGATACAAGAGGAGTCCCACTGTTCCTCAGTGTTGTCTTGTCACTATAAACAGCCCTGGGAAGTCACTAGTTCAGCTCTCGTGAACACAGGACACCTTCATTCTGCCCTTCCACGTGCTCTGTGGTAAAACCCATTAGGAACTTGTTTGACTCCAGGTACCTTCAAGTGTAGAAACAACGAGAACATGACTTCAGGCTGTGTGCAGAGTGAAGAAGCAGCACATCTGAAGGAAAAAGCCGATTGTTAACACTAATGTTGCCAGCTGCTAGCTAAAATGGGATTGGTCTTTGGCAATACACTGTGCGTGAAAGGGGAACACAGGAAAATGGAGGGGGGTTGGGGTTCTGTGGGGTTTTTTTTGTGGTTGTTTCTTTTCCCCCCTTCTATTGTGGACTTGGGTAGGAGCTGGCTCTGGCAGAGCCAGAGGGTTTCTTTCATCACTCCTGTTTCCATAAGGTGTTCTACCTCTTTGTGACCCTTTCTCCTCCCTCTCCACCCCTTTTGGTATTTCCACAATACAACACAAAAGCAGAAGCACAATTTGGTCCCTGGAGTCCGTCATACTGCATCGAGGCAGAAGTATAGTTCTGAGACAACACACTGCTGCCTGTGACCTGTTCAGGTGTTTTATCCTTTCCCAGTGGAAGCATTCAGGGGAGGGAGGCTGGGGACTGCCTGCCACCTTGGAATGGGTGTCAACAAGGATGTGGTTGCCTGGTGGGACGTGCTCTAAATCCAAGGTGCTTGCTCTGTGTGGAGGAGGATAAAGCCCCTTGAGAGGAGCAATGAGAAATGGAGGGTTCTCAGTGACAGAAACAAAATTACTTGAGAGGAAGAGCAGCCTGGTGCACTGGGACTGTGGCCATTAGCAGCAAGCCCAGTGGAGCACTGGCAGAGCAAATAGCAGGGCATGGCTCCTTTAACCACCCCTGCTGTCCCTCTGTCCTGAGGAGCAAAAAACCCCTGGATGGCTGCCAGGACAAAGTTTTGGCACCTGCACCAGGTTGACACAAAGCTGGCTGCTTTGCAGCTGGAGGTGGGGGTGAGCAGGGCAGGGTGGGATTTGCTTATTTTCTGTCTTTTCTTTAGTTGGTTTTCTTGGCCGTTCCTATGCATGTATAAACATTTCCTCCCTGTGTTGCCCTGCCTTTGTTGTTTCCTCTGGTGAATTGATGTTGCTGTTATTGAATGATGATGGGGTTTTTTCCTCTTCTTTTTATTTTCAAACATGAAGTGAGGTGAATTAATGTGTGGGCGGAAAATGCCACAGGCAAGAAGTGTTTCCCTTGGCATGAAGGGGATGATCTTTGCCAATCTTCCTGACGTCCTGTGCTGCTGGCTGAACTGCTCTTGTACCGAGCAGAGATGGTCACAGATCAAAGCATATTGTGTTTTGTGCATGAGGGCCATGGTCAGAGCTGAAGTTTGACTTTTTTTTTTTTTTTAATGTATTTATTGCCTCTCTTGGCCCCTCATTCTGTAATGGCAGCACCTAGGGCTTTAGATCTGGATGCTGGGAGGTGTTCTGGATCCAAACCTCACAGACTTGGCTGCGGCATTAACTGAGGTCACTCTGATGAGGAGTTTGCTCTCTCTTCTGCCTCCCCACAGCAGCTCTTGATGTATTAAGCAGGCTGCTGGAACTAGAGCCGTGTGCATGATGTAACTGCCCAGCACATGTTGAGGAGCTCTGGGAATCTCATCAGCCAGAAAGTTTGAGCATGCCTTCTCCAGTGCTGATGCTATTTTCTCCCTAGCCCTTCCTTGCAGAGGTGGGATTAGCTTCTGACACTCCACAGAGCATTTAGGTTGTCTCTGAATCCCTGCCGGTGCCTGCTCTTGCTCCAGAAGAGTGCTTCCATGTGAAGCACAAACTATTACCTGCAGTTTAGCCCCAGCTAAAGCTCTGAGGCAGCAGGAAAGAGCAATGATTCACCTCAGCCAGCTACTCCATATAATTCATATCGTATGTATTTGTGTGTCATAATAATGAGCACAATTGCTTTTCAGTGGAGTAGAATTTCCACTCTTCAGCAACCATTAACATTGCACAGATTTTTTTTTTTTTTCCTATGTAAAACAAATAGCCCGTGCTTATTATTAGAAGATAATTCTTGTTGTGTTAATATCTGGTATTGCTGCATAAACAAAGCTGCTTTTACATGAATGAAAGGTTATCTAAGAACTCCCTCCCCCCCCCCTTTTTTTTTTAATAGTTCAATCTTGCATCTATTTTGGTGGCTGGTTGTTTTTTCTCTCCTCACGTGTTTCCACAACCTATTGTGAGAAGACTGTGTAATTTGCACCTCTGTACAGAGATTATGAGATGTGAGAGAATTCTTTAAAAAGTAATGGAATACTAAGGCTGATGTGTGTGTGTGTGTGTAATGGCAAGCCACCTCTTCATCTAAAAAGCAAGCAATGCTGCACAGGACAGGGCTATGAGGAATAAAAGCACTTTGAAGGACTGGGGTGAAAGCCTACAGCTGATTTGTAGGTGATTAATTGAAAGGTGTGGTCTGAACAGTTTTACATAATTTTCATGTGCCTGTATTCACTCCTTGGGAACCAATAGGCTGCAACTGAAACATTGTCTTTTGTTGGTTTGAAAAGTATAGAAAATTTACTGCCAGGTTTTTTTTTTCCTGCTCTCTACTCTTTTGCCCACAGCAGTTTGTAATTGAGTCTAACAAGGAACATAGGTACGTTATAGGTTCCTCTCTTAAAACCAGGCCTAGCAATCAGTTAATTGGTTCCTTTCAGCAGATGCACGGCTCCAGAACCTGAATGGGTTGGTTTTTTGTGGTAATAAATGCTATATGGCCACATTCTTTAACAGTCTGTCCCCAAGACTCTCTCCATTTATCTCTTGGAATACTAAAGATGCCAGCATGAGAATGGGGCTTGTGTGGTCAGAAGCTCTTTCCTCCCACCTAGAAGGAAACCTTTGGCACCTGAGTGATGCAAACCCAGATTTAATGGCTGAAGTTCAGAAAACCTGAGAAGCCAATGGAGCAGAGGCAAAATTAATTGAAGGTTGGGCTGTAGCAGCCTACCATCAAAATCTGAGCCTCTAATGTATAACATGTGTTCCTGCTTTCATTTGTCTGCTTTACAAGAGCCAATACACAGTGTTTTCAGGGTTCACAAGGGGGCTTTCCTCCCTCTAGGCTATTAGCTCCAGTAACGGCTTATTTAGAAAGTTAGACTTTCTCCCAGCTGGGGGAAAACGTGGCCCTGAAAGAGAGGAAAGGGGGAGGAAGAGGAGAAAACTGAGTATTTTGTTTAAGCAACTTAACAGTACAATGCCAGAGGAAATGAATCAGAAGAGAGTGATTTCTGCAAGCATGTATTTTTTTGCTTTATGAAAACAAAGAAGTTTAAATCCTGGCCTCCCGAGAGCCAATAGGGCCCATGTTTAACTTAGGATGGCAATATGGGGTCCTGGTTCCGTTGCTACAGGCAGAGGAAGGTATTTCCCGAAGAACAAAGGGTTGTTAGCTTGGCTTCTATCTTTTACAACCTTCTAGGGGCACTTCCCAGGATTGTTTTGTTTGTTCAGGAGTTTTTTGTGGTGTTGTTTTAGTTGATGGTTTTTTTTAAATTTTTCCTGAAGGAATAACCTCCTCCTTCCTTACCTCACACCTGAAAACACATGGCTCTCTTCTAATGTCATGTTCCACAGAAAATGAGGTCAGCTGCACCTCACACAGTGTGGTGCTGGTGGCACTTGGCACAATCCCCTGGTTCCTTCCTGCTGCGGGGTTATCCCAGCTCTGGGGAGTCTTAACACAGCCTTAAGCTGCACCCCACCAAGGAGCTCTAAGGGACCATCTGCTGGCAGGGACTTTGGAAGGCTGTAAATAGACCCCTGCTTTTCTTGGCCTTGCCCTTTGTGAGGAGGTTTCCTTCCTCTCCATTTCCTCCATTAGTGCATTTCGCTCCTTTGGAGAGGGCAGAATGGGAGGATGTGCTCCAGCCCCACACCCAGGGAGGCTTGGAGCAGTCTGCCCGTGCATGTATGGTCTGTAGGTTATTAATATCCATTTGTGGGCAGATTGTTGGTGTGGTTTTGTCTGTGTGTTTCCAAACCATCCTGGCCCTTTCCAAGGGTGGTTTCCTGGAACAGGCCCTCTGTGGGCTTTGAGTGGCTGATTCATGATTGCTATCCTTAGATTAAGACTGCTGGGTGAGAGGGGTGTTTAATCGTGGCCTTTCACACTGACTGACAGCTGTTTCACACCTCTGGTGGTTTTTCACAGCACTTTCAGTATGTGCTGATCCTGAACTGGAAATACTGCTCTTTTCCCTCTCCATTAGGGGATATGAATAATTGACTATCTGCAGATATTCTGAAACATCAGCTCCTCTTTCTTCCTCCACTCTAAAAACCCTTTCCCCATGTATGCTGGTACTTTCCAGTGGGCTTTTTGTGTATCTTGTGTTGCCCAGCTCATTTATCCACAAGTGGTGACAGCAGTCAGGGAGTGAAGTTCTGCTCTGAACTTCCACAGCCTGTGCCCTACCTGCCTCTCTTTGTGCAGTATTTCCTGGTTCCTGACTGCAGGCCCTTGAAAGCAGCAGTGAAGTGTTTTGAAGCAAGTCTCTGACCTCTTCTCTTGCATGTTTGAAAGGAGCAGCATTTTCCCTGCTACAGCGCTGGCTGTGGCCACGCAGGATATGTATCCATACATAGCATGCAAGTAGGTCAGGGAGAAAGATATTTTGGATGTTCTACATGACCTCGTTATTCAGGCCAGAACACAAATTCTTGTGGTTTTTGTCTTGACCTGATGTAATGGAGCAGCCCAGTGGGGGCTGGATGTGTGGATGATGGCTGTGACCAAGTGTGATGCCAACAGGGGCTGTGCAAGGCCTTCTGTCCCCAGAGCCCAGGGTTGCAGTACTTGGTGACAACAGGTTGTCCTCTTCTCCCAGGCAACCAATGACAGAACAAGAGGACATGGCCCCGGACTGCACCCAGGGGGGTTCAGGCCGGACATTAGGAGGAATTTCTTCACTGAAAGAGCTGTCAGACATTGGAACTGGGTTCTTAGGGAGGTGGTGGAGTCACCATCCCTGGAGGTGCTGAAGAAATGATGTGACACTCAGTGCCATGGTCTAATTGACCACATGGAAATTGTTCGAAGGTTGGACTCATTGATCCTGGAGGTCTTTTCCAACCTAAATGATTCTGTGACAATGGCAGGAGGCACTGACAGGTCTAAACAAGGTAAGGTGGTGAACCAGGTCTGGGGGAGCCCAGCTGTGAACAGCAGGAGCTCGGACTGGAGATGGAGCTAGCTTGAGTGTTGGTAAAAGAATTATCCAGTGTACAGAATCAGAAATAACCTTATCTGCAGCATAGGTCTGGGGCTTTTTGGGGAGCTGGGATGGGGCTGCATGCAGGTATGCCAGCACATGGCCCCAGGAAGAGCTGGAGTCCTGGGGCTGACCTGAGCCAGTGGACAGAGGGTCATCGTGTTGGGTCTCCAGGTGAGGCTGGCAAGGCCTTGAAGGCCACAGGTGTCCTCAGGGCTCTGAGAGACAGAGCCCTGTTAATACACCTCAGGATTGAGGGCCTTTTTGTTTTTGTGAAAAAGCACTAACTGGTCAACATGCTGTCATAAAGCATACTTGCAGTTTCCATGTCCAAGAGAAAGCATAATTATATTTTTCTTGCTAATCAAAAGCCTTTTTGAAAGCTGGCACCAAAAATGCATTGATCAGAAACCAGTGGAAATAATATAGCAGTGAAGTGTGTGTGTGTGAGAGAGAAATGGAAGAATGGCGTGAGTAATTAGTTGATCTTTTTATAGGATGGCTGAAAACACATCTTCCAGGATACACAGATTGGAGGAGTCTGAGAAGGCCCAGGAGGGTGTTCTATCATTCCAAGCCGTGCATCCCTTGTCTCATTCTTGTCATATTCTCATGGATTTCTCTTCAGATCCCTCTGTGAGCAGTTGATTAGCAAAACATCAATTCTGCTATCAAATAAGTGATGCCTCTGAATGCTAATAGACACATCTTCATTTGAAATATTATTTCTCCTCAAAAGAACCTCAATAAGGAAATCTAAGTGATAGTTACTGGCAAATGATTAGCATTGTTTTTTGAAATGCTGCCCAAAAAAATCTGTAGATTCCTCTGGTTTTAGCTTAGCAAAAATATAAGGGGTCAAAATAGGGCTTTTTAAGGAGGAACTCTCATTAGGGCTGCCTGTGTATGAAGACATGTGCTACTGCATGGAATTGGACCATGATAGGAGCTCTTTTTAGCCCAGTCTTATAAGACCTTTTGGGGATAGGGAGGAGGGGAATAAATTGCAAAGATCTAAGTCCTTGCTTTAACCTATCCCACAGGTGAGCACTAGGGATGTCTGGTCAAGATATAGGAAAGGGCTGTCAACCACACCTTTTCATGGGTATTTTTAATGTCTCTTTGAAAAATTGTGCTGGATGTGAGCAAGAGTTGCTTCCTGCTGTCAGTTCTATTGTTTCAGCCATGATTAGAAATGCTAAAATACTATTAAAGAGGTTTCTCAGCCCTAACTCTAGTTGAACCAGAGTTAGGAAATTCTGCACGTCTCCTTGGGTGTTCCTGAAACTTCTAACCCCAAACTGCAGATGCAAGAAGTCTGCATGAGATGAGTTATTTTACAACTCGTAGTACATCAATCTTAGAGGATCCATGAACTCTTTCTGAGAGGCCATAAAAGATAATTATCATCAGGCTTAAGTGCCCTAAACAGATTTGCACTGGAAGAAGGAGAAGGATATACAAATACAAAAAAAAGCCTTGAATGAGTGCCTTAAATAACTCTGCCTACAAGGAACTCATGCCTTAAGTTTATCCTCAGTCATAACTTACATATGGGGACAGCAGTAGGACTTTTGTTTCTTGTCCTGTACCCCTGAGCTGATTCTCTGACTAATTATGATAGTTTTTCCCTTAGTCAGGCATTAATTTTGCTTTTTTTCCTCTCTGCCTGGGCACTGAGGTTAATTTCTGCTGCTCTATAAAACCTGTTTGAAATTAGCCAGTGAGTCCTAAAGCTATTGGAGGTGAGAGGGACTCTGTGTGTATGCCCATCCACATGTGTGGATGTGTTAATAAGCTGCTTAAGCTTCATTTCCTTAAGGAACAAAAGTAACAACCTGAGAAAATCAGACTAAAAATTAATTTTTTTTAATGGAATAGCTGTAGAAACAGATATTGTATCAATTAAGCAGCCTATGGTGCCCCCCCCCATGCAGTTGCCATATTTTAGGAACCTACATGTCATAAATGTATAATGATATGCGACCTTTTCACAGATCATAGAATCCTTGTGATTATTTGAAGGATTGTTTATTGGAGGATGGATGGTTGGGAATAGATCAGAACCCTCTTCAGCTAATAGCACTGAAACTGTTATTTGCCATGTCAGGTTATGATTTGTGTGCTTCCCAAAGCATTCATCCAGGGGTGTTGGCTGGGTTTTTTTGAGTATGTATTGTGCAAATTTACAGACTTCTGTCCAATCTGTCATGGACTGAGAACTGCAACAACCATTTTTGTGAGCTCTGCTTTTAATGTCCAAACTTACCATCATGTGGAGTAAAAGTGTCTGCAAACAAATGTGGTTTTTTTGCCAACAGACCCATAGAACTGGGGTCATTTCAGCAAATTTCTTTCCTTTCATGTATGACTATAGATGAAAACCATATTTGAGTCACTTATATAAAATCATCTGTTAAATTACTTATACTTTAATAGTTACTATTTGGCTATTTTTTTTTCTTCCAAGAGGAATATCAGTGTTCTCTTTTTTTAGTAATGTGTAACTGATGGGATTGTAGCTTAATTCCCTGCTTTAGCCATGAAGGGGGATCCCAGGGTGCAAAGCTCTGGCATGGGTAAAATGAATTCCTCACTGGGGATAGTCTGCAAGGCATATGCTCCCAAGTTGGTTAAAATTCTCAAATAACATCTCCCTTGCTATTTGATTTGGGGGAAACAGCCTCGGCTCTCTTTGCAGGGGCTCTGATGATGTGCGTCAGTGGGGAAATTTGAGGAGGTAAATGACCACAGTTCATCAGCAACTCTTCTTTTACATCATGTTTCTGATCAGCAGGTGTGCTTCTCCTGATGAGCTGCAAATGTGTACTTAATATTATATTAGCTATTAAATCCCAAAGTCAACAGTTTCCCTGGTAAGTTCAGAACACTTAAAACATTACTCTGTATTTAAAAAAAGAAGTAATTTTATTTTCAGTGTAAAAGAAGCCTTATTAAAACATTTACAGATACTTTTATGATGTTGTATTGTTTTCCAAAAACAGTGATCAACTGTGATGGATATGTTTGTTTGTCGTCATTCTCCACCCCCTGGAGCCTCTAAATCCTCTTCAAGAGGAGAAAGTGTTTCTCCTTTTCCAGGATCTGGAGAAGGCCCAGACTTTTAAAGCTCTGTTATAAACATGAATTGGAGCCTGGGGACCTAAAGCAAATGTGGAGGCTGTTGGGGCACTGTGGTCTCCTTGCAGTGGGGTGAAGGGTATTGTCATCTGAATATCCCATCTCCTGCCCACTGTGGAACACCAAGGGGAGAGATGCCTCAGTGCTTCCTGAAGCTGCCAGCCTGCTTAAACCCCTCAGGAGGAGAGAATGAACACCTCTTTTTGTGTGCCACCCTTCTCATCCTCTCAGTGACAGCATAAGAGATTTGCAATAATAACTCTGCCAGGGCTGTTGACTGTTGGGTTTGTAACATCTGGGTTTAGACTTTCATGAAGCTCAGCAGGAATTCCTGAGTCCAGATAATGACACTGGTGTCCCTGTGGTAGTAACGTGAGCTCGCTGTGGAAATGACAGTGCACTTACAGTAGGGAATGAGGGGCCTGATCCCACTTTAACAGGGAGAAGCTTCCCTGTTGACCTCACTGTGGGGTGAATTAGGCTCCCAAGTAACTGTCAGCTCCCCTAAAGCACCAGTCAGCTGTTTTAGCGCTGCAGGAGGGATTAGTTATAAGCAAATGGTGTTTGCCCAAATTCCAGGCTGGCGGGAAGCTCTTACAGCCCTAGAGCTGCTCCTAGAGGAACAGAATGTGTGCTTTCCAAGTGAGTGTTGTGAGCAAGTGCTAAGATGACAAGTTGTCAAATGGATCTTTGCTGCCTAAGAAGAGGGTAAATGGTGAGCAGGAGAAAAATGGATGTGTATTGGTGCCCTGGAAATGTGCAAGCACTCAGTGAGCAGTTCTGGTGCTGTTCTGAGCACCCCAGGGCACTGCCCTGTGCTGTTTGATCTGATCACGGTGTGCAGCCTATGTGGTGGGTTCTGACCTTCCAAGCACATGTTTAGAGGTCTGCCATAAACTTTATAAGGACCTTGTGTGCTTTTAGGAAAGTAGAAAGAAGGATGGCCCTGACAGTGCTGTTAAACCCGAGCTGGTATGTCCCAAATGGTGGTTGTGATTTCTGATGGGTTCTGAAAGGGTTCAAAGAGGTGCCAGGTGGTTTGGGCTCAGGTACAGCACTGCCTGCAGCGAGTCTGTAGTGTTCCTACTCCAATGTGGTGTCGCTGACCTCTTGGATTGGTTTTTTCAATAGTCTAAAAGGGATATTTGTGGAGTTTTGAGCTTCTTTTTGACTTAGGTTATTGGTTGGTTTTGGAAGCTGTAAACAGTAAGCACAGGGGTACAAATCAGTAGCTGGAAGAGCACGTGTTTGTGGGGAGGGAGAAAGGAAAAACCATCAACCTCTTCAGCCAGCTCTGTGCCACTGAACCACATGGGTGCTCTAGGCCATGTGATTCAGGCCTCTAGGATCACCAGGTCTGCAGAAGTTGATTTTTTTTTTCAGGGCAAAAGGGATGAGAACAGGCTTTAATTACTGGCTGAAAGTGTTTAAAGGGGCATGAGAATGTCTACATGCAATTCATGGTAGGAGCTTGGCACCTACGGGGTTGGGAGAGGGTCGACTTTTGCATGTAGTGTTTGCAGCTGGTTCTTCTCTCTGCCATCCCAGGCAGAGCCTGGCTGCTGCCCACAAGAGTTGTGTGAAAGCTGCTGAGCCAGAGGTGGGTTGTCATGTCTGAAAGACTGAGAAATGGTCAGTCCTACTTGTTCATTTGACATCACAGGCAGGAATAGATCCTTGGGTTTTTTTTTTTTTGGAAACAGACCTGATGGGAAACTAATACTCAGTGGAAAGATAATTTAGCTAGATAAAGTGGGAAATTGCAAACCATATCAAGCAGTGTAAGAAGATAAAAATGCTTCCCAGGACACTTGTGCATTTGAGTGAAAGGAAATCACTGACTGATTAATTCTGTCTCAAGAGAGAAAAGGGGGTTATTTCTAAGAATTTGGTAATGTGATGCAGTAATTACATCTGTAAAGTAGTACAGGAATGCTGTGTGTTAAGGTCTTTAAATTAAAAGATGATTATGCGATTCAGAGATTTTAATAAAGCTCTTACTAATAGGTTAGTTTAACTACTGACACATTAGACTTGCTAATAAACACTCATTAATAGTTCTATAAATCAGTTAGTGGTTAAGGCTAAGCAAGACGCCAGAAAGTATGTTATTTCTAAACTTAGTAATATAGGTTGAAAGGAAAAATTATTCTACTCCTGTCTGCAATGATCTTGCACTGGAGTTACTTCTCATCACAAATAAAAGAACTCCTGACTTGCTAATGTGAAGGGAGTCAGGCAGTAGATTTAGGTCTGTAGTGCCTCTGTGGGTGGTATATTTGTAGTAAAGAGTGCAGAGTGGCAAACACTGTTGTGTAACGGGTGGCACGAAGGTGCAGCCCATAACTCACCCTTCATTAAAGTGAGGGAGAGCTATCTAAGCAGTAAGTGATGTTTTGTCTCTCATTTCTGGCACGCTTGTGATGTATTTTGGAAGTTACAGGCTGGCAGACTGAGACTTGTCTGCAGGCAGATGATAAATACCGTGCAGCCTCTGAGGCGTGCGTGGAGCCTCCTTCCACCGATGCATTTTAATTCACCTCCGTGAGAGCCTCACAAAGTAGGTCTGAATAAAAGGAACAATGAGAGAAGGTGAGTTCAAACAAGAATGCACTGTTTGCAGGTGTGATAGTGCTGCTTTACATGGCAGAAACTGAGTCTGCTCTTCCTTGTGACAAGGATTTTTGGAGCAGTTTTCAGCCCACCCTGCAAATGCTGTGGGTTGGGGATTCCCCAGAGTCCTGATTCACCCTTCCCATAGCATGTTCCCAGCTGCTGCATGAAAGGTGGGTTCAGCACTGGTGAGAGGTGGTTTGACAGCTCTGAGGACTTGTTAAATCCCCAGGCAGGCACAAGCACCAGCGGCTCTCGGTGCTCCAGCTCAGTCCTGCCCTGTGGGGTGGCCTCCTGTGGGATCAGGCTGCTGCCAACTCCTGCATAATCCCTGGCCTTACTGGGGCCACGAGCAAAACCGCTAATGGGTACCACTTGTAAAGGCTTTTTGGGATGTGTATCAACAAGCCTGAGCACCAGCTGCCCCACAGCAGCTCCAGTGCAGCTGCTGAGAGTGAGGACTTGCTGCTGCTGGGCTGAGCTGTGCTTGTGCCTCTGCTTTGGGGTGAAAGCTGCCAGTGCCAATCCCTGAGCATCCAGGCTCCCTGGGCCACAACAACTCAACTAAATAACTGAGAGAGAAGCAAGAAAGCACTAGAGACTTACCCAAAGAGAAGCTCTGCTACTGCCTAACTTTGGCTGAGATGGCTCTGAGGCTTTCTCATGCCTCAAAAGATGCTCTGTGGTGGGGCCAGTAGCATTAGGGGAGGGTTTGTGGCAGAGGTGTGGATTTACAGTGTCTCAGGTGTCTGGAAAGTGTGTGAAATAGGAGAGGGGTGAGGGTGGGAGAGCAGGAAAATGTGAGATAAAGTAAAGGTAAAAAAATCCACCCTTGTGGTTGTGGTTTGAAGATCCTGTGTCTCTGCCTTTGATGCAAGAGACATGAAGTACCCAGGAGACAAGCAGCAAGATTCTCTTGGGATTTTCCCAAGTTGCTTCCCACCTGGTTTGACTTCTTCTGTCCTAACAGCATTCCTGGCAGCAAGGAAAAATGCACTGGTCTGTTTCCAAAGGTGATGCACCTCCTCAGGCCCATAGATTTGTGTATCCTGTGCTAGTGGCTATAAGCAGACCAGATCTCTTTTAGGCATAAAAATGTGGGGATTTGCTTTATGCTTGTTTGGGGTGTATTTCTTTTACTCTAGATACAGTTTTTTAACTTCCATCGTGCTCTGCTATTACTGGAGTAAACTAGATTTCCTTCCTTCTGAAGAGGAAGGTACCTGAATGTCAAATATCTGTGAGAGATGGAGGGAAAGGGCAGAAATTTTGAATAAAAATACTTAATTGGAGCTTGAAATGGAGCAAGCCTAAGTGGGTGGGATGGGGGGAACCCTTGCGTTTGACTTCTGATTCCATAATATTATTGTACAGAGGACTTAAGAGCAAGATGAAAAAGCTTTAACATTCAAGGAGTTCTCTTTTCCATAGTCAATATACTCCATTCAACATTAGTCTGTCTTTTCATCCAACTTATTTAACAGAGGTCAAGTAAAGAAAGAAGTGCAGAAATAATTGAAATGCACTCCACTAAGGAATAACAAGTGATTTTTTTTTTTTTTTTTGATCTTTCCCCTGTAGCCAAGACAGAGATAAGTAATTATTTGTTAAACCTAGGATTTGATGTATAAACATAAAGGGGGAAAAAAAAAAATCACATGTTTTCCTTGAATCTCCCACCTGCTGTGCTTCCACTACCTCTAGGCAATAGCAAAGAGAAGGAAAAGTAGCAGGGTCATATTCCTGTGTTTCACCATCCAGGCATGTGGCGGAAGGCTCAATTTTGGCAGGAGCTGCTAACCTTTTCCCCTTTGCTTTTAATTTGTCCCTGCTAGTCACAAAATCTAAAAATGCAGCTGTTTCTTGTCTTTACTGTTGATTATTGTTCAGCTCTAGTTTGCCTCCTTGTATTTGTGATGAGGCACCTGCCACTGTCAGTACAGGGGTGACTGAGGTAAGATGAGCTTTTTGCTTTCTGTGCCAGAGCAAGTCAGCACACAGCGAGCAGAACATCTGGTCAGAAAATACCTGTTTGCTGAAACACAAACTTTTGGTGTTGCCTGGTGCTTTTGTAAGGATTTCTGACCATGGAGAGATGGGCAGAGAGAGTACGTGGACCATAAATTTCTCTGGAGATGCTGGAGAAATGCTCAATGATTCAGATGAAATTAAATGTTGGAACTTTCTCCTGGTGTTGCCAAGAAGCAGATGCTCAGCAAAGGCTAAAGCAATAATTCCCTTGAATACCTTCCTTCTTTCTGCTTTGGGCTTTCTTGAGGCAGAAGTTGTTTCTGGGTCGCTGTGTTTGAAAATCGCTGATGGATGGATTCATTCTTTCTCAGCTTGTCCAAATTTTTCTTGAAACCTGTTACAGGGAATATTTTGTGTGTGTTTTCTGTTTATAAGGCTATAGAACTAGTAATTCTCTTTTGGAGAGGTGTTGAAGGCCGGTGTTGCTTAGAGCTAGGGAATAGTCCCAGCTGACTTTAACAAAATTACTGGCATGCACAATATTTGGAAGATAAATAAATAATCTCCTGAGTTGGAAGCACTGGGTTTTTGCCCACCCTGCTTGAGATAAGTGAAGGATATGTTTATAGCAACATGTTACCCCAAATACTACCAATAGGGATCTCTAAGAAGAAGACTTAATGCTTTTGTGTACACTACTGTATTCCCAGATAGAGCATAAGAAGTCTGGGTAAGACTTCAGTTCTTGCATGTTCTAAATACTTAAACCCACTCTCTGTATCAGTGGCTTGGAGCTCTCTCTCTAGAAGACAAGGTAGTTCAATGTAATCCTTCACCAGGATTATTCAGGGGGATTATGGTCTTGTTCTTCCCTTACTTTTGTCCAATTATTCCTTCAGAGACAATGTATAAGGAAAAGTGATTTATTCCTGCCTCTTATCTACAACACGGAGCTTTTGCCTTCCTCTGGGAGGGTGTTTTGCACTCCAATGTGTTTGTTAGGGCAAGTCAGTAATTCCTGGGTTTTTTTCTCCTCATCACCCTCCACTAGAGCATCTTATTCTGATCCATTTAGGTTTGCCCAAGCGTCAAGCTAGAAGGACTTAAAATAGTGACTCTCTTAGGTAACACTGGTGTGGGAGACAGGAATTTGATTCCTGTTTTCTTAAGTGAGGGAACTTCCTTCAGGAAATAAACACAACACTTGTGTGACCAGCATCTCTCTGTTGTGATGGAGGAGGCTTTCCACAAGTGGCTGGAACAATAATCTGCTGGCTTTGGACTCTCTGTGATCAACCCTTACCAGCTGCTCCAGTGGGAAAAGGCAAAGACCCTCTGGGTGGCACTGAAGGAATAAACCTTCTCAGGACAGCTCCTCTCTGATAGCTGAGATGGGCTCTGTGCTGATTTGTGAGGATCTAAACCCTTTTATACTGAAGAGGGTGTTTATTTTGCTTTCAGGTTGTTCTATCTTAATTGTCACCTGTAACTGTGGGCTCTGGAGGTGAACGTGCAACAGATTTTAAGTTGTCTGCATTTTTCAGTCAGTGGATGGCCTCATTTGCAACTTGATGCTCTTTTCTTGGAAAGGCAACAAAAGCAGACAGCTCTTTCATATAATTGTTTTTAAATGAGTTTTCCATTCTCCTACCTTCCTTTGCATCCTGGCCTTTGACTAGACAATATTGGCAGTACTTTCCAAGGGTCTTGAGTGTCTCTGTTGTAAAGATTTAGGTGCTAAGCTAGTCTCCAAGTGTTTAAAGTGCATTAGTGGAAGATGTAAATCCAGTTGATGGTGACTGTCCAGACCACAGTAAGCCATTAATTAATCTCAGTGTATGTATGAGGTGATTTCCTAAAAATGGAGAGAGCTTGCAACATATCCTCTAGGTGATTAAACATTCTCAGACTAAAGATAAGAATCTGGAGGGGCAAAAAAAGGGAGTGCTTGCTTTGGAACAGCTTTTTTGTAACTAAATGAAATCATTTGAGTTAGGGGTGAAGGGCCCAGCTTGGGCACCAGGAGCTGTGTCAGTGGATGTTCTGGCAGTGCCAATGAAGTCTGTGGTGTGGTTTTATCTGCCAGGATTCAAGAAGGATGTTCTGCCTGTAGCAGTAAGAAGGGCCTGATCTCCTCAAGTATCTCAGGGCTCTCTGCTTCCTTGCTGGCCAGTGTACATTTGCCTGTAGGGAACTGTGTTTCGTGGGCAATCTGTTTCCTTATCTTCTCTGTGCTGGCAAAGGGTCAAAAATGCTGTGTAAGCAGAGCTATACATGTATTTGTGGATCTCTTAGAGTTGGGAAGAAAAGAGATGCTTGTATGGGCATGAGAAATAATGCTTTGTTGGCTTTAAAAATAGGTATTTTATTTCTTTGAGTAATTCCAAGGGAAACTTGCTGTATTTCTGTCCCAGCTCACCCTTGGCTGACATATACTTCATATGTGATAATTTTCTTTAATTCCCCACCTTTACTGTTTCCCTACTAGTCCTGGCCATAAGGTACCCCAAACATAGAGCTTTGTGTGAAACAGACCTAATGTAAAGGAGACAAAGTAACTGTTAAGCAAAAAGTCTGGGAATTCCAAGTCCTGCAGCATAACCAACAGAGTGTCAGCACGAGTGCTGCCAGTAACACTCAGCAATGCCAGGGTGAGAGGTGCTGGCTGGTAAAATCCGTGCTCCTCATGAGGAACGTGTGAGTAGAAAGCTGCTGATCTCCTGGTGCCTGCTTGCTCTGAAGCTTCTCTGTGTTCCTGGCCATTCCTTCAGAGCTTGTGAGTCACTTCCCCTCTCCCCTGAAGAGAAGTTCTTAGGAAAACAGTGTGAGGAATGAGACAACTCTTTGTAGAAATTAAAACAATTTATTAAAACAGAAAAATTGAAAAATTGAAAAAATTAACAAAATATAAAAATTTGGGATCCTAGTGGCTCAGGAGGTATGCCCCAGGAGCGCAGGGATTCAGGAGCTTCAGGCTTAGGCAGCTCTGAACCTCAGGTAGAAAAAAAACTTGCAGTGCTAGGCTGGTCAAAAAGAAATATATATATTTCTAAAGGCCCCTGAAAAGGAGTAGGTTTCTCCAGCACTGAACTTAGCAAGCTGGAGGGGAAGGGGAAATGAGAGAGGGCAGGTCTTTCTCTTGCACCTTTATAGCTTTTGCTCCACCCACAGTCTGCCCACAGTTTAAGGTGATTGGTGTTTTTCCTTTGACAGATTACCTCTGTCAACCAATGGCTCCTCCTTGTCAGAGGGGTGGTATTAGTTGAGATAAGAGTCATGGAGCTTACGGGGGTATGGCTATGGGGGCTGGGCTGTTTGTTGCAACTGGGGTTTTTAAAGTCTGCCTTGAAACCAAGGTACAAGTAAAACATAAAAAAATACATCCAACACATCTTAAAACACTTGTAAAAGTATACAGTAAACACAGGAAGACCATAAAAACTTGATCTGTGTACCTGGGCTGATGGGTTAATTTTAACATTCAATTTAAAAATATTAAGCTCAAATTAATTAAAGCACTTAATATGCAAAGACCAAGCACAAATAGGGATTTCATGTATGACAACAGCATGCCAGGGTGGCGTGTTTGTTGACTTTTGCGGACTTTGAGAACAAAATCACTCCATGTACCTGCAGAGATGTTTTCACCTTAACTGCTGACTCTGTAGATTCTCCCTGGATGTTGGAAGTCAGGCTGGTTTTCTTCTTATTGAGGTCTTGTTGAGGATGCAAACCCTTAGGACAAATGTTCCTTTTGGAGGTGCTGTGAAGGCCTCTGGAGCATGGCTGCCCTCCCTGCTGTGGCATGTGTGGACTGTGCAGCAGCATCAGCATCTCCCTCCACCACACCTGTGACAAGGACAAAGAGGGCTTTGCAGCCAGCTTTCCCTAGGAGGTGAAGGTTGTCTGGACTCCTTGGAGGAGGGGATTAGCCATGGTGATAGGCAAGCAGAAAGGAAGGGCAGTGTCACTCCCCTCTGTGTTTTCAGCTTGCTTTGCCCATTCCCGGTAAAACAGGGGCTTGCCCAGGAGGCAGTTTTGGAGTTGAAAGGCTCTGTGCCAACTATTAGCCTGGGACTGAGAACTCCTGGTGTCAATTCAAGCTCTCTGAGAATTGCAGTGAAGGGTCAGACACGTTGGAGTTTTTTCTCCCTCTACCCACCCCCCTTTTTTTTTTTTTTTTCTTTCTTTAAGGTAGAAAAGGGCCTCGGGGGTGTGCTTCCTCCAGTCCATAAACCCTTAGTAAGGATGTCTGTGAAGTGCTTGATGCTCCCTGCATACCACGGGCTGTGAAGTTGCCTTGCTTCCATAGCAACCGGTGATGTTATCAACACAGGACCAAGCAGATGTGGGAACTGCTGTGTGGCCTCTCCCTAACCCCGGAAAGGGTCAGCAGCTCTGCCATCCCTCACCCAGTTCCCCTGGTGGTTTGAGCCTTAGCAGTGTGGTCTTGGCCAGCTTTGAGCTTATCCACAGACTTTATTGATGTGTACACTAGCAGTTTGTTAGAGTTGTCTGTGTTTTATGTCCTTTGTGCTTGTCTGAAACACTGATGGTGCTCAGGAGCTTTTTGTATAATAACCACCAAGAGAGTATTAAAAACATCTCTCTGTGGGGGGGAAAACAGAGAATCTGAGAGCATGTTTCCCTGGGAAAAGATAATTTATATGTGCTTGCCAGTGGTCTCTGCAGCTAAATAGCTTCTCGGTCTGATTCACCAGTATATTGAAGCTGTTCTTTAGCACTCTCAGAGCACAAAATGGCTTTATAGCAGACCAAGTAATCACTGGAGAGTATCTCCTGGTGTTGGATGACCTTATGCCTGGTATGGTTGTCACAGTAGCTCCAGCTGTCAGCATCAGGGATAAATCCAATGAGAGCTCCAGCATCAGTTTCTTCTTAGGATCGCTTCCTTCTTGGGATTTGCAGGTTGTTTCTGGCCTATCAGTTACCCTGACTTTTAGTAGGGACAGATAGAGAGCTCAGGTAGATTCTGTAACAAAAAATCTTGCTTAGAAAACATAGGGGTTCTTAAGTTTGTGGGGTTTTGTTTGTTTTGTTTTGTTTTGTTTTTAAGTGTGGAGTGTTCCTTGAATGAATTGTAGAATTGGGCTAAGTTGTTTCAAATTTAAGGTATCGGTTTCCATTTTAAATTGCAGCTAATCATTACAACTAAAGTATCACTCCAGGTTTGAAAGCAATTTAGTTGTATGTATATTTTCACTTCTCTAAATGTGTGGGTGTGTATTTATCTTTATGTAGAGAAGTATTAATTTTCATAATGACTGCACTAAGTCTGAGAGCAATTCTGGTGAGGGGGATTAAATTTGATTTGCAGGCTTGAGCTCAGTCAATACTGCATGGAAACAGAACCCAGGTGTTCCTCTTCATTTTGCTCTGTTTTAACAACATTGCTGCTTTTAACTATGAATTCTTAAATACATTGTCTAGTTAATGTGAGTAACATTCCTTGTACACAATGAATTTACATCATGCAAAGCAATTAAAGGTAATGTGTAACAGGTTATGGCATGGCTGAGACCATTACAATATTGGAAGACTGAAGAGTAGCAGAAGTAGCAGAAGATCCACCGTGGAGGGCTTTTAATGTCTTTTAAGCAGCACTATAAGCAACTTTATTCCTATAACTTAGCATTTTTTCCCCAGACTGCACACCACAAGTGTTCCCACCTCCAATAAATCCAGCAGACTATCACTTAGAATACTGTTTATTAGTTTCTAAAATCAGTCAGTAACAGCATTCTCCTGGTAATAAAGTTCAGTAAATGACTCTTTTTAGACAGAAAAGATCTTAAATTTTGACTGGGGTGCATGACTGAAAAAGGCTTAGTAAATTAAAATCTGTGACAAGCACCAATGCTTTATTTTTAATGGAGAGAAAATTGTTCTGTAGATGCTGCTCTCCATGCCTTAATTTTGAGCTCTGCAATATTTATTGGCTGTGACATTGAAGAATAATCATGCCTTCCACCTTGCCTGTGTTTTTAAATGCAAGGATGAAGGTGGTGTGTGAGCACCACAGTTATTGCAGCCAGCTCCTCCAGGAGAGGTAACGGTGTGTGGTCCTCTGGCTCAAATCATTAATTTAAGGTACAGCCTGTTGCACGCTCTGCAGTGATCACGTGTCCCTGCTGGGATACACAGCCAAGAATGGCTTCACCCAGCACAATCAGGCTTTGGGGTGGGTTGGTTGTTGCTGTAACCCCCCAGGCCACCTACCTTTACTCAAACACACATGTCATTTGATTTAAAGTCTTTTTTTATGCCTGTTTTGTTGTTTGTTTTTTGGTTTTGGTTTTTTTTTTTTTTTTTTAGCTCAAGAATGCAGACAAAAAAAGTCACAATATTTTTGTGGCGCTTGATATTAGCATTTGTAGTTTTTATTTTGACTTACCTTGGTGGTAAGTCAGTCCCCACACAGTCAAACTACTGGCAGAAATATTTCTAACTTCTAGAAAGCAACATTCAAAGAACATAAAACCTTTTCTGTTTCTGGGGAAAAGCTGACTTTCCCAAAGAGCACTCAATGCTTTTTCTCTTCCCTGCTCCTAAGAGTATGTCCTGAGCAAATGCTGGTTTGACTGCTTGCTAAATCCTTCACTAAATTTTAATTCACTTGAAGCTTAATTTACTGTTTTGATACAAGCCTAGGTCCTACTGGGACCAAGAGTTGCTTGGTATTTTTAGTGTGGTTTCTACTCCTGTGGCCCTTGGGGACAGACAGGAGCTCACATGGCTCAAGGAGCAGTTTCAGAGCTGATTGTCCTCTACTTCCCCCATGTACCTGTGGCTCTTTGGAAGCAGTTAAGTCATAGCATATTACACTCATCCACAGTCCCCTTGGCACCTCTTTTCACCACTCCATCTGTTTTCTGGTGGGTAGTGAGGAGAAAAAGGAGGTGGTGGGACTGTAGGACAGTTGAGAATAGGGTCCAGTGTTACTTACACTTCCAAAAGCGCAGCAGAGATTCTGGACTTGATCCTGGATTTCATTCTGGAGCTGCTGGACTGGTGTTCCTTGTTCCTTGAATTTGTTCCTGCAGCTCCAGCTATGGCTCTGGCTCTGTTGTTTTCCAGGCAGGGCTTTTTCCTCCAATTGAAGCAAACCCCACATTTTTAATGTGCACAATGGCAATCCTGGCTGTCCAAACCTTCAGATTCTAGCCCTGTTAAATCTGAATAATCCAACATTTGAAGGTGATTTCCCACCTGGGTTTGTCAGCTGATGCTCTGCTTTTTGAGTGCAGGTGTTTTTATATGCAGACAAAGCCCAGAGCTGTTGTTTTCCAGATTCTCTATTTCTTGGGTCATCATCCAATTACACTAATTAGCACAGGACAAAACTGATGCAACCAGGCAGAGATGTTACTTGAAAATTAGTTAATGGGGCCACGATTTAGTGGTGGCCTTGGCAGTGTTAGGTTGATGGCTGCCCTCAATGGTCTTGGAGGTCTTTTCCAACCTAAACACTTCTGGGATTCTATAAGAAATCTACTCTGACCTAAAGATTTCTGAGGTGTAACTTTAACCAGTTGGGGGGGGAAAGGCAAAGCCTGGCCTACTGGCTTCCCTTAATACTCTCTTCTTAAGCCTGACATTGACTTCGTTCATCATCACTGCACAGTTTGAATAACAAGATTTTTTTTTTAACTGGCAACATGTTAATAAGATTATTATTTAATTGTATACCTACATAAAAAAAGAAAAGCTAGCAGTACTGGCTTGAGGATTTTTTGTGTATTGAATGGTACATGGGCTGAATATTATGGGTTTGGTTGGTCCTATAAAAAGCAATTTTCCAGTTATCTTTGTATCCACACACGTAGAGGTGGAAAAAAGCCTTAAAATTAATAATTACCAGCTCAAATATTTGTAGCAGGCAAACATCCCAGGCAACTCCTCCAGCAGTATTGCTGAGTGGAATTGAAAAATACATTCTTCTCAGGTTGCCATTTACGTCCCAAGGATTTGCTTGGGACTGTTCTTCCCTTCCCTGGTACTTCTCTGCATCCTATCCCTGGGTGGCTTTTGTACCTATGGAACAAATTCCTTGGCTGATATGAGGCTTACTTTATTGTCACCTGCCTTCTTTGCCTTAATTTCCTTTGGCATTGTTCTTAATCTAGAAGAAGTCTTCAAGGCTGGCAGTTGTAGTTGCTCTTGAAAAATGAAAGATGAAAATGTTGTAACCTGACATAATTAATACTCAGGGTGTTGCTTTACTACCAGCACAGATCACTGAGCTGCTCAAATCTTGTGTTGGCGGCAAAACGCACTGGATAAAAAGGAAGCAAAAGTGAAATAAATTTTACATGTGTAAAAGTTTCATGCATTTTAATGGAAATGTAGTAGTAATAATGTTTAACTAGGAGCTGTTTTAGGAGGATTAAATTGCTGAAAGAAAGGATTTCTGATAAAATGCACTGCAGTGGTAAGGGAAATCCAAATGAATGTGTGCATGTGTGTTACTCCTTGAATGCTTTCCAGGCTTGTTTTTAATGAGACTTTTGTCACGGCTAATACAGAGAAATTTGGAGCCACTTCTTCCCTCTTATCAAGCTGTGGGTCTGATATTTGCCAGCTGAGGTGTGGCTCATCATGCAATAAATGTTGGAGCTCGATTTCCACTCTGATAACTTTACAGCCTGCTTTGTTTGACAAGTCCCTCATGTCTGTGCGTTTGTTTAGTTACTGCAGTTTCACAAGCTACAAATGAGGCTACACGCTGACCAAGTCATGCTGAAACAAGAACAAGGGGAGAAGAAGTGCTTGAATCAGCAACGTGCCGGTCTGTCAGCTGAGTTTATGGCTCTGTAGGAAACGGTGAGATCGATAGAAGGATAATAGAGGCTGTTGGAATGTTTGAGCCTTGGGAGCAGGTTAAACCACTGATTTTTATGCAGTTGAGGTTTTGCATGGGCACGTTTTCTTCTGCGTGCCTCAGAACATAATTCACTGTGTGAGTAACGTTGCAGTGCTGTTTACTTGGAGATATTATGCAAAGATAACCTGGGGTTCTCAGTCACACATGGTTCTGGAAAGCTTCCAAATGCAACATTGCTGTAACTGCCTTGCATTGCTGTACCTACAATGATCCAGAGGGGACTTGGGGAAACTACTGTGGGTTTGGGTTTTTTTTTTCTTTTAAAAGGAGTTGAAGTCTGATACATGCTTTAAAGGGAAATGATTGAGCAGTTATTTAAAATGTGGGAGGCACTTGACCTTTTCATGGCTGGAGAAGGCAAAAGGCTTTTGTTGTAGGCAGTAAGACACGCCCTGCTCTTTATGACTACTGCTCCAATAAGTTGCATTCTGGTAGATTTTCCACATGAATAGTGTAATACATTTTTTGGTACAGTATAAATCTATGCAAACAGTGTGCCTAAATTCTCAGTCGCTGCACATGGATGCCTATAGTTCTTACACCGTCTTGACAAGGATGAGCTGCAAAATATATGAAATCTGGCTGTGTTGCATTAAGTGTCAATAGTTATCCCCCCACCTCCAAAAAAAAGACTGGCTTTGGTCAGATTAGTGCATGGGTAGGGTGTGCTGTGTGTGGAATCCTCAGTGGAATGGTCCATAAGGTTGAAATACTGTTCAGTTTAGACTCAGTTCGGGGCAGGGGGGGGTTTGTAGCTCTGTCCTTGGGGATCCATTGTTGACTGCAAGTGAAGGTTGAGCTTAACTCCAAGTGCTGGACCTGGGGTCAGGATGCAGGACTGGGGCAAGCAGCAAGAGGCTGTGGGTTCTGCCTTGCTGTGTCTCTGGAGACAGAGTACCTACAGGCAGTTAGTGTTAAATGCTTAATATTGCAGTTTTCAGTGCACAGGGGAAGAGCCAAAGGCTGTCCTTCATCTGTTCAGCAGTCTAGACTCTTGATACTCCTGCAGCTGGTTTGGCTTGTGTCAAACATCTGTGTAGACTCCAAAATAAAGGACTATTTTCAAGATTTTTCTTTTGAAAAGCATCACATGCTTATTGCAAGGGAAGGTAGAGGTGCTGGTGGGAAGTCTTGACTGCCCATGGTCTTAATGTTTAACCCCTGAAACATGTAGATCAAGCACTGGAAGCAGAAGAGGATTCAACTTTGGTCAAATATGTAATTGCCTGTATTAAAAGGCTGGGACTGACTTAATCCTAAATTTGCATGCCAAAAAGTTAAGAATCAAGTTTTTCTTAGATGGATGTTTGTCTTTCTCCTGTAACCAATGCAGTGGGAATAACCTATTCTATCTATTCTAACTGGAGCTTTCTCTGTCCTCTCGTTAGTCATTAGAATGGTAAATGTGGCAAGTCGTTTCACAGACACCTGCTGATGTAAAAGGAATAATTTCATTCACTGTGGGGCTTTCCCTTTGTCTGTAGAGGGTGCTTAAATGCCCAGAGGGTTCAAGGAGATGTTTGTCTTTGGTGTCCCTAGCCTGATGAGGATATCTTCTGGAGGAGGTAGCTGAGGATGTTGTCCTCCTTATTTAGATGTGTAAAATTCTTAAAGTGAGGTTGTGCAAAACCTGCCTTTTGTTTAAAAGTGGGTTAAAACCCTAATGAATGTAATTTAAAGGATACCTTTTATCTTGGTCCAGACAAGATCAAAGCCAAATTACATTAGTATTTGTGGAACAAATTAGGTGATGTTTGTCTCTTTGGAGGCAATAATGCAACTGAAAAACAGCTTTTGAGCCTATGGGACTAAAATTTTCTGCTCAGAGTGTTGAGTCCCACATGAATAGTGCTATGCTGCACATACTGGATTTTTGTACAGTAAGGTAGAAACAAAGAGGGTGATCTTTAAACATCTTTATTTTAGACTAAGATATGTCTGGCAACCCAGAAAAATGTAGTCAGATAAGTGGCAAAAGGACTGTAACATTTTCCTCAAACTTGGTACAAGCTTATTGCATCTGTTTGTTAAATAATAAAAATATCCTCTTTCATCAAAAATGCCTGAAATACTCCCAGCACATAAAAATGTTTGTTCTTTTTTAAAAATGCATTTTCAGTATAAATGTGATGTCTGAACAATCATAGGCTTTTGGCTGCCTGTGTTTACAAGTGCAGCCCTATAGCAGTGTCAGCTGCTGTGTCTCCAGGCTGCACTCTCAGTTCAGGAGAAGCTGCACCCTGGATCCCATCAAGCCTGATGTCATTATGCTTGTTGCATACCTGGGAAATGAGACTTCCACTACTGAGAAATGCTTAAATTTTCCAATTAAAGTAGGCCAGAGTGCAGAAGAACAATCTGAGCTCCTTCCCTCCTGCAGGTGATGCTGAGGCACACCTGCTTCCTGAATTTCTGCTAGTAATCCCAGAAATAAAAGGTAGATCTCTGCACTGCTCAGCTTGGATGGTGTAGTAACTTACTAAAAGATAAGTGTGCTAATCACAGGCTAATGCAGAGGCTATTGGAAAAAATATCAAGACAAAGGACTGATTTCCACTAGTTTTCTGTGTGGGGCCTTCAACTTAAGGGATGAAGGTTCAGAGAACTGTGCTGCCAGTAATGTTTGCAAATTTGTGTGCCTGGAATTTTCAAGGATGGTTCTGTTCCCCTTTGATAGGGAATATTTTGTTTTCCTGCAGGCAGAGCAGTACTTTGTCTCAGGATCTGGTGTTTGATTGTACAAACATGGAATGGTTTGGGTTGGAAGGGACCTTAAAGCCCATCCAGTTCCACCCCCTGCCATGGGCAGGGACACCTTCCACTATCCCAGGTTGCTCCAAGCCCTGTCTAACCTGGCCTTGGACACTGCCAGGGATGGGGCAGCCACAGCTTCTCTGGGCAACCTGTGCCAGGGGCTCCCCACCCTCACAGGGAACAATTTCTGCCTCATATCCAATCTAAACCTGCTCTCTGTCAGTATGAAGCCATTCCCCCTTGCCCTGTCACTCCAGGCCCTTGCCAAGAGTCTCTCTCCATCTTTCCTGTGGGCTCCCTTCAGGCACTGCAAGGCCACAGTGAGGTCACCCCAAAGCCTTCTCTTCTCCAGGCTGAACAATCCCAATTCCCTCAGCCTTTCCTCACAGCAGAGGGGTATGAAGAACAGATGTAGAAGCAGTTTCTTGTGGAAGAACAGCAAACTCTCCATTTCAAAGATCTTCAAACTCAGACCCTTAAAAATATCTCCCTGGCAAACACTGTGCCACTCTCAGAAACACCCCTCAGAGAGTTTATGGTCAGACAGTGGCACCTCTAGTGCAATCCTCCATTTGGAGGAGGCATTAGAGAGAACTTGATCCTTGCCCTGCAAATCTGCAAATCCCTGCTTCCAGGGGTATCCAGCAGCAAGCAAAGGAAGTGGGTCCTGAGAAATCAATCTGAGCCTTATCCTGGACCCGTGGGTGTTGACAATTTTTGGCTTAGGAGATGAAGAGCCACCTCCCTGCGGGATGTTTGTTAACACAGCAAAAAAAAGAGCTGCAGAAAAGACACTTTGGTGTGCAGGGAGAAGGGCTCTGGGGCACTTAGCTAATGTCTGTCTAAGGCAAAATAAATGAGTCTTGCAGGAAACTTGACAAACTGCTCTGACAAGTTTTTCTAGTGATTAGAGCATTTTTAGCTAAATGGTACTGTGAAGAGTAAGCTCATAAAAAGAGGAAGTGAGATTTGCCCAGATACTCTCAAAAGTTAACTTTGAGTCATCTGATTGCATCTTAATGTGATTCAGTAAATGATCTAACCTCATGGTTCAGATCCTCTTAAAATATTATTTTCAGCTCTGAGAAGCAATAGATTGCTAAAATAATTGAATCTAAATGATGTTTTAGCTTGTTTTAGTAAATATGTAATTGAATCAGGGAAAATAATTTTATGAAGCAGTGCTTAGAGCAGAACTGCCCAAACATACCAATGACTTAAAACTCAAAAAGAAGAATGTTCTAAGTCAGCATATTAGAAGTTAGATTGCTCCTGAGTTAGGATAAAGATGGTTCTCATGGGTAAAGGACTGTGCTAGGTTAGGATACTGTACAGTGTGTGGTGAAATAACCCAAAGATGCTCTGGTGTCATGGTGTGCTGCAACACTTGGGTCAGTTTTTGGCTAAAAATGTTGTAGGCATCACAGAAGGTGCATATATCTTCATGTATGGCAAGAAAACCCATCAGCTCTCCAGAATGGATTTCTCCTTCCTCTAGATTTTTGCCTCTGGAGGCAACCACATTTTATACAATCTTGGCAAAACATAAGGCTTCTAAAGCAAAATGCAGTTTCTATGGTTTAATATAAGTATTGAAACAATAACTAGCGTGTTTGTAGCTGGGAAAAGTTTTGTTTTTTTTTTTTTTTAACTGGAGTTTCATCTCCTTTGTAGCTGGGGAATTTTTTTTAACAGGAGTTTCACCTCCTTACTTAATGAAGAAGCGTGAAATCCCACTAAAACTTCTGAAATGATTTTGATTCCATAAAGTCTGGGAAATATAAAAGCAGCCTTTCTCAGGGTATCCTGTTACTCTAATCAGCCAGAAGAGGACTGGGTATTTCATGACTAAAAGCAGGTTGTAAGACTTAAATCCCAGGCTGGTTTTGGAGCTTTGTTTCTATTGTAGCTGAGCTGGTTTGCCCTTACTAAAAATAAGATATTATAGGTGGTGCTAAAACTTTTCTGGGTGCTTTTGTGGCATTTTAAAGTTTATTTGTACTTAAATTTGTATTTTGGAGTCTGAAGTCAAACAGTCTTTACAATTGTTATAAACTTTCCTTTAGGACATGGACACCTGGTAAACTTTACCTGCACTACTCTGGTGGGTTTGGTGTGTGTGAGGTACCTCTGCTGCTCTGTATTTATTTCCCTTCCCTAGGTTTGGTTCTTGGTGGCAGAGAGAGTCACAGTTGTTTTGTGGTCTGACAGCTCCACGTATGTGAGGAGTCACTGTCTGATGTGAATTTTGGTGACTGTTGTGTGAATTGCCTGTGTACACTTTCCCTCTTCTGTGGCATCGTTCTGGGTGTGCATTTCTGCATTCTCTTGTAAAGCCTGTGTGAGCCCCATATAGCAGCAATCACCCCAGTGAGACCAGAGGTGCTGGCAGCCCCTGGAGCCTCTGCCAGAGGCGTTTTCAGCCCCCAGGTTTGCACTTGATGTGAACAGACCTGCACCAGGATGAGGGTGGAGAGAAAAGCAGGTTCATGGTTACACCAGGGTTCACAGGAGCAGATGGAAAAAGCAGTGGCACCTAAGAGAAGCTCTTCTTCAGGGGAGCCCAGGGCTTTCCCAAGGGAAGATCTCCTCTTCTTTGAGGACTATCCTGGAGATTTCAGCCAGGTGAGCCACTTGCAGACAGTGAAGTCAGCATGGAGCTGATTTGTGAGCAGTGGGATTCTGTGGAATGTACAGACAAGCCATTTGGCAAGAATGGATCCACAGTCTTTGCCAATGGTTTTGTCGTGATAAGTCTGGATGCAGTTAAGAAATTATTTGCAGTTTTGTTCAATTTGACACACTGTAAGTGTGTCACCCCTTGGCTTTTTGAGGTGAGCTTCTATTCCACCTCATCTGACTTTTCCTGAATGCTGAACTGTCTCCAAAAATTATTACTAGTGTGCCATAGGTACATCAGCTTCTTAATTATTGTTGTAGGCAAGATTTTGCCCACCCCATCAAACACATTTGCAAGGATGCTCTTGCCTCCCCCCTTCCCAGGGCTGTGATATTATATATTCATAATGACAAAGCAGGAGCAAGCCTCAGATGCAGATGTTCTCCTGTATCTTAGCAGGACTGCTTCCTGCACCTGCCACTCCAAATAAAGACCAGGCATAAATGATGCTCTAGGAATGAGGCACAGCAGCGAGGAGACCTGCAACATAAAACTGAGTAGCTGGCAGAACAAGTGAAATGCACAGCACATGTCCTGTGTGTCATGAGATGACAAATGCAATCCTCTTCAGGACTAAACAAGAGGACACGTCATGGAAATGCAGTGGCTGTGTCTTCTTGTGGGTTTCTTTTTCCAGCAGCAAAATATATTGCAATAACCCAGAAATTTAGCCTGAGTTACAAAAATTCTTATTTTTTGTGCTGATTTTCTTCTAAGTTATGCTTAGGAACCAAATTCTCCCACTGCAATTGCAGTGAGTGGTAGAAATGAGACATCACTGGTGTGAGATGCTGCAGTGTGCTAAGAAGTGATGCAAGACAGACCTCACAGTAGTGTTTGGGTTGCAGAGAAAGTCAATACATTCATCTCTGGATGTTGCCATCCATCTGTGTTTATATGAATTCTACTGGTGAGGAACCAGCAATTCCAGGGGCCCAACTTTACCCTGTGAAAATTCAGCTGCTCGACCTCTCTTTGTGGTTTGCATGCCCTACTGGCAGACACAAATGCTTGGATGCAAAACTGGAACCATTCTGAATTAACAAAAAATCTTTCAGGGAGGGATTAGACCACAGCCTCAGGAATATCTTATTTTTGTGTGTCTCTTTCCTCAGCAGAGGCTGTTGGTGTAGCTCTGACTTCCTTTACCTGCTACAGAGCTGAGCTAATTTGTTGCAGGTCAAGACCAATAGGTCTTTCTGTTTCTCTGCTCTTCTCTTTGTGGACAAGAGAGATGGGAGGACAGCACTGGGGGAGCTTGGTTACACCCTGCTTCTTGATCAGGGCATGTGGTGAAATCCTTTATGAAAGGAGGGTAATGATTTTTCTCTCTTTTGGAGGTGGATGGGAAAAAGACAAATCACGGTGGTTCTGCTAAGCCATGAGCAATGAGGACAAGGCAGGAGTTTTTTCCATTTGTCTTCTTGAGCAATGATGTGAATAAAGCAAGAAGTCAGTAGCTTCTTCAACGATGCTCAGCCCATCCCCGTTCCCACTCCCCCACCCCTGCTGCCTGGCAATATAACATCACTTGTATTGCTCATACTTCTGCCTTGAGTGGTGTCTCCATGACCTGCTCAGAGCTGAAGAGCTTGATTTTCAAATAGTCTGCTCCATGGGTGGTGTTCTTGTCTGGCTCTGCCAGCCCCCAGAATATGTGACACCCATTATTGCAGCTGTGACTTTTTTTCTTCAGCGTTACTGTGATTTATATTTCTGCCTGACTAAGGGATTTGGATTTTAAAATAATGTCATGGGATGAATCCCAGTTAGTTAAATGCATTTCATTGACACTGATTATCTGGGACTAGGTCTGTGGTGACAGGTTTGCCATGCAAGTTGCCCTTGGGTAAGTGGAGCCCATGAGACAATGCTGTGTGCAAGCTCCCAGTGCTTTCTGCTCCTTTTGTGTATCAGAGGGCAAATTTTAGGGGAGCTAAAAAGAGTGATGAGACTTGTTAGGAATTTTTTAATAAAGTTGTTGGCAAAAGATGGGTCCTGTCAAGAAACATTTTTGTTTGCAGCACATTTATTTCGAGGTTGCTGACAGCATTTCCACTTCCAGAACTGGATTACTAAAGATGGAGAGTCTTCAGTTTAGTGAAAAATCTTCTGATTTGCTGATGAATTAGAAGTGCCTGCCTGCATGTACGTGCACATACATGTACTTGTGTGTAAAAGCTGCATTTTCCAGCTGTAATGAATGCAGTTCTTGTCTGTTTGGTTGTGTGGAATCCTTTTTAGTGATACCTGTACTCTCCCTCTTCTATAATAAAATCAGTAGTCCTGAGAAGGGTGCATGAAGAAATATAGGATCATGTTTCTAGGATATTGGTCAAAATGCTCCCTCTAACCAAATTTCTGACTTCAAGTCATCCAGTGGCAGTGCTTGTTGCTGAGAAAGATGACCTCAAATAAGAGAGAGGAGATCAACATTAGTTAAAAAGCAATATTTGTGATATTGTTGAGAGGTTTTTTGTATGATTTTTGAATTCAGTGGCTGCTAAATGTTTTAAAGTGCCTTTCATTCATTTATAAAGCATCACCTTCTACTCTGAAGAACTGACCAAGTAAGAACTCGGGAACTTCAAATCAGAGACTTCTGGTTCGAAAGAAAATATTTACCTGGAGTTGGAATGAGTGTGGCTACTACAGTCCTGGCATTTGTTAGCCATGGCATACTCCAGCCCCTTTGGAATACACTGTTCTCACCTTTATTCATGCTGAGTAAGGTGTTTTAGTGTCAACAAGGTTTGCTAGTGCAGATCTTGCATGACAATTATGAAATTAAGCTCTCTCTCTAGCATGCACATACTCAAGGATATTCTGCCTTTGGGTTGAATAATTGCTCACTTTAAATGTTCTATATGCATTTGTGGTGAGCATATACATGTGGGGGTGGGAGGGAAAAATGAGCAGGCAAAAGATGTAATTATTCAACAGAAGCCTTAGCCTTGCAATATAAATATGGATCATGACTTAAGGAGCCTGAGGACATAATATATTCATCTTCTGCTTGAATATCTACTTTTAATCATAGATTTGCCTGAAAGTCCTTATGAAAGATGTGCACTGACATTTAAGGTCCTTGTGACGTGTGCATTGTCCATGTGCAGAGGCAGTGGGCTCTTGCAGCAAAGGGGCTGAGGACCAGGGGATGCTGAGCTGGAACAAGGCCAGTGTGCCTTTTCCAAAGATGAAAACTTTCTATGTACCAGAAAATGCCTATAGGTAAGGCAAGCACTTGTTTAGCATAAATGTCAAGGCAATTTCTGGAGGCATCAGTGTGGGCACTGGGGAGTGGGCTGGCAGCAAACGTGGATTGTGTCCACAGCCCCAGCTTTGGGTGGACTGTTTAACCTCTTCCCACCCAGCTCCTCTGCTGGCTGCATCTGTCCAGCCTCAGGAGCTCCCCCAAAGAGCAAGTGTGCCACTGTGGAAAGGCAGAAGGGAGGCAGGAGAAATGCAGGACGTTCAGCAGCCCTGCACCTCCTACATGGCAGTGAAATAGGTGTGAGCTATGTGTAAGGAAGAGGCATTCAAATGGCCTCCTGTCCTCATTGCTGCAGAGGCAGACCTTCCAGAACACAGCCTGTGATTATTCAGAGTCTGCATAGTAAGGATTTGATAGCAGCCTTAAAGCTGTCCTATAATTAAAGTTGAGCACTGGGCAAAATTAATCGACAATTTTGCAGATCATGCACCTCTCTGTTCCATCTTTGTGATAGGGAGCTTCAGGAGTCTTACTCTGGTAAAAAAAAAAAGTTATTTCTCCCACTTACAGTTTTGAATTTAATGGTAAAGAGAGATTTCTGCAATAGAGTACCTGCAAAATACCAGATATAACTTGCTGTGATATCTTATTAGACATTAGGCTACAGCTTGTACCCAGTTATTCCCATAGCTCAACACTTGAGTAATTTTACTATTTAGCCCAGCTTGTGGTGTAGCACTGAAGTGGAGCACCTGAGTGTGTGGCTATTTGTGGAATGAGTACTTGTCTTTGCATGGTGAGTGCTGGGCTCTTAACTGAGATAAGTCTCTGGCACTGCTCTGGCAGAGATATGCAACAACTCTGAATTCTCCCTCTCTAGAAAGAAAGAAAGAAGAGATGATGAGGAGTGTGCTGGCTTGTGGTTGCTCAGCTTGAGTAAACGTCTTTTCTCTTTTGCTTTGGCTGCAGAGTCTAGACTCTGTGGAGCAGATGAGCGTAGGTGCTGATGTGTAAGGAAGAAGATCAACTTACAGAGCCAGAGGCCCAATAAATAAAATCAACAGTTTGATATCAAGAGACTTTTGTCTGGAAATGATGAGCTTTGTTAACCAATGTATCATCCAAACCTTTCCCTGTGCTGTGAGAGAAACATCACATGTGGCAGTAGCATCACTGTCCGTGTGTTGTCTTCACAGTCTGTCTGGTGTTTGTCATACATTTCAACAGCAAATGATGCATGAGGAGAGTCTCTTCTCTTTTGGGTCACCCAGGATTCCTTCAGAGCAAGCTGGGGACTCTTCCCTGAAGAAGCTCCTAAAATTTACAGCATGTAAATTTTATTAACTCAGTAATGTTGCAGAAGCCAAAGATGGAAATTACTGAGGAACAATTAGAAATTTCCTTGAGGGAACAGGCGTACTATTAAGGGATGAAATTTGATGAGACAACTGACCTTTACTTGTTCCCAAGAAAAGAACGAGCTTTTATTTTTTTCCCCCCCTATTGCTTGTGGGGTCAGGAAACACAGCTATAAATCTGTGTGTGTGATACATTTAGTAAATTATTGCTTCAACACTTTACTTCTAGAAGAAGCAACAGTGTTAAGGCCCTGTTTGGATGTACAAGTAGCCTCCTGAAGGAGCCCTTTCCAAGGAGCACCGTGCTGGGATGTCCTGCTGCTGACAAACTCCTGGCCAGCCTGGAGTGCTGCCATGAGCATGTTACCTGTGCTCAGCCTCCTGACCAGCTGGGGGGGACAGTATGGGAGGGCAGTGCCAAGCCTGCTGCCTTCCAGCAGCATCTGTAAGTTGTCCTGCCAGCCAGCAGAACCCAGGGGACCAAGAGGCCAGAACTTTTTTGGCTTTATTTCAGTATTCCCTTGGAAGTGCTGTGCTGAGTCCTGTAAGCAAGGAAAACCAGCACAGCTTGTGCAGAAACACATGGACACCATTCTCTCCTACCAAAAGAAACTGCAGTTCCAGCAAGAGGGATTACAGAGGCTGCTGTGTGCTTTGTTCATTCAGTTCTGTTTGAAACCTCACCTTTTCCCCTACTTTAATGCACTTCAATAAGAAGTGTTAAAACAGTTGATCTAAAAGGGAAAACAAAGGTACAGATTTTATCTTCCTGAGGGTTTTAGAGCTGGAAAGAATTCTCTTCCTGGCCTGTAAAGCAGATGCTGAAGCTGTAACTAAAATGCAGACAACTTTTGCCCCCACTATGGACAGAGTCCTGCTTTCTTAGCACAGTTTCTCCTACAGCTTGCAGCTCTTTCTGTGTTGTGTATCTTGATAGTTCAGGATTAGTTTGGAAACACTTCCTCTATTAGCTTGTCTGTCCTGAGCATCTGTATATCAGAGCTAAGGAAGAGACATATGTAAGCAAAATACAGAGCCAAGAGTAAAGTGCCACATTTGTTACTTTTTCTTTGGCAGAGCTTCTATACACACACACTAATAAATGTTTCTGTGCCTACTTTCAGTGAGAAATGAAGAGGACAGTGATGCCTGGTTACTTGAGGAGGGATAGGGTATCTAAGGTATAATCTCAGGTGCTCCTCTGGCCCATGCCTCAGTAACTGTGTCTGGGGTAGCTCAGTAAATGGGAAGGGTGTCCCTTTTGTGCACTTTGGGATCTATAGGTGCTTCACCACAGGAAAATGGTGCTGCTGATTATTGCTTGGAGTTTGGGCATGTGCCAGCTGAAGCACTAAAATGAAGACCTCTTCCTGCAGACATGCTGGCAGCTGGGTGTGTGTTTGGTGTTCCGGGTGTGCCCTTTGTTGAGGGATAGGAGGCTCCTGGACACAGCTGTATTAACTGTCCATGTGGTGCCTGGTACCTTGGCCCAAAGCAAGATGAAAGGTACTGCAGAATGCCAGGAGGGGATGATGAGTGTTTTGGAGGCTTTCCCTTTGAGCCTGCAGAGCTGATTGAGGGAGTCTGACTGGACAGTGTGCACTAGGACAGGTCCTCAAATGTGTTGTGTCCCCAAAGCTGCTGACATATCTGGTCGTGCTGGGATTTTTCCTGTTGTGGCCAGGTGCTGGTGTGTGAGGAAGCAAGTCAGCACTTTGCTGCAAGCAGTCATCTGCTGTTGGCTTGTGAAAGGGAGAGTTACTGTCAGAGATGTTATCCAAAATAGCATCAAGAGTTCGATAGGAAACAGAGCTGGCTTTTATCCTGTGCTATGTTAATCCCAGCAGTATTTCTTCATGCTTTCTGTTAGTAACCAGGCTACTGTCCACACAGTTGTGTGTTGTTTGTGTGGTACCATGGGGATGTCTTTGATAAGGACTGAGCCCAGAGCAGCCCATGGGCTCCAGTGTCACGGGGAATTTTCCACAGATTGTTTTTGTGGAGATAGCTTCAAGCTCTTGATCACTGTTCCTGTACCAGTGCTACAGAATCTTGTCAGGAGACCATGAAAGAAAACTGCACTTAAATTACAGAATCAGAGAATGGTTTGGATTGGAAGGGACCTTAAGGATCATCCCGTTTCAACTGTTCTCCATTCATTGTATAGTATGTGTGTATATATATATATATATAATGAATTCATAAATGACAAATATATGGAGACCAACCCCTACATCTTGATGGATAAAAACCTGCTCTTGAGCAGGTGTCTGTGGGTGAGGCAGTTGCTGAGTTAGTATAGAATGGGAAAAGTGCCCATTGAGCCAGGTGGGGAAAGGTTGGTGGGTTTAAGATGGGCACCTGGTTCTGAATTTTAAAACTGAGCCAGAAAGGTGTGAGTAGTCCCAGCAAGCAGTCAGTGGTTTGTGTGTGGCACCAGTTGTTGTTTCTCACCTTGACTGATGCTTGGTTTTGTAGAGCAGTGTGTCTGCAGCACTGGAGTTCTCATTCTCTGAGTTTTCTCCTGCTTCTCTCAAAAACAAACATGTGTCAGGAACTGACTGACTTTAAGAGATTTCACATAACTCTACTATGCACATCATGGGAAAATGAAATATCTTCAGGTTTGTACTCAGAACAAAATACTTCTATGCTTGAATCTGCTAAATTGAAAAGGTGTCCCCTTTATACCCATATTCTGTTTTTCCTCTCCTCTTGCCAGATGCCACAAAAGTACAGTCTCAAAGTGATGGGTATTTTATGGGACAGCAAACATGTTTTCTAATTGGACTTTGCCCTAACTCAAACATGAAATCCAAGCACTCTCAGCATGGGTAGAGTGGAAGGCTCAGGTTTGGATCTAACTTTGAAATTCAGACCCTGCATTAATGAAATAATTCTAATTCTTTCAAGGTTTTAGCTTAATTTTTGCTCTTGACTCTTGTTCAAAGGAGAGATTTCCAGATTGCCAAAGGCTGTGAGGTATTTCTGCCAACTTCTTCTGTGACATGGACAATAAACAGCTTCCTGGCATGCAGGCAATGTGCACAGAAATGCTCAAGTGTGGGAGTGAGGCATCTCTGGAGATACTCAGGGTCTCTTATCTTCCTGTGAGGTGCTGTCGTTGGCAGCTCCTGATGTTCTGTACCTGAGCTCTCAGTTTGTCACAAGTGGTTTCCTAGGATTTTGTACTCCAGTGAAGCACTGGGATGAGTATTATAGGAGATTTTTGCATTTCCTGATTTCCACTAGAAGGCTAGATACATGTACAACTAGAGAGATTATGAGCACTTGAGTATAAACTGCTGAGAAACCTGTTGTCCTTTTTGCCTGCTGATGAGATCCCACAAGCACATCCCAGGTTCCCAGCCTAGTTCCCAGCTGGTTTGTGCTGCTGCTGTGTCACAAGGTGGCTGTTTCCTCTTCATCCTCTCTGGTCCTCCTGAAATCTGTCTGGATTTGTTTTAATGCAACTCCATCATAAGAGATAGCTTGAGATGAGGGGAAAAAAATAGGCTGACTTTTTTTTCCAGGTGTGTGACTCTGCTCCCATCCTGGCACTATTGCCAAGGCTGTAGAAGAAAAAAATCTACACTTTAATTCTCATAGATTTAAAAAACTGCAGAGAACTTGTGTGTTTTTTCACTTCTGGGTATATTATGTATTAGTCTTTAACTCTGAGAGGAACTAAAAATGAAGTGATCATCAAATAGACTGAGTTGGGAGGGGATCCACAAAGATCATCCAAGTCCAGCTGCTGAGGATATTTCCTTTGCATGTGTAAGCACCTATTATATAGATGTGCAGTAAAATAATGTGGTTTCTTTGAGAATATATGACTTATGAACCAGCACTGCATACCTGGTCCCCTCCCTGACATATCCATTTCAGGAAACTATGGAAGAACTGGACATTTCAAGGATAGTTGTGCTGCTTTCCTTTTTCACTTATATTGCAGCCTACTCGTTCCTATTCTTTCTTTTCACTGCTTCTATATTTAGGTTACACATCTATCTTGGATCATGCTGCTGAAACTGATGTAGGAATTTGGCCACTTAGGTGGCAGCTATACCTATATTTAGAAAATACTTCTGATGACTCCAGCACCCCACTGAATTCTGCTTTTCTTACAGTGATGCTTATTTAAAGAGCAGAATATTAATGAGCACCAAGATTTGACACCCATACTGCAATTAAAATAATTGATTAATTAAGAGGATAATTTAAAGCTCACTAACAACACTTACTGTGCACAATAAGACTTATTTTCACCTCATTGGCATAGGCCTAGGCCCAAGCTCTGGGCCTGAATGTGTGCTAAGTATCAAATTCTTTATTTTCTAACATTTATAATCAAGTAAACTAAGGGTCAAAAAGTTTGTGAGCTATATGCCAAATCTTAAGCAACTTTGCCATGGTTGTGTGTAGTGACCAGATTCTTCCAGCCTTTGCTCACTCTATATTCTTACTCAAAATGAGAGAAGTAGTGATGATGAATGAGGTGAACAGCTATCTTCACTAAGGCCTTGGAATTAGATCTGCTGCGTGTTGCTCTAGGAGAATTTAGCAGTGATACATTTTTTAATAAATCAGGAGACTTTGGATGCTTTGATCATTGTGCAATGGACTTTTTTCAGCTTTTGCTATATGGAATCTTCTTAGCTGCATGTTCTCTTTGAGATAATTAAAGAGAACACTATGCTATTCTTCTACACAAATCTGGATTTTTTTTTTTCCCCCCTGTCTCCGGCAGGTTCTTTTTAGCATTTCATGATATTTTGTCCTGTTTAGTCATGTGCTATAATCTTCTTGCCATGTAGGTGTCAATTATTGGGGAGCATGATTAGCTGCTTGCTCACAACCTAAGAATTGACATCATGTGAGGTTTTTTAGCTTTCCACTACCAAAGGATGTTCACTCGTTGTCTTTCACTGAGGCTGTGATGACTCTGCCAGTCCCAATCATTACCTTGAAGGTGACCCTTCCTTTGGTGTCTGTCACTCCTTTCTCATTAAGCTATTTTTACTTGTTATCTTTGGGGAATTACATAAACACAATAGGGTTTCCCCTTTATAAAGAGGCAGTGTTGTAATTTTCTGTAAGTTTCTGTAATTTTATTCTAACATCACAAGTCCACCACAGATGAAAGATTTCAGTAGCGATTTTGATAACCTTCTGTTCCAAAAGAGCCTATAAAAATGAAGTTAACCTCTATCAAATATAAGGATGCAAGTGGCTGTATCTAGGTTGGATGTATGGGAATTTTTGGGATTGTTTTCAGTTCTCTTCTGGGCATCCCCTTGAAGACTGATGGGATGAGTGATTAAGGAGACATGGTGAAAATGCCAGAACTGGGTTTGATTACTCAGTAGGTGGAAGCTTTGCCTGAAGCTGGCACTGGACCAGTGCAACCACATGATTTTGGTCAAGGTCTGCCTTTTAAAAATTACTTCTGATTGCTTGGATTAAATTTATAGGGATTCAGATGGGTGCAGAATTGTTTTATATGGACCATCTTTAGCTGACCTTCAAGGAACCCCTTCATCAAGTCCACCCTTATCACACACCTGATTAGCTACACTTAACTGTGAAACTGTGCAAGTGGACAATCCTACTTCTAAAAATGAATAAGGAAGGAGAGGAGGGATGAAGTAAAAGGCAAGGAGAAGAAAGACAACCAAAGAACTCCCTAAATCAGGCATTCTTCCCCCAGTGCATTTTGCCCTTGAAGTAAAAACAAGGATTCAGACCCAAGGGGGACTTGACTTTGCAGTGCCTGAGGCAGTCAGTGTGAGCATCTGTCATGATTTAGGAATAGTTATTCTCCAATTTAGTGCTCCCATCCTTCACAGCAAGCTGCTGCAACTAAGGAGCAGCCTAGTTAATGCCCAGAAAGTCTATAGAAAGGGTTAATATGGATGGGTATGTGAGGAAAATTTCCTGGTCTCAACTTGCTTGGGGAAGTATGAAAACACTGATAAATCCCTTTGCCCCATCTCATTCTCATGGCTCCTGCATATCTATGTCCTTACTTATTGTCTTCTCAGGGATTCCTCAGCTTTCTTTGTAATTTGGATGTCACGCCTTGGCTACTTTCTCCTGGACTGAAAAATGCTGAGCAACGTGGCTGTTCTGTTATAAATCCCCTTTCTGTTTCGTAACTCTGTCTTCCAACTTCAAAAATAGTTTCCCCTCATTGACTTGAGCAAATATAATAAATACAAGCAGTTGAGTCATCCTGAAAGGGCATTTGCTGGGGATTTTTTTGGATGAATCATTTTAATTGGCTTCTTTGAAAACTGCAATTTTTTGAGCATTAAAAATTAATTAAGCGAGAGGAGGGAACACTTACAAGCAGTGTGCCTTTATGAGATTAACTGATATTTGAGAAGCAGAATTAAAAATCATATGGAGCCAGGTAAAATGATGCTTCCTTCATAAAAATGTTCTCAAGTGGAGGGTATAAAGAGAATAGATCAGAAACTTTGATTAATTAAACAGCTTATAATGTGGCACAAATCTTCTCTAAATGTACAACTGGGTAGAGAAGTAATGAAAAGCCTGAACCCTGACTGGCGTAAATTAGCCCACATCTACTGAAGTCTGGAAGCTGCTTCCTATGGAGGGAGGGGAAAAATAAAATCTGTAATGCATAGTTTATGTCCCCATTTAGTGCTTTTCAGTTTTTCCAGAAATGTGACTAAAATGTGTGTAACCAAGCAGCTCTAAGAGCTGAAGGGAGTGGGTGACCTTAGTCTTCAAATATCCCCAGTGGCCTGAAGCTCCTTCAGTCAAAGACTTATGTTAAACTTCATTCTTTGAGTTTACAATGTTTTCAGTGCCTGCCTGTGTTTACAAGAAGTGGATTAAATTAAAACCCTTCCCAAGCATTTGTTGTGATTTGACAGCCTGCTGAGTAATGCTCATTGCACGTGTTTTTATTTGGTGGGACAGCTTTTCCCCACAGGTTTATGCACTTTTTTGGACAGAGATTTAATTGTGAGACATCTGGTCTGAGTATAGACCAGGCCTTTTAGTTCATCTGCAGGAGAAGCAAATTGTGCTTGGAGCTGTAGAATATACATATGGTTTAGTTCAGTGTTGGGGGAGAAAATATGTGAAGTTTTATACAGTCCTGGCTGGCTAATATTTAACAATACTTATTATGGGATGCCTGGAGGTAGAGCTGCTTCTGCATTATGTGACTTGGGAGAGTTGTTCCCTTTGGTGGGAACTCTGGAGTTCTGTACAAGTTTTACCTCTAAAAGATGAAAAATTGCTTGAGCTTGCAGGTGGGGAGATTAAGATAGGGATGTCTGTCCCAAAGGAAATAGTCTCATTTAATCCAGATCACTGTGGCTCAGCTTCTGTTTGCTAGGATTAAATGGGGGGGGTGTGGGGGTGTGTGTACCATCATCCCTCCCAACAAAAATATTCATGAGGTTTTTAAACTTTTTTTTATTAGAAGCCAGCTCGACTTCTAAAAAATTTTCTTCCTCACACACCAAGCTTATTTTTATAATATTTTTCCTCTTCTTTTTCCCACCACTCATATATTTTTGTTTGTTCAGTTTTAGAAATGCAAGAAAAAAGACGTAGAGGGAAAATAACAAATCCGGGGTTTATTGTCTGTTTAAGGAGGTTTCAACTCTTTATATGAAATTTTTATCAGAGAAACTCTTCCCACAGCACTCTGCTTTTGATTGGTTTTAAATATAATGTATGAGTACAAACTGTCCTTTGATGGACTGTGACAGGAATCTTGTGGTGGCTCTTGGAAGCAAATCTGACACTTCCTTACCTCTGGGAAACAGACACCAAGTGGTGACCATCTTGGTCTACTTTGAGTGCCAAATATTTATCTTTTTCCCCACCACCTGCTCAACTTTCTCTCTTGTGACCAAAAAACAAAAAAAGAGAATTAATTTCAATATAGGTTAAAATATAACATTTGTGGCCTTCAGATGAACTTGATATAAAAATTGAGAGGGAGGGAAACAGAGAGCAGTTTTAAAGCATCCTTCTATTTTTCTGACTCTGGTTGCTCAAGGCTGCCTTGCTCCTTGATGCAACTCAAGAAAGGAACACTCCAGGATGAAGATGCAGTGTCATAATTGGCTGCTTGAAGGGGAAAATTTCTAATTACTAATCCTTTTTTTAATATATATAGCCATAGAGAGCAGAATCTGATTTTTTGAAAGATATGAATTATGCATTGTTATTAAACAGTAATCAAATGATTCAAATGTGATTTAATTTTTAAATTAAATCATTTAAAAGCATGCTTTTTTGAAGCACTGGGCCTTAATAAAATGCTGCTTTGTACTGCTCTTTTATCAAGAACTTTATTCACAATGCTGAATATTTTATGGTGCCAGGGGACATTGCATTATGTCCTCTGATACTGCCAACCCGATAAAATAATAATTTAAAAAATCTCTACTGTAATTTCTTTACTCATTTTGATGAGAAACGATCTGGTAATTCATTAAATAGGAACGTATTGCTTTGAAAATGCAAATGAATAAAGTAACATTGGCATTAAAAAAATAGCAGCCAAGGAATTATCTGATCTCTTAAATGATTTGCATTTAATTCAATTACTTAGGAATCTCGTTTCCTTACTGGTGGAGTGTGATCTGTGCTCTGGGGGCTGATGAGTGCCCTGTCACTGGGGTCCAGCAGGGCTGATGCCCCTCAGATTTGCCCTGGGGCTCTCAGTTCAGCTGCTGAACCGGTTGGGCTGTTTGTGCTTGTGACTGCTGCCCTCAGTGAAATCCTGTGCTGTGCCTCAGGCACTGACCAATCTGTGTGTGTAAATATGGACAGTGCTGGTTTATGTAAGGTCTGTAAGGGCTGCTCCAGCAGTGACCAGCTCAATAAAACCACACAGAGGTTTTATGGTGCTATCTGACCTAATTGTAGAATCCTGGAATGGTTTGGGTGGGAAGGGACCTAAAGCCCATCCAGTTCCATGGGCAGGGACACCTTCCACTATCCCAGCTTGCTCAGAGCCCCATCCAGCCTGGCCTTGGACACTGCCAGGGATGGGGCAGCCACAGCTTCTCTGGGAAACCTCTTCCAGTGCTTCACCACCCTCATAGTCAAGAATTTTTCCTCATATCCAATCTAACCCTGCTCTCTGTCAGTGTGAAGCCATTCCCCCTTGTCCCATCACTCCAGGTGCTTGCAAACCATCTCTCTCCATCTTTCTTGAAGTCTCCTGTCTTTTCCTTGACTTTGGAGATATTAGCAGAGGTAGGTCTTCCTTTACTTATTGGGATGCTCCTGGGTGAGGTGGCACATGCTTGCTCCAGGATGGGGACACTATTAGGGTGACAGAGCCCCATTTAACGTGAGAGTCCTTTGGGACCAGGCAGCTCCCTGCAGGCTGTGGCAGGATCCAGCCAAGGTTGATCTATGCAGCCATTCTTGGTCTTTTTAGCCTACTGCAGGCACGGGGTAATAAAATGACACTTCACTTGTGCCATGTGAGCAGCTTGAATATAAAGCTGCGAGGATGGTATAACAGGCAGGAAATTCTGCTTAGGTAGCAGCAGCAGCAGCTGCTTATTGCTGCGGTAGTTCTGAGGTAGCCTCGGGGAAGGGAGGAAGATGTCTGCTTTCTGGCTCTGTTGGTCCCAGGGCTTTTCTTCAGGGGATAAGTCTTTGGAAAAATGTAAACTAATAGCATGATCCATGATTATCCAGTGCTCTTAAAAATTAAGTCCGTGGTTGACACCTTTTATGAGGAGATTGCTGTGAAAGGGCTGAGTGTTTGCAATGAGCATTGTAAATCCATAAACCCTGGCATTACATCCTCATTTCCCAACACTTTATAAAGGCTGCTATCTCAGATGCTGTGGTTGCCAATTTCCTGATGCATGCTGTTTCCAGCCACTCAGATCTTCATCTTGTCATCTGCTTTTGGTTAATTGGACACCTTCTTGTTAAATATTACAAAATAAATAGCTGTTGTTGCTGCCAGCAGCGCTGGGAGATTTTTGTTCAGGTCCTGCCTTACATATTTCAGAAGACATGAAAATTTCCCTTACTGATTGTATGTCCTGGTTCTCCATGGGCACAAATAGACAGACTAATAAAAATTTTTGGGTAATAGTCACATAATGGTTAATTCCATCCCTGCCAGCTCAATGGTTCTGTGGCAATGACAGTTTTTGTATTTCAGACTTATCCCAGGACACTTCTCTTTCAATGTGTCTGCTTTGTTGAACAAGCTACACTTTCTAGGGAATCCAGGCTACACATTTCAGAGTTGTTACAAATATTTCTGCATCTGGGTCTAGCCCAACACTGAGTTTTTCTTAGGCTGGGACAGAAGAATTGCTTAAAAGGCAAAAATATTTCATTTGGAAGGACTTTTAAAAGTGAAACATTTTTGTGTGGAAAAAAAATCCAAACACTTTTTTTTTTAAATTGAAATTTGGCAAAAAAAGTTTTGAGAACATGAAAATGAAATGCAGCTTTTGGTTTCAGACTGAACAACTATTTTTTAGTCAACAATGAAGACCCCCAGGCACACTTTATTGATTCTGCTATTGAGCCATTCTTTCCCCCATCCTTTCCATTGCATATGTCTACTCCAAGCTGAATTTTGTTTCTCCCAGAATACAAAGTGATGATAAAGAAAACTCAGTGTATTTTTTGATGGTCAGTGTAACTTATTCACGTGTTTTCAATTTTTTTGCACGATTTGGACAATGTGCAACAGCTACTGCATTGAATCTGGTCCATGCAACTGAACTGAAAACCTGCTTAGGCCGTAAGGGTCACAAAAGAACATTTTCTGAGGGTGAAGTAGAGAGAAATTCAAATCCTGTATGGAAATGTTCCTTTTGGGAGAGAAGCTCCTTTTTCTTTGCCCCCTACTGAAAGGCAGAGTTTCACGAGATTTTTCAGATAAAGCCTTGCAGAGATAAATATTCCATTTTTACCTGACTGGCATCTGCTGCACAGGGAACAAATCAATGGGATGTGGGAACAGCAGCAGGGCAAAAGGTGCTAGAGACCAGCAAAAGCTTCCTTCTGCATCCTTCCATGTTGCAAAAAGGGAGGAATCTCCCAGCAAACAGAAAGCAAAGAAGAAAAGGGACAGTGTACTCCTCCAGCTGCTTTTTTGTTTTGCTTTTCTTTCCCCCAGTAAACTCTTCTCATTGTACTCTTGTTGAGGACTTTCCATCACTCTTTTCCCACTTAGGAGCATATATCAGCGGCTTAGGGTGCTTGGATTGGAAAATGGACTTTGTGATACCATCAAATTCTTCAATCCCTTCAGCATCAACTCTGTTTGTAGGGTACCTGATTTACAAGGAAAGGAATGCCCATAACATTTACCCTGTGAGCCAGCAGCATCTCTTTGATTCATCTCCTGGCAGTTTAGCTTCAGACAGTTTTTCAATTTAACTACTTCCATGTAGAATAACTTGTCTCTTTTCTGTTCCCTGAGCTGACCAATATGTTGAAAATGGCAGTAAAATGATGTTTTAGAGAAGGCAAGGGGAAAATATGGCTGCAAATCCCAGAATGTGTTTAAAGAGATGAGGGCATCACTCCACTGTTGGAAATGAAAGAAATTAGAGATGATAAGTGTAATAATGATTAGCATGACCTTCATCAAACAAGGTAATTATGACAACAATTGGACTTACTATAAATCAAGCATAAATGCGTTTAAAGAAGTAACATTAAGGACACTATTTTTGTTGCTGCTTTATCAGCAGGAGGGAAACCAGCAGCTTCAGATAATAAATTTGGGGTAAGGATCCAATATATATGATGTAATTCTGCATGTCTCTATAGTCTAGAAATGAGGCTGCATCAGACACTGAGAGCCAGAAAACCTCCTCCACCAGAGGAGAAGACACAAAACCAAATGATTTTGAGCACTGACTTGAGCCCTGTTGGTTGGTCAAGCTTCTGAATGGTTTTTCTATGTGTCAAGCCATTTGTTTTAAAGATTATGTACTTTTATACAAATGTATGTCTCTTACTTCCCTTTCCTCCTTGGGTCATGGTGGGTATTCTTTTATTGTTTGTAGGAATCTTCTTTTTTTCTTTTTTTTCTTTTTTTTCTTTTTTTTCTTTTTTTTTTCTTTTTTTCTTTTTTTCTTTCTTTTTTCTTTTTTTCTTTTTTCTTTTTTCTTTTTTTCTTTTTTTCTTTTTTTCTTTTTTCTTTTTTCTTTTTTCTTTTTTCTTTTTTTCTTTTTTCTTTTTTTCTTTTTTCTTTTTTTCTTTTTTCTTTTTTCTTTTTTTCTTTTTTCTTTTTTTCTTTTTTTCTTTTTTTCTTTTTTCTTTTTTCTTTTTTTCTTTTTTTCTTTTTTTCTTTTTTTCTTTTTTTCTTTTTTTCTTTTTTTCTTTTTTTCTTTTTTTCTTTTTTCGTGTTTTTTTTTGTTTTGTTTTTGGTTTTTTTTGTTTGTTTTGGTTTGGGTTTTTTTTGTTTTTTTTTTTTTCTTTTTTGTTTTTTGTTTGTTTTTCTTTTTTTCTTTTTTTCTTTTTTCTTTTTTCTTTTTTCTTTTTTCTTTTTTTCTTTTTTTCTTTTTTTCTTTTTTTCTTTTTTTCTTTTTTTCTTTTTTTCTTTTTTTCTTTTTTTGTGTTTTTTGTGTTTTTTTGTTTTGTTTTTGGTTTTTTTTGTTTGTTTGTTTTGGTGGGTTTTTTTTTGTTTGTTTTTTGTCTTTTTGTCTTTTTGTCTTTTTGTCTTTTTGTCTTTTTGTCTTTTTGTCTTTTTTCTTTTTTTCTTTTTTTCTTTTTTTCTTTTTTTCTTTTTTTCTGTTTTTCTGTTTTTCTGTTTTTTTTGTTTTGTTTTTCTTTTTTTGTTTGTTTGTTTTGGTTTGGTTTTTTTCTTTTTTTGTTTTTTTTTTCTTTTTTGTTTTTTGTTTGTTTTTCTTTTTTTCTCTTTTTCTTTTTTTCTTTTTTTCTTTTTTCTTTTTTTCTTTTTTTCTTTTTTTCTTTTTTCTTTTTTCTTTTTTCTTTTTTCTTTTTTCTTTTTTCTTTTTTCTTTTTTTCTTTTTTCTTTTTTTCTTTTTTCTTTTTTCTTTTTTCTTTTTTCTTTTTTCTTTTTTCTTTTTTCTTTTTTCTTTTTTCTTTTTTCTTTTTTCTTTTTTCTTTTTTCTTTTTTCTTTTTTTCTTTTTTTCTTTTTTCTTTTTTTCTCTTTTCTCTCTTTTCTCTTTTCTTTTCTCTTTTCTCTCTTTTTTTTCTCTTTTCCCTCTTTTCCCTCTCTTTCCTCTTTTCTGTCTCCCCTCTTTCTTTCCTCTCCCCTCTTTCTTTCCTCTCCCCTCTTTCTTTCCTCTCCCCTCTTTCCTCTCTTTTTTTTTTTTCTTTTTAGGATATTCAAAGACTAAAATACAATGATAAGCACTCATGTGGTCTGGATAATGGTATAATGTGTATTTGGTTGCTAGCAAAGTTAGAGCAGTAGCAAAAATCAGTGTAAGGTCTCATAAGCGTAACACATGGTGAAAGCATGCCTGAGTTTTTGGGAAGTTTTCCCTTTGCCTGCCTAGAAGCTTTTCTACCTGATGACATCTCTACAGAGAACTCCTGGCTAACCAGAAGACCTGGTCTAGAATTCAGGGTTGCTCAGCACAGGCTTGGCCACTGTTGCCTTTGTGACTAATTTCTGAAAGCTGTTCTTATAGACAAAGTCGCCTCTAGAGAACCTTTTCACTTTTCCTGGGATGACATAGTCATAAGGAAAAGTTAGAATGAGATTTCAGCTCCTTGCTTTCGGGTTTTATTTGCTTAGAAGTGCCCAGAGGAGATGAGAGGGCTCATGGCTGTGTGCAGAAAACTCCTCTTCCCCATACAGCAAGTTCTCTTTGGGCCCTTTGGTGGCACGTGAGAGGGGGAAAGGCTGATAGACTGCTGAAATACATGCATTTGGTGCAGCCTCGTGGATTCCAATGAAGAATTTATTTCCTTAAATAACACCTATTTTAAATAGCAGTAGCATTGCCAGACTTTCATATCTAATCTTTCCTCAGCGTGTCTCTGCACCTGCAGAGTGGATTGTACCCAAAACCACCTGTCCTTTGTAGGGCGCCAGTTACCAGGTGGAGGGACAACTTTTAAATGTTGTGCTAACATCAGGAGCTGAACCTGTAGGAACATCTTGCAGTAAGCTGCTGAAGCCTGATGCCATGGAGTATGGCTGTAGGAAGGAATTGGTGTCACCAGCTGGATTTCCTTCCTGTAGACGCTGCCAAACTGCTGCTGCTTCAGTAAAATCACAGTGGTTAAACTGAGACGAGTTTAATCCTTCGTGCAGTTCAGAGGCAGCCCAAGTGGGAGGGGTCACAGTGCTGAGGAGCAGCCCCAGTATCCTGAGAGGAGCTCTCCTCTGGCTGCAGTGGGATACACATGCTGGATGGGATCCTTGTGTACTGCAGAACCACTGTACAGCAACTTCCAGGATGGGGGTGAGACAATTTGGACTGAATGAGCCCTTCAAAATTATGTACAGACAGCATAAAAGATGCTTTGCAAAACCCTATTCTGTTCTTGTCTAAGTGCATGGGCAGAAGTACAGATGAATTTAGCCACTGGGCTAATTTTCAAGGCTTTGGCTGGGATAGTTGGACTAAGTGATTATCCTGTCTCCTTTACTGCAGAGCATTTCGATCTGAAGTGAGGGACATGTGATTTTCCTGTTCACGGAGCACAAAGCAGACACCTCGCTTGGAGAAAAGTGTTTAGTCTGGGTGAGAACTGCTCTTTGTGTGCACGCATGTGATTTATTTATAATAGATAATTCCTGCCAGCCAGATGATTTCTCCCAGCTCCCTTTCAGCCAGAGCCAGGGCGGTCTTTGTCAGTTATGTAAGGTCTGGTTAGTGTGGTGCATAAGCAGCAGCCTTTAATTTTCATCCCTGTTGGAAAATGAGATGAGCTATCCCACTTACCCCATGAAATAATAGAGTTGTGTTTGGAAAGGCTGCTGCCCAGCTGGGAGGACAAAGCTCTGCATACCCTGTGAAGGTGGAAGCTTGAGGGAAATCACGGTGCTTGAGCAGAGCCATTTACAAAAGCCGCACTGCCAAGCAGGTCCCAGAAAGGAGAGAGCTGCACTTCTAAATTAACTTTCCTCCCTTTTTTGTTGTTCTTTCTTTGTCCTCATTTTCAAAGGCAGAATGGGCAGGAAGTTCAGGAGGTTCTTCAGAAAAGGGGCAGTTCCCAGCCTATGGGAGGTAGATGTCCAGGGATATAGTCCCACCTATGTGGGTTTGATTTTCAACTTACCTACTATATTTCAAGCATGTGCTTGGTAAAATTGTGTGTTTCTACAAACAGGGTAGAACAGTAAACCTGGCTTTAAAGGTCCTCTCAAAATTAAGATGGAAAATGAGATTCTAAATAGAGATTATGATACCATTTCTGCACTTTCCCCATGAAGACAGGCTGAGAAAGTTGAGGCTGTTCACCCTTGAGAAGAAAAGGTTGTGTGGAGGCCTCATAGCAACATTCCAATATCTGAAGGGGCTCTTCATCAGGACCTGGAGTGATGGGACAAGGAGTAATGGGTTCAAAGTTAAAGAGGGGAAATTTTGATTAGATATATGGAAGAAATGGTTCCCTGTGAGGGTGGGGAGGCCCTGGCACAGGTTGCCCAGAGAAGCTGTGGCTGCCCCATCCCTGGCAGTGTCCAAGGCCAGGTTGGATGGGGCTCTGAGCAACCTGGGATAGTGGCAGGTGTCCCTGCCCCTGGCAGGGGGTGGGAGTGGATGGGCTTTAAGGTCCCTTTCAACCCGAAGTGTTCTATGATTAAATAGCCTAACTGCATAATTTCTAAATAGCCTGCATGATTTCTAAAAATCAGGTATGCAAAATTTAATCTAAATTGAGGCATTTTTACATCCTAAGGTCTGTATAGACATTTCTCTGTCAAAGAAATGGTAGCACTTTACTCCCTGTTTTTATTCATCCTGTCCATAGCAAGGTAAGTGATAGAGTTTGGAGTGGATCAGATTGGAGGGGAGGGTGTGTGGGTGGAGAACTTCTCTAGCATATTTTTCACAGTGGCCCTGAGGTACTGTGCCAGTTGCTCATACTCTCCTCTCCCTCAGGCAGGCAACTGGAGCTGAGGGTAAATTACATAACCCTAAACCTGTGTTGTCTTTGCACAGGCATTTATGATTTACATCCTCTTGGCCACATCTCATTTTTCAAGTAATTATGACCTGTGCATTTTACAGCCTTTAATATAAATACCTGTATTCTGGACATTAGCAAGGAAGTAAAATAGTTATAATGATTATTATCCTTTATGGCACTTACTATGTTTAGTTTGCAAAGGGCTGTAAAAGGAGGGCCTGCTTTACTTTACTAAGGGAGGTAAGAGATGAGAAGAGGCGGAAGTGATTTGGGCTAAGGCTGTTACAGGGACTTTCAACTGGCACCCTTTTCTTTTTTAAACAGTTTACCATCCTTGCCCATAAACTGCAAACAGAGAGACATTGCACTGTAACAAAGATGGCCTCACATTCCCCTCAAATTTCAATAGCCTGTTTGTATATGTGCCGAATTAGTTGGAAATAAGGCAGATTTAGGAGAATGTGTGGAGCACATCTTCTCCCTGTGCTGTTATGACAAAGAAAAGCAAATGTTCCCCAAATGGCTCTGAGGCAGGGCCCTTTCTCTGCCCTTCTGAGCTGCATCAAGCTGTTGTTTAGACTTCACCAGAGAGGAGGATGTGTTTGGATGTTACAGCTGCACTCTCTAGTAAGCCTGTTCCATGTGAAATCGTAAACTCCACAGCGTGGCTGCTCCAGTTGTGAGTTCTGTCTCTCTCCCCTGCCCCCAGTCAAGGGGAAAGATTTTATGCAAGAAGAGGGGAGGAAGAAAAGAATATTTAACTACAATCTGCCTCTGGCAAGTTGTGTTCTATTTGAAACTTCACTGCACCCAAAGAGGCCAGCCTGGCAAGCGGTGCAATCTGACAGCAGAACTGGTTCAGTACATGCATGAGCATCCCAGGAGGCTTTTGCAGCTTCCACTGGACACCAGAGACCCCTGGATCTGTCTCCACCTCCCTCTCTCCCACATCAAATTCTCCATCACCTGTGCAGGGGCACATACTCCCAGATGTGCATATCAAGCATTTGATACAAATGCTGGTGCTAGGCTCTTCCACTCCAGTTTAAGCTTGGATTTGCTCTTGTTTTCTCTAGCTGTTACATTATTTGTTTCCTTGAGTCTTTTTCTCTCACATTCTTTTCCACTTATTTTAAGCCAAAGGTGATTGAATGTTTGTCCTCTGTCTCCTAAAACACTTTCCTTTGCTTTGTCTCCCAAACAAGTCATGAGAAAAGAGCTTGACTGATCAGTATATAGGCTTGCACTTGATTTCCCCCACCCTTGAAGGAGGAATTAAGTAAGGGATAACTTTTTTTTTTAGTTCCACTAAAGCTCATACTGAGGGGTCCTAGCCTTTTTTTCCTTCCTGAAGGGGAAAGTGGAAGGTGTCCCTGACCATGGCAGGGAGTCAGCACTGGATGGGAGGAGCAGGATCTCTGTTTTCATTTTCCATTGCAGTAAATCTTAGAGAAGACTGGGAAATTGGTCTGACTTCTGTTTTCCAGCCCTGCCCTCGGGTCTTCCCCAGCATTGCCACCTAGAAGCATCCACACTTGGCAGGTTGGTGGGAGGCAGCAGTTTCTTGTGGAGTCCTGTGCTGTCTACTTCTAGGAGGGAATGCTATCTTTCCCCTTCCTTCAGTCCCAAAATGCATTTTTTTCTGTGCAGTTAGAAAAATAGTGACAGTAATGGACTTTCCCTGGGGATGTTTGTTTGCAATTATAATTAGCAGCACTAATATGTTTACTCTTTCTGATAATGTAGGGAAAGACACTTTGATTTTGTGGTTTTTTCCTTTTTAAGTCTCTACACTGTCAAAACTGCAAAATACACTCTGTGCTGTCTCTTGTCACACCAGCTACCCTTTAAAATGCAGTTTACTCCATTTCTGTTGTCAATGAGCACCATGGCCCCTTTTTGTCCAAAGCCTGTTGTTCTGTTAGTCTAAGTCTTGTTGGTTTTCTCCCATTATGAAGAGAAGTTGATGGTCAGGATCTCTATTGTAAGTAAACAAAGGTGGATAAAAAACATAAGCTGCCTTTTACTGAAGCAAACAAGAGACTGTTTCTGCAGAGACAGGTTTGGATTTACAAAGCAAGTCCTGGATAATGCCAGAATTGTTGACAAGCAACAAATCTTGGTTTGCAATCCATGCCAGATCCCTGCTGTCCAGCTGAGCCTCAGAGGGGCTGCCTCCCCTCATTAATACATTGGAGTCTGGGCTGTGGAGCAATTAAAAAGGTGAAGTCTTTGTTCTTGGAGACAAAACTTGCTGGTGTTGTACATGAGAGGTGGTTTTGTGCCCTCCTACTGCTTCTTTGTACCTGTGTGCCTCCCTGGCCCCGAGCATCACATGGCTCATGCAGTTCTGTCCCTCTGCTTCTCAGTAAGAACTGACCATAACATCCATTAGGGTAAAACCAGCCTGCTTTGGCTTTGAATTTTCCCTCCAGTCCAGCCTCAGGCTTTGCATGTGCCAGAGTGTGCAGCTGCCTTTCGCCTGGGCCAGAGCTCAATGTTTTTGACAATGGTTTCTGTTTTTACTTGGCTCACAGTGACAGCCTATAGGAACTCTTCACACTCATGGAAATATGGTAGATGTGTCCTGCAGTTTGGTGGCACTTTTTGCTCTGGTTTCTTTTAAAATAGTTATAAATCCCTCGCTCACTTATAAGTGTGTTTACTTGGCATAGGAAGTCTCTCAGGGTCTAATTTTATTTCATTCTGCATCAATGAAAAATAAAGCTTTGTGAAGCCAGTGCTATGGACTTAGAATGTGATATTTTTCTGCAGCCCAGGTTTCTGCTGTGAGTCCATGAGAATATCCCAACTACCTATTGATTTGTATCAGCTAGGTTTCACCACTTCTTCTCTGAGAATTTTGATTTGCCAAGAACAAGAACCACAACGTGCCTGAAATGTCTCTGGCAGTTACTTTTACCAACATCCCTCAGCTTTTGGCATGCCCACCACATGCTGTTTGTCTTTAATGTGTGCAGATATATGCTGCTGGACCAGAGGTATGACTGGGCAAGCAAAGCATCCATTATAAGCAGGTTCCGATTTTCTCTGTTCTTGTGCTAGTTAAGCTATCACAATTCCTACTGCAGGAAAAATTCCCTTTTATGCTCCTTACATAAACACAGCACTTGCCCACTTCTCTATGCTTTCATTAAAATGAGCTGTTTGTTTTTTTTTTTTTTTTGAGTAATACCAGTTCTACCGGGCCTAATCCTGGGATATGTCAAAGTCTCTAATCTTACATATTTTGCTGAAAACTGAGTGATTAACCTCTTGGCATAGCTACTTGGAATATCAGGGAGAATTGAGATGTTGAAATAGGGCTACAGACAGGCCTTTTGGTTCCTTGAGTGGATCCCTAGCTGAGCCTTTTCCTACATGCCATGCTAAATGAACTCAGTATTGCTCCTTAACTTGGCTTTTCTACTGAGGTTTAACAGTCTGGTGGCACAGTGTGTCCTTTCCCAAAAATACCTGCTCAAACTATACCTTCCATTTGTTCAAAGCCCTCCTGAGCTGTGTCACCTCACCTCTGTTATTTGGGAACCAAAATGCTGTATGCTGTATCTAGACTCTGCTAAAAGAACACCAAAGTTAAGCATTAAAATGGTAGGAAGTGGCAGATTTATGCTTAATTCAGCTGCTTTTATACCTGTGTTGAGGTGACCTCTCTAATTCCTGGATTGTGCAAGGGTTCTTTAAAGCCTTTTCACCAGGTATAATTATTTTATGGTTTGTCTGTGTGTTTACTTGCTGTGAAGTGAAGCAGTGTGTGGGTGAAGTGCAGGACAAGATCTCTGCAGAGAGACTTGCACAGGCCCAGGTGTTTGCAGAGTGAATATTCCCTGCCACACCATGCTCTACCCTCAACAAACATTTCTTTGTCTGGCTTTGGTCATCACAGTGTGTGGTGTCCACTGGATCAGCAGTCAGCAAAACATCAGTATTATCATAGTGCTGCAGGCTTTGAAAGCATTTCAAGCAAAACAGCCTCCCTTAGTCCTTTATTCTTTATTTCTACTGGCAATTTTAAGAAATATCTACCTCTATCTCAAGGAACTGAACTGAATGTTAGATTCCCACATCAAATGCTCCAAACATAGAAAATGGCAGAATAAGGGCTGCCTGTGCATCCTGGCCTTTCCAGGCTACATTTCTCCTTCCAGACAGTCAGTCAACCATATCCAGAGGTCTGCTTGCAGTTAGTAATCCATGACTGGAGTACAGTTTAATAACTCTTTTTTCCTCCTCCTTTAACACTTGTTCATCCCCTTCCCCCTACTGTAGAAAGTGGGAAAAAAAATTTTCCCAGGGCTCAGAGCAAAGTTAATCCAATAATTGTGGTAATTTATGAGTTGAGGGTTGATAGCAGAAGACGTAATTATTCTTTTCCAGCCTTAGCTAGCTCACTGTGATCAAATATGATTATATGTTATTGTTCAATGAATCATATGCTGAGCACAATGCACTGACCTGATGGCTGATGGCACTGTGCTCCTCGGTGGCATTACATTATGAATTAGATCAGTTCCTTATCTTGCTTATCTGAGACCCTAATCCCACAAACACTTGTGAATATTTAAAAATTCATTGGCAGAATAAATCCATGTCTGAAGTTTTGTGATGCAGCCTGAGATGAGAGGATTTTGGTAGTTTTCAGTCCCTACAAGTACCTGTCTCTGCTGGTTTCATCCTAGCTTATATTTGTCATCTTTGTACTTTGATTTTAACCCAACCTTTTTCCAGCCTAAACTGCCTTTAGACAAAGCCTGAGAATGATGTGACCTTTGTGCATATCAGCACAGTGTAAATTAATTCATGGGCTTATCTTGTACAGTAGGTTCTGGCCTAGGTACTTTTATTGGAGCATCCTTAATGTCAATAGCTAAATATGTGCAGGCTGGATGAATCCTCTGTGTCCTTGCACAACCCCTGTACAATCCAGGCTACACAGAACCACTATTACACACTCACAATCACCTTCTTGGTGTCCGACCTGCTGACTGATTTATACCCAGTGCATGTTTATTGGTGTGTGCATATTTACGCTTCTGTATGTTTTCATTTCATGTGGTTGTCCCCCTTTAATCAATATTTGATTCACACCATCAGGACAAACCTAGAAAATGCAATGCCACAGGGAAATACTTAACCAGGCAATTTCACCAGGGATCTAGTTATCTTTTGATGTGAATACAGTAAAAAACACAATAGTAGGAGCAGCTTTAATTTGCCTTTGTAAGATCTGTCTTAATAAGACTGATGGGAGGAAATGAACCAAAAGCTGACTGAGACATAGGACTTAAAAACCTGAGGAAGAGAATCCTTCAGCCTCAGAAAAAGCAGCATACACACAAATCTGCCTGAATCTTCCCCACTGCCCAGAGTCCTGTAAGGCAGACTGCCAAGTAGAGGTGGTCTGGTTTTTAAGGCAGAAGTGGAAGAGCAAGAAGAGAGTGCTGTGGGAATCCCCAGCTATGGGAGTCATCCCAAGAAAAGGGGATGTGACCCTGGGGTGGGAAGAGATTGTCTGAATTGCCCACTGTGCAAGTGAGACCCACAGAAAAAGGGAAAGGGAGACAACAATCTGGGAAGCAGGGCAAATGTGGGTGGTACAGCAAGGACAACCTGAGGACCAGGGAGACCAAGATAGAGACTTGAAGATAACCCACTTCTGGGCTCAGCCAGGTTGCTGTTTCTGCTCTCAGCATCAGAGCTGATGCCAGCATCCACAGGCTGTTCTCTGAAATACATGGTAGTGTTCTTGTGTCTTGCAGAACTCTGATTCAGTGACTGCCTGCACTGCCAAATTCTTCCTGGAGTGGAATAGATAAATCCATGCTGCCTCCACTCAACTTTTCCTTGTGAAAAAACAACTAGGTGTGTTTAGACAACCAGCTCTGTGGTTGGGCTGATTTGCCTGCTTTCCCTTTACCCCATGGAGAGGTTTTGTGTGTTTGTGTTTAAAAATACCATATCTTTTGTTTGCTGTCAGCTGGAGTCCGTGTGGTGCTTCTGAAGTGCTATTCTAGATACTATTTCATTTGCTGATGAATTGCTGAAGTTTTGATACATGTTAGTGTGCAAGTCACTCAGAAAGAAGCAAGAGTCAAGCTGTTGGTTTGAAGGTGTTGATGTAGTGTCAAATGTCCTCTTAATCCCAGTATAACCCAAAGATTTGTTTGGGGGTTGCTGCAGTGTTCAGTTTCTCAGGGCAGCCCAGCAGTGATGGAAGTGTAAGTCCTGTTTTTACCCTCAGCAGCACCCTTTTCTGCTCCAAGCCATGTGCTGGATGCACTTCTAGATGCTGCTAGAGCAGTGATGCCTTAACTCTGCTTTTGGTTCTAACAATTACAAATCCCTACCCTTTTCCTTCCAGATTTTATGCAAAGCAAATCCCCAGCATGGTACCACTGATGCTGTTGCAGCAGAGGCAGATGGACACAGGGTGATCTGGTCTCCAGCCTTGCTGCCGCACTTCCCACAAACTTCCTCCCACAGGGTGGGGTGTGAGGAGTCTCCTTTCACCATGTGGAGGTTTGAGGAGTCTCCTTTCACCATGTGGGGGTTTTAGGCAGAGGTCAATGAGAAGCAGAGCTACTGTGAGATCCTCAGGATGAATCTGCACACAAGGGTTAACTGGGCTCTGAGGAGCCAGGCTGTGAGGTGTGTGATTTGGGCTCTTCCCCACCAATCTGAGCCAGGGTGTTTTAGAAAATGCATTGTTCCAGATCGAGTTTTGAAAGAGCTGGTTATGAATGCACTGTGGGTTTGGGGAGATGGTTCTGCTGCTGCTGTGGTAGAAGGTGACCTGGGCCCCTCAGGATGGCACCAGTTTATTTGGTAACTGAGTCCCTGAAGAAGGAAGCAAGGTCTTTTCTTGTCTCTACATGACCAGGATGTGTCTGAGTAGGGCAAATGATGGAAGATAAGCTTGCACTTGCTCTTAGAAACCTACTTCAAAGAGTATAAACCCTTGTAGAGCCAGGCCAAAGTCTTGGATGTGGAAACAGGAGTTTTAGTAGTGTATCCAGTGTATCCCAACATTCCAGCCCTTTCTATAGGGACCCTGTATTAGGTTTTCCTGAGAGCTTCCTAAATGCTGTTACAGCAGCTAAGGGTGAGGGCCTGGAATCCCCAGTTGTGTTTTCATTTGTGTGCACATGGGTTGCTGCATGCACAGCACGTGTGCCTCCATGTGTGGGTATTAGAAATAAAATACTGCATTTTGTCAGTGTGTTTGCCTAAATCCTCCTGTTCCCTTTGTCTCACACCCTGGGAACAGAAGGGGAGCTTGAGGCTCCAGGGCTGATTTTTATATACTCTGTAGATCTGGTGCTGAGAACTCATTCTACTCTGTGCTGCCAAGGGGTCTTGGTTTTGATTTGGAAAGAATACTCACAAGAGTTTCTAGGTTTACTTTTGTTGGGGTTTTAGTTTTGTCCTAGTTTTTTTCTGTTAGAGGAATTTTCTCCCATATGCATGTTGCTAGGGGACAAATGACTGTACTTAAGAAAGACAAAAGCACCCCGTTTTAAGGGGTGGGGTGGGCCTGGCTACTCTTTGTTTCACCTGGGCGTGTTGGGAGTTCGCTCTCAGCGTCTGGAGAGAGAAGCCGTGGAGAGAAGAGCTGCTGGTTCCCGTTTTCGGCGTCTTTCCTCTCTGCTGGAACCAACACCGGGATCCCAAGGCTGCTTTCCCTGCCCTGCTGGAGGCTGGGCTGTGGCCGCCCTGCACCGCTGCTGTTTCGAGCCTTCGCTACGCTGTAGCCGTGCTTACCCTGCCTGCCTGGAGCCCCGGGGGGTTCCCCTTTTGGATACATCTCGTCTGCCACCCGGGATTTGTGTTTGTGCCTGCCGCTCCGGCCTTGCCATTTCCAGTCTGCTGTTCCGGGAGTCCAGGACCGGCTGACCAGGGTTTGTGAAGCCTTTGTTCCATCCCTTCCCGGGATCCCAGGGCACCGGGGCCGCGTGCTCCCCGAGCTCGCTCCGGAGCGCCTCCTGCAGCCGCGGGGGAACCATCGCACCCGCCCTGCTCACCGGGAGCCGCCAGCGATCCCTGCTGGCTGCGAGTGGAACTGCACCTGAGAGGGAGTAGCCTGACAGCCGAGAAGGCTGGGACTGGGTTTGTGTGTGCTGTTACTGTCATAGTTGTTGCTGTTTTGTTCGACTGGTTATCTATCTATCTATCTATCTATAAATATATATATAGTAAAGAACTGTTATTCCTATTTCCCACATCTTTGCCTAAAGACCCTTGATTTCAAAATCATAGTAACTCAGGGGGAAAGGGGTTATATCTGCCACTTCAAGGGGGGCTTCTGCCTTCCTTAGCAGACACCTGTCTTTCAAACCGAGACAACTTTACCCTCTCTTCTGGAAAGGAGACAGAGTTTAGCCACTTGTGAGCCTGGAGAAGCTTCTGATGTTGGCATCTGCACTATAAAATTAGGTTACCAAACTACCTTTTGCTGCAGCTTCTGAGCTGCCTCAAGATCACTTTAACTGATGATGTCTAGATAAAGATATACGTTGATTAAGATAGCACTTTTCCTATATTAGCACTTGACCCGTATAAAAATGTATGGATCCCATCTAGTGTATTCTGTGTTAGTTAATACAGGAACTAACACAGCTCTTATAGTGGAAAAACAGAGATTTTCTTCTGAGAATTGTGCTTTTGTCTTGGTTTGAAAGACAGGTGTCTGCTAGGGAAGGCAGACGCCTCCCTTGGAATGGAAAATGTAACCCCCTTCCCTCCAAATTATTATAATTTTGAAATTAAGAGGCTTCCAGGCAAAGAGATGAGAAATAGGAACAACAGTTGCCTACTGCTATATATAACAAGGCAATAATACAGAAACACTGCTTAACCTGACAGAGTCAGGATACAACGTGACACCCCGCTGGGCAGGGTGGTGGCTGCAGTCTGATTAAGGGGCAGCTTCGGTCCTCTTGGGGTGACAGATGTGGTTCTGTTGAAGTGGTGGTCCTTTAGAAGGGTCTGGTCTTCCTCTGAAGGTCCAGTGGTGGTTATGTAGCTCTTGTCCTCTGGGAATCCAGCAGGAAAGGGCTGCCTGTGGTGTTCCAAACCTCAGATTACATCCAGGTAGGGATGCTTGGTTCCTCCCCCTGGGTGGAGCACCTCACAATGGGATGATGTAATTATATGAGTCCCACAGTGAGGCTGGATGGCCCATTAGTAGAAAGATAGCCCCCCAGAGGGAGTTATCAGGGATGTGTCCTGGAAGAGATAAGGAACCCTGCTCCACCTCGTCCTGACAGATGGTGATAGAATACATATTTCTGGTTACATCTTATGTTACAACCTAAGACATTATCCACCCCTTATTCTATTACCATCTGCATCATAATATCCTAATCAGTACCCTGTTTAAACTCTACTTTTATACATATACACAATGAAACCTTACACACAGTTCTCAGTTAAGATTAGGTCTCCTTGTTGTACACAAAGGGTTTTCCCAGCTTTCTGCTAGTGTAACCAGGTCCTCGAGCAAAAACAGTCTCACGGATCGGTTTGCCTTTGCCTGAGGTGGGACTAATCCAAACAATCTTTTCTAAAATACCTCTCAGGTGTACCACAGGGACTCTATCTCTATCCACTGTGTGCAAGGGTTTGGACTGGGCAGGACCAGCTCGATTGATGGACCCTCAGGTATTGACCATCCAGGTGGTCTTTGCTAAATTTACTTCCCAGTTTTTGAAGGTCCCCCTGCCATGTGCCTTCAGGGTGGTCTTTAGTAGTCCATTGCAGTGTTCAACTTTCCCAGCAGCTGATGCGTGATAGGGGATATGATAGATCCATTCAATACCGTGTTCTCTGGCCCAGGTGTTTATAAGATTATTCTTAAAATGAGTCCTGTTGTCTGACTTGATCCTGTCAGGGGTGCCATGTCTCCACAGGACTTGCTTTTCCAGGCCCAAGATGGTGTTCCGGGCTGTAGCATGAGGCACAGGGTAGGTCTCCAGCCATCCAGCGGTGACTTCCACCATGGTCAAAACGTAGCGCTTGCCTTGGCGGGTTTGGGGAAGGGTGATGTAATCAACCTGCCAGGCTTCCCCATAGCTGTACTTTGACCATCGTCCACCGTACCACAGAGGCTTCACCCGCTTGGCCTGTTTGATTGCAGCACAGGTCTCACAGCTGTGGATGACCTGTGAGATGCTGTCCATAGTAAGGTCCACCCCCCGGTCACGGGCCCATTGGTACATTGCATCTTGTTGCTGATGACCAGAGGCATTATGGGCTCAATAAAACGTTCCATTTATTTCTGACAAATTGTACACACCTTTCTTACATTGGCTCTATCCTAGACCAGTAATGGGGAAAAAATTTCCCCCTACCTTACAGTTACTGAAATTATGGGATAAAACACAAAGAAAATGAGGGAAGTCTCCCTTGCAGATAAAACACACAGGAAAGTTTCAGTAACCCAGACTCCATGCAGCCACCAGCTCTGCTCAGCACAAGCCATAAAGATGCACCTCTCACACTGCTCGCTGCGGCACATTTCCTTCTGTTATGAGCCTAAAAGCAACTGAATCCCTCCCAGCATCTCAAACACAGCCTGGGTGACAAGTAGGGCCTGGTTGACAACTAGATTAATCCTGAACCAGGCCACCTATACATAATGGCTGCACTTTATTGACAAAAAAAGTACCAAACAGAGCACTTCTCTGCACACACACAGCCACAGAGCAGCTGAGCAGCCAGATCTAGGACACAGGAGAAAGGAAGCTAATGAGATGCAGAGCTTGATCTGCAGCAGAGGTAGAGCATGGAATCGCTTTTCAACTCTTCCAGCCAATTTCTACTGGTAGATTTTCATGCAAGTCCTCAATCAAGTCTTTAAAGAATTATCCAGAGTACCCTGGGCAAAACCAAGCTGTTTAGAGAAAGAAGAGAGTCCGGAGCTGCTCAGTGGCTCTTTTTGGTTGAGCCGACACCAGAGAAACCCATCACAGCTGCAATTTCATCATCCTCTTCAAAGGTCAAATCTTCTTCTGCCTGCTTCTTCTTCTCTCTCTGCTTCTCCTTCTTGTAGGCTTTGGCCTTCTCTTCCTCCTCACAGAGTTCCTTCATCCTCTCCTCAAAGTCATAGTCCTTCTGCTTCTCTGCCATCTTCTTCTTGTTCTCCTCAAAGCATTTCTTCACCTGGTCCAGTGTGGAACGCTCCAGCCGCATGGACATGCCTAGATTCCTCTGATGTTTTTTGCCATTAATGTGATCCAAGAAATTAATGGAATCTTTCACCACACAGTCACATACATTACAGTAATACCCTCCCATCCCTGACTGAGGGGTGGTTTTGGTGATGACAGTGGTTCTCCCCAGCTTGGATTCCAAGTCCACTTTGTAGTCTCGGTGCCGCAGAAGATCCCTTTTGACAGGCTGAGCTGGTTTGCCATCTTTGTTTTCTCTCTCCTCTGTGAGCCGCTTCTCTGCCAGTTTCTCATATTCATCCTTGTCCCACTTCTGGCAGAAGTCCAGATTCTTGGTCCCACTGCCTGATGCCATGTTGAGCTGAGGACACAGCACCAAGAACTGTTACTCCTTTTTCACCCTTCTCTCTCGATGCCCTCAAGCCGCACATTGGGCACCACGATTTGTCTTGGTTTGAAAGACAGGAAATGAATGCTAAGGAAGGCTGGAGCCTCCCTTGGAATGGAAAATGTAACCCCCTTCCCTCCAAATTATTATAATTTTGAAATTAAGGGGCTTCCAGGGAAAGAGATGAGAAATAGGAACAACAGTTGCCTACTACTATATATAACAAGGCAATAATACAGAAACACTGCTTAACCTGACAGAGTCAGGATACAACGTGACACCCCGCTGGGCAGGGTGGTGGCTGCAGTCCTCTTGGGGTGACAGATGTGGTTCTGTTGAAGTGGTGGTCCTGTAGAAGGGTCTGGTCTCCCTCTGAAGGTCCAGTGGTGGTTATGTAGCTCTTGTCCTCTGGGAATCCAGCAGGAAAGGGCTGCCTGTGGTGTTCCAAACCTCAGATTACATCCAGGTAGGGGTGCTTGGTTCCTCCCCCTGGGTGGAGCACCTCACAATGGGATGATGTAATTATATGAGCCACACAGTGAGGCTGGATGGCCCATTAGCAGAAAGATAGCCCCCCAGAGGGAGTTATCAGGGATGTGTCCTGGAAGAGATAAGGAACCCTGCCCCACCTGGTCCTAACAGATGGTGATAGAATACATACTTCTGGTTACATCTTACATTGTCACCTAAAACAGCTCTACTGCCTTCTCTAGTAGGCAGCAGGGTATGCTACTGTTGCATGTGACCTGTGTAAAGGAGAACCTTATACTGATTGATACATATAGATATTGATTATATTGTCATCTATCAACACAGCAGACACTTCCAAACACACTTTCTTCCAAAGCAGATTGCAGCATTAGGAGCTCATGCAGGAGTCTGGGATGAAGCTGCACCTGAACTTCTGTAGGATGCTGCTGGGAGTGGTTCCTTATTTTCACAAGCACTTAGAAACTGGGAAAAGTCCTTTCCATTTATCACTGTTGTTTATATTGCAATATTGAAATACAGTTAACTACAGTAAGCATAATAATTTATCCTGTGCTAGCATCTCAGCCAGACCAGTTATTGATCAATACATGTTCACACCAAAGGCTGTACAAGAAGCACACAAGGAGGGAAGTCTGCACAACTTTGCTTTTTTAAATGCCTGTCTTAAGTTTCCACTCAGACATCACACTGGAGACCAAACTGAATTGGCACAGCATTAATTTATTTTTATCCTATACATAATGTAGTTATTTTTTAACACCAGCTTTCTCTAATTTGTGAGCCTGGAGGTGTAATTTTAATGTCTGGTCATGAGAGAGGCAAATACCACCTGAACTCTTGAGTCTGTAAGTGTCAATATGTGTTTGGGTTTATCAGACTTCTTGTGAGTACAAATTACCTTCCCAATTAATTATTTTACTTTTGGGGACTGTTTCTTCAGCCTCACTGTCCCAGTTATCTTCTTGAACACATAACTGGGTTTAAGTGGCTTTTATTTAACGCTGGCTTTTGTCAGGCACTTTTCTGTCAGGAGGAAGGGACAATCTGCTGATGCAGATAAGCAAAACTGGCTCAGCCTTTGCCACGTTATGTAAATAGCAGATTTGCGGAGCTGCCCCAAGGAAGATCATTTGTATATAATTGGGCAGTCTCTAACGTCTGTATTCCAGAAAGATTTGACCTCAAACGCACTGAAGTTGGTGGAGGAACCTCCCTGTGTTTTGAAAAGTCTGATCCAGACTCCAGTGGTGCTGAACTTAGACTTCTGGGAGCAAACACTGCTGAGAGCTTTATGCTTTAATCCTTCTCTGATCCTTCAAAATTTTGTTCAGCAATCAAATTCAGCCAGTGTGAGAGAGGATATAAAACAAATTTAGGAGCAGGATTTATACAGTTTCCAAATGTGCTGGCAAAATGAATTCTCAATTTTCTTACGTGTTTCTGTCTTGGGGTCACCACCACTTTTCCCACTTCCTAAACATTTTGACCTTCTCCAGTTAAGGAACAAAACTCAACCAGTGGCATCTTAAACCATCCCAACAAACAATGGAATCATCCTAGTTCTAAAAATCAAACCATCACAATCACCTGTTTCACAAGAATCCACCTCCCAAGGTGTGTCTGAATTGGTAAAAATTGATAAATAACTTCAAATAGAGACAGTAAAATTTCCTGTTGTGACCATTCTGTAGCTAAAAAAAAAAATTTGTATTTATTGACAAATGTATTTGTTCTTATTGTGCAGGCAACGTCTACAGCATCTGATAATTTGTTTGCTCTGTTTATTTTACTGTGCTTAGAAGACAACAGCAATTTGCATTCATTTGCATCTCATTTTAAAGGACAGTGATAATAAGAAAAGTTGTGGGGGAATGTGTGCTTGTATGAGTTTTTTTATAAAAAAATATATTTGTACATAAACAAAATTCTTCATTTTCCTATAAGGTTTGACAGGAGATAATTTCTGCTGCTGGTGTTTTTTTACTGTAGCTCTCCCTTGTGCTCTTCTTTCTATTTTGCATGCTTAAAGTTTCAAAACCCTGCACAGATCCCATTTATGTAGGACAAAAACTATTCTAAAGGGCAACAGACTACTAAAAAACCACTTAATGAAGCTAATCGAGGCTAGCATTTTAACACACACTGCTCGTTGCACATAGCTCTTTATCAGAGCCATTGATCAGGCAAGCTCAGCAAGCTCCTGGAAAAAAAAATCCCCGATTTTTGTTTTTCCAACTAGACCAACATTTTCAGTTACCAGGGAATAAGAAAAAAAAAGTACTTTTTTTTAGACCAAGAATGAAAAATAGAAGTGCGTAATTAACAAAAAGTGGACTAGCATGGGTTGATGGATGTCCTAAATGAGTGGATTTAACAAGTTATTTTATTTTATTACACTTTTTCCGTGGTGTGTGCTTGGTTAATTATATGGCACACATAAGCTGCAGACAAATAGGTTTGCATGGACCAGTTGGTCTGATTCTGAACTGCTGGCTTGCTCATGGAATATTCATGTTTAATTTATGGACACTTGCATCAACAAACGTGTGAGTAAAAGGGATGGGTAGGAACACACAGCAGTGACCACTCTTGCTGATGCTTGCCAAGATAGACTTTCCCTGTTGTGGGAGGCAGGGAAGTGGCTGAGATATACCCAGGATGCCACTCCATGACAGCAGGGGAAAGAGGAAAGCTAGTTTTTGAAACAATAAACTCTGCTAAGCAGCAATTTCAGCAATAAAAGATGTGTTTCTCAGGCTCCCAGGCCATATATTTGACTATTAGGTTGTGGTTTGGTGGTGTGGATTCGTGTGCTGGCATTGGTTAAAACATGCAGCACAGGCGGGATGATAAAAAATGCATCCGGGTCTCCACCCTGTAGGTGGCTGTGACTGAACGTAAGAGCTGGGGTGGTTAATTTGGGCTGCTCGGGGGGTGCACACGGGAGTAGGATAAGGCTGACAGTCCAAGTATCCACATAAAATCATCAGAGGGACAACGCCTGGGTAGTGTGTGGGATCAGGTTTAGCACCTGGCAGCGTCCCCTTAGGTGCCCCTTTAACTCTTCTTTGACTGCACACAAAAAGAACATTAAACCCGCCCCGTTCTTCTTTCCCTTCACATAATCGCTCAGATAGGAAGTGTGAATTGCTGTTTGTTAATGAGCCCTCTCTGGAAGGGCCCCTTGCCGGTGTCAGGCAGTTTCCCTGACCTGCCATGAGTTGTTAGTCAGCTGTGACTCAATTTTCTGAGCCTACTCAGAAATATCCTGCAAAGAACTTCTGGAAATCACAATGACTCAGGCTCAGTTGAGGAGGTCCCAGTGAGGCCATGAAAGTGGGATGAATTTATCCGCAATATTTTCAGTGCTGTGAGTTTCTTTAGGCCTAAGGAAATACTTGTGCCCTGTAACAGATCCCATGTCTTCCCAGAAAAGTTTTTTCAGGCTTTCATACAGCTGTTCCTAGGGACGTAGGAATGTCTTATCTGTATCACTAGGTCATTTCTTACGCTTCACTTCAGGACCTTGTGGGAGGGGTTTAGGTAGAACTCCTGTGTTTTTAAAAGGTGTGTTTGAGCTGGGCATATAAGGTGCTGGAACAGATTTTATTGGATCAGCAATTTGAAGTATTGAATGAACTATGGTGGAAAACAACGAATACAAGCAGTGAAAAACATCATAATGCTTGCAGGGGTTCATACAAAGTCACAGAGAGTTCAGTGTAGGTTGCATTGGCCAGAGTATTTTGCCTCGGACCCATTGTTTTCATACTTTTGTTGGAGTTTTGCCTCATAGTCCCATCGAGGAGAGGGACAGCCTTGTTCCTGAATGCATGAAGCATTAGATCTATCCCTGCAGGAGCACCCTGGCTGTTCCTGCTTGTTCAGAGGAGAAGCAAAAGGTCTGTGGTAACTGTCAGCTTCTGTGCTACAGCAGGTAGCTGCCTTTTGTCTGGGAGGTTTATTTTTGTGTACATATGTGAATGTATAGATACACACGTGTATCCCATAGGGGAAGCGTGCTTGCATTCCCATCCTCCGTGAGAACCAGCAGAGTGCTGAGTCCTCTACAGCTAAACTGCTCATTCTCTGGGCCACTGGTTGCCCATCCTTCTGTGTTTTTACCTACTCACTTAGTGGATTTTGGCTGATAGGAAAAAATCCTTTGTTTATATACTTGTATTTTCGGGATATCACAGAGCCTGGCTCATTAGCCAAGATATTGAGCTGAACAACACTTAAGTCTGTTCTGTGCCCTAAGGATCTCCTCATTTAAGCAGTAGGGATTGATAGATGTAAATATAGTGGAAAATAACTCAGTTTGGGGATATGAAAGGAGAGCAACACTGTGAAATATCTTCTAACTCCCCACATTCAACTTGAATAAATCCCACAGCTCTGAGGACCACTGATGTTATCTCTGAACATAGTCCTGCTGCAGCCAGCAAATTGAGGTGTGTGCCTTCAGCAGAGACATTTCAGAAAAAATTCTCGTGGGAGAAAAAGATTCTAATCCTGGCCCCTGTTTGCTCTGTTCCCAGGTCCAAGCCTCCATCAGAGCTGTCCACACAAAACCATTCCCCCACAGCCCCTGACTTTGCAAAGCAGCAGTCCCACAGCTTTCCAGGGATAAATGAGAGATAATTGCCCAGAGCTAACACTGATAACGGGAGGTTGAGCTGATTAAACAGAACTCCGTGGCATTTACTGTTAGCACCTGAAAAGTAGCCAACCCAGGTGTGCACTGAGCAAAGTGTCAAATCCCCCTTTTGTCAGATGTTTGAACACATCAACCATTTCTTGGTTACATTATGGACACACCAGTCTTTGTCCCTGATTAGTGTATTAATTAGGAGATGAAGATGTTGGAAAGTGGAAAAGTAAAAAGGGCTGATGTCTCTGCTTGGCATAATAAAACCAATCTATTTGATAAGAGGCTAGGTTACTTTTCTTAGTGTATTTAATAAAGAAAGAGAAGAATATCAGGGGGAAATTATATAAAGAAGGAAAAGGTTGGCCAATATCTTCAAGACTGTTCTGTGTTTCCGCCTTCCAAAAACGAATGATTCATGTTATTTCTGGATAACCTCCTGATTTACTGCCTGTCAGGAACCCTTGTATCTAAGTAATAGAGTAACACAGCAGGTTTATTCACACAGATGAGGACAGGAGGTGGCAGCACAAATGGGGCTACACAAGAAATCTACTTGCACTAGAGAATAACATAATAATGATAATCCAGTGTCTCTTTGCAAAGCCTCATCTGATCCTCTCTGCCTTTCAGACCTCACTGCCCAAAGCGTAGCTGTACACTACAAAAGAGAGAAAAACCTCATGTCTGTTCTTGTGATTTTACCAAGAGCAGAGGTTTCATGTGGTTTTGGTTCAGAGAAAGCACCTGGAAGAGTACCAACAACAGAAATTGCTGTTGGAGGATATTTTATAAAAGATACTTAAATCCTGTTTTGTTCTTAGGTTCCTCAAGTGTGTACTGTGGGAATAGTGTACTATCTTTGGACAAAAAGGGATTTCTTTTCCCAAAAAACCTCCTCCCAAACACTTCTTAGAACTTCCTAACATCGTTACTAGCTTTTGAGGAAACACAAAACTCCCAGTCAAGCATTTCTTGCACAGATGACTCATGTCCCCAAAGAAGAGTTGGTTTCACTTTTGTTCTGTGCTTGACACTCATAAAACAGAGAATTTGATGTGACTCCTTCTGTGGAGCTCTGCTAGTCGTTGTTTCATTCCTGACCTGATCTCTGCTCATTTTGGTGTTGGGATTCCCTCTCCCACATACAGAACAATGGTTACCTATGCAGATGCTATAGGTGCTGTGCTGGGAGAGAAGAGGAGGCGATCAGAAGGGACTTCAGGAATGTTATGAAAATTAGAAAACCCCAACCCGTTCTGCTGCCTCCCCAGTTTAAGAATTGAGCATCTGAATTTCAAAGAATGGAGTGCAATTTGTGTTTGTGAAGTCCGGGGCTGTAAGAAATGAAACTTTCAAGTTACATATCCAAGATTAGAGTTTAAATGTCATTTGTAAAACACTCAAAATGTTGAGCAGTTTCTGTGTGCCAAACCAGATTGTGACACTGTCCTGTAATTCTTGCTGAAGAGAGGGGAAGCTACAGCTAAAATATGAGCACAGCCTGAACTTCAGTGCTTCTGGATATTGCTGTGCTTAGTCATGCAATCTAATGTTCTGAGGAAACCTTTGTGGTTTTATTATTATTGTACAAATTCACTCTATGTACTAAGCTATTGTGACTATTAATCTTTTATTTTAAAAAAAAATAAGAAAATAAGAATCTAAAAGTAATTCTCAAACAACGAATATATAAGAATATTTTGATTTTAGCAACCTGTGGATTAGACAGTTGGAAAAGCCAATCCCTGAGTTTGGATTAGGGGTTTTTTAGAAGGCTAAGTTTATTTCTGCTTCCATGTAATGTAAAACTGCTACAGGAGGGAGAAGCCAATAATTTCTTCTTTTCTTTGGCTGCACCTGAAAAATGCTGCAGATTACTATATCTGCAGCTATGAATTTCAGATAAAACTGCTCAGATATAATCAGCTTAAGGAGAACTATTTTCTGAAGTAAAATGTATATAATTGATGCAGTTCTAACAAGATAAAAATATAATCAATAATCCTTCGTTTATAACTTTAAACTTTCCTTAGAAAGTATTGAAAGTATGTAATTTAGGATTTAGTTAAGGTCATGAATATGTTTGGGGTGCTTTTTTTTATTGTGTATTGCATGTTGGTTTTTTTATCTCTTTTGGGTTTTTTTTGCCCACAAACAAAAACACAGCCCTCAAGCCTGAGCTGTTGTAGTTCCTCTCTCATATTTGAGGGCTTCAGCTCAGTGTAATTTTATATGACAACCCTTTGCCTTCCTCTTCCTCTCACATTTTGATCCTCCTCAGAAGATGTAATAGCAATAAGATTGGTTTTGCTTTGATCTGAGACATCCTACACCTTCCTGGCATCCTGGAGGTCAGCTGCGAGGCGGGAGATGGAGCTGACAATTTCTTTTTGTTGTGGTGACAACGATCTTTATTTCATTTGCTTGTGTTTAAACACTGGTAAAGGCACTTAGCCCAGGCAATATTCCCTGACACTTTGGGAATTGTGCACAGGGAATTTTCCTGGGGACACAGCTGCAAGGATATCTTCCCATCCGTGCACACTGAGGAGATGCTGGCAGCTGCTTTCTATTCTTCACAGGTGCTCTGCTTTGAACACACCCGGTTGCTGGGTGTTGGGACAACTCTCAGGCCTGCACATATACAGGGTTTGCTGGATTTGGTGTAAAACATCCATGACAGGGAAACCAGGGCTGCCAGAGCAGAGCTATACTCATTTTATTCTTTCCTGCCTCCTTACTTCTGTGTTTCTGAGGTATGTTTAAGCATTGCAAGCGTTTCCAGCTGTTTTCAGGTCCTCAAAAAACAGCACAGCTGAAGTCAGGGTGTGCTGTCCCCTTCAGTGCTTCCCTCCTTCGTGGGAGCCGAGTGAAGTCACAGCAGGCAGTACAGAGCTCATCAGTGAGGCAGGCAGGCAGGGCTGTGGGAAAACTGTCCCAGGAATATTTTAGGTTGGTTGAAAGGATTCTAGCCGAACTTGAAATATTTTGTGAAATTATGCCAGCAGTGCAGAAAATCAGTTATAGAGGGGAAAATGCTATGCTCATCCCATCTTGATGTATTCTACTGACACATTTTCAGGATGAAATATTCCTCTTTCACAAAAAGGTCTTTAAAAGTACCTATCATCTGCAAACTTCAGTTCACAAAGGGTTGAGAAAAGTCCCTCAGGGGATCAGGTCTCCCCCTTTCCAATTGAAACAATTACGTATTTAATATCACAAAAACTCCTTTCTGGGGGGAATTCCCAGCCTTTTCCCACCTCGGATCTCAAACCTGGAGGTGAGAACACCTCTAGGGTGTGAACTCCAGGTACTACAAGACAAATTGATGTGACAGTGGTGGAGTCTCATCTGCAAGAACACTTGCTAAATCAACAAATTTCAGCACTAATAAAACCTAGTATTTTTAAGCTTTGGTATCTTTTTGCAATAGGGTTTTGTACACAAGGTAAAACCTTCGTGATTGTTCTTTTTGGTTTGACCACAGTCTGTCTTGCATCTGTGTTCACCAGGAACAAGACAGTGCAACTGCATTTTTTTGCATGGGTGAGAATACCAATAAAATCTCTGTCCTTTACCTGGCTGTTATTTTGGGGAAAATTATAAGCTCTTAGTTCATTTTTGGGACTAATCCCCTTCCAGAATGCAGTAATTCCGAGCAAAAGCCTTAGAAGTTACTGGCAGCTAAATCACACCAGTAGGATTAAAACCAGGATCAGTTTCAGTCCTACACTAGGTAAAAGTTGTAGCTCTTTTTTTTTTAAATCCCATCCATTATTTAGATTAGGTTTTGAATAAATGAAAGCCATGTTAAAGAGCTTTTATTTGTATTTCACATCAAGGCTGGAAGGTGTAAAACACATCCATTCAAAAAGGAAAGGGAACACAAAAGAAAAAGTATCTTGAATGCTTTTGTTATTAGTCAGTCTCCAGGCAACTCCTGGCTGAGGGCAAAGCTAAATTAAATTATTGTAGTAGCAGACTGATACATATATAAATATATTTACACACACCCCACCCTCCTCCCCTTAGGAGCTATTTTTAACACATGTGCATCTACCATACCTCACATCTGACAGCTTTATTTGAATCTAGGCTATTCATTGGGAATAAGCAGCTAATTAATTTATCCCATGAATATCAAATATGCAATTAGTCCCAGAGCACTCAGTATTCCAGCCATTACCACCAAAGTAGTCTCCACACTGCCAACAATGACTCCAAGGAATGAGTCCCATTCAGTGCCTGACCTGCTGTAGAAAGACATAAATGGGTTTGCCATATGCTACTTGATATTGTACTTATAATTCTTCCTTTCTTCTTGTGTTCATGCGTGTGTGCAGTCAGCTAATGGGTTCTCTTCAATCACAGCAGTATGAAGGAAGCAAAGGAGTGTTTAGGAGATTAGAGAATGTTATAGTCACAAAGCCCTGAGAGGAATATTTCTGTCTGAAGGCAATTCTGAAGAAAGACACGTTGATGTATTTCTCTTGGTAAGGCAAGAGGTAACAGCTGAAACTGCAGACGGCAAGATCAAAGTTAGATGTTGGGTGGAAAGCTTTGAAAGGGTAATGGAGGTTGTGCATGGCACAACAGATGACAAGGGGAGATGGCATTGTCGGTGTCACTTGCTGGGGAGTGATGGGACCAGCACCTGGAGAACAGCTCGGGCACAGCTGACGGTGTCCTGGAGGGGAACACTGGGAGATTCAAACTCTCAGGTTCCTCTCGAGCACTGTGGCTGGGTAGCTGTTTCTTCAAAAGCCTCATCACACTTGGCAGCAGCATTGCCTTCCTCAACAGCAGGCTCAGTGATCAGACAAGCTCCTAAGCTGATCAGATGAAGCTGAAGCACGGTTATTTACTGTAAAGTAAACATCATTACGGCTGCCCTTGAGATACTTTGTAATTAAGTACAATTTCCCATGCTGGCAAACCTAGTGCCATTTATAGAAATGCTAATTTTTGTTATTTCATGGCTAGCTCTGAAGGTTTAACCTTGGAGAAGATTCTGGGAGTTGAACAGTTTTAAAGATCAGTAAATGTTTCTGTGATTGTAGAAAAGCCTTGCAAGATGATGTCCAGCTCCATTCTTTGTAGCTCTGTGGCAGTATTTTAGAGCACAGCAATTAGAAATCATTTCTGTTGGAGTGGAACATTAGAAGACATTGTTATACAGCACTAGAGCATTTGGTCATAAATCCTGCAATTTGTGATAGAATCTGAACTAATAAAGCGTTAAAAACAAGGCAAAGAAATTTCAGTACTTTTTGAAACTCTTCATCTTTTTCTGAGGACATGGTTTCACAGGGGTGATGTGAGGTTTAATGAGGAGTGGGGATCTATCAGTGCTTTTGTTTTTATTAAGTTGTATTTAATTTCTTAATTTTGTTTAATGTCTGTGGCTTTTGATGGATACTTTATAAGTTGCTAAACTAGTAGCTCATAAACAAAGCACAACAGCCATTCTTTGGGTTGCAAAATGTAAGCCATTTTGTTCTTAGCATCAAGCTGCTCATTTAAATGTTAATATGGAAATCACTCCTTCAGATGAACCACCAAATAAAGCAGAGGATGAAATGCTGGGGTTTGGCTGAATCAAAGTCTGCAATGGTTGTGGGGGAAAGTTTGTTAATAGTCAACATGAAATTCCTGAGTACTCCAGTGTTTTATAAAAAGTGCCATGCTGCACATGTAGACGTCCTGTAGTGTCCTGAAACAATGTGTTTTGCATTCACACATAGTGGACCTATCAGTCAGCCTCAATGGGAGTTTAACAGAAACTTTTTTGTAGCTGTAATAACAGGTTTGAAAGCCAGCTCTGATTTCTTAGGGTGTTGTAAACAAATGCCATTCTGCATAAAAATGCCTTTCCTGTATATTTTTTTTCCCTATAGATTGAAGGAAAAGCTTTATAAAAACAATTCTCTTCAAATGCTTAAGGGACACTAATTGCTTTTAATTTCAGTGTGCGATGGTCCTTATCCAAGGGAAGTATGCTGCATGGGCTATAAACCATTTTTATATCATATAGGGTTTAACAGAGCATGCCTGGAGTTAGCTGAGCTGCCTCCCTGGTTCTCTGCTCTCTATTATCCTTCACCATGATTAAACCCGCAGTGTTTCACTGCCTGATCGTGAAGGGCATCAGCAAAGATCACTGAGCTCTTCTCTGCTGCCTGCCTCTGAGCAGAGCTGGGTTTCTCTGTTTGCTCAACCACCTTTGGAGCAGAGCATTGCTGTGTCAGAGGGTGGTCATAGCCATAGTAAAATTGACCCTCTGCTATTCTTTTCATGTCCTATTGCTGTTCCCACAGCAGAAAGACCAGTGACAGCATTGTGCTCAGCAGCCAGGGCATGTGCCTCTTGAACTTGCTTTTTAAGTCCCTTGTGAAGCTGATGTAAAAGTCTTTCCTGCCCTGAGGAGCAGCAGAGGCAAATACCCTCTCTAGAAAGAGATGACAGTGGCTTTTTCCCCTCTATCTCTTTCCTCTTTGTTCATGTGTAGCACTGGATAGACTGCACTGCACATTCATATTCACCCTCCTCAGAGCAGTGCTTGGGATTGTGCTGGCTTTGCTCAGAGCCGGATCTCATGTAATTCAAGGCCAACCCTTTCATCTCAGCCCTTTCTACAAGGCAGATCCATTTTCACATGTTCACATTCCTGCTCCCTTTGTGCCCGATGCTGCTGCTGCCTCATGGGCACCCCGAAGTTGCACCTCAGGATGGTCCTCTCTGTGGGAAATGAGCAGGTAGATACCATGGTTAGGTGAATAGTTGGGAACAGGTTTATTCAAGCTCAAAATAAAACCAACTCTCTAATCCTTTTCTGTATTGACATTGGAGTATCCACTCACCGTGCCTGCATGGCTAGAAAGCTGCAGCTGGCAGCTTTTCAACACTTGGCCATCGCATCCTTTCAATCTTCAGTGTTTACTGTTCAGGCCACAGGCTGCTTCTCCTTTTCTGTTTGGAAATCTCTTAAGATATCATGGATATTGCCAGAAATCAATAACTACATTCTTGAGATATTTGCTAGGCACCTTAGGGAGTGTTGGAGTTCATGCTCCTGGAGTTGTTTTAAATCTGCTTACAAGGAGCTTTGGGAAATCAGCACAGGGTTTAATTGTAGGTGATGGTTTGTCACTCCTGTCCGTCCACATGGGCATCCTCCCATCCTCAGGCAAAGCTGCTTTTGGTGAAGCATCTCCCTGAAGCATCTGATTCTCTCTGTGGAAGGGATGGGCCTGATGTCTGATCAATCAGAAATCCACGTGGATAATTTTAAAGCTTCCAGTGCTAGGTCTGGTCCTGGCCAGAAATCAGCAGGCTGAAATATATATACGTACATGGCAGTTTTATGTAGGAAAATTGATCGGTGATGTCTTTTTACAAATAGGTGAAAAGTGTAAAGTGATTGTGCATTTATCTTAAACTGCATGAGATTCTTAACATCACTGAACCATGACCCCATCCTGATAACATAATTTTCTTTTTCTTCCAGTCTGATTTAAGTGGTTTAAATGCCCTTGGTCTTTTCCTGTTACATAACCAACTTGACATGTGTGATTACTATCATGAAAATACGTCATCTATTCTGATAATATTGGCAGAAATGTGTGTAAGTCTGAGGAAGGGTAACCAGTTCTAGCTATGGCCAAGGATATGAATTCCATTTTGCTTTACAATGTTTGTGATTAAATGATTGCTATTTGAAAAAAAAACCCCAATAGATTTATATTCCTTCAGTAGAATGGCTTTAGGAAAAAACAAATCTCCAAAATATGTAGTAGAATTGACCCTCAGCTATTATTTTCAGTGAACTCCAATCTCATTCACATCCTCAGCACAGATTATTGTATTAAAATTTGCAGAGACCCAGAGTATTTTTCTCACAGTAACATTTTCTAGTTGCTCTTCAACCTGAGTAGGATCTGAAGCAGTGACCGGGAGATGAAAGTCTCTCTGCCATTTTCAATCCCCTGTGCCATCTCACCATTTTCTGCATTTATTTTTCAGAAATTAATTTTTAAAAAAAGCAATTGTTTCTGCAAACAACCCTTTGAATTCCATCCCAGTGGCACTTTAGAGCATTACTGCAAATTATTCAATTTATATGCATAGTCAAGCCTACATCATTATCCCCATATTCTACTAAGGCAGGAAGAGACAAAGAACCTCTAAACCCAACTCAAAACAGCCAGCACTCAGAAAAAAAAGACAAGAAAAACAAAGGCAGAAAGCTGACCCCTATTCCAAGAAAATATTTTTCACAAGGCTGAAAAAAATCCTTAAACCCCCTTCATCAAGGTGATCTTTTTTAGAAAGTCAATGTAAGGAAAGTTTCAAATGACTGCAGTAAACCTCAAAAGATATGCTGTATTATGAACACTAATTAATGCAAATATTAATGGTTTTGGCTTCAGATGAGATGATCCAGCATTCTTAAAAATTAATAAAAATTATTACAGACTTACTGTATATCTGAACACGTTCCAACTTAGCAGCTCATCATTATGCACAGAATAATTGTCTGCTCATTTGCATCCTGTGAATTTTAAGGCCTTTTATCTGCACGTGTTACTTTCTCACACAAGTTACTGTGCAGCCCAAGCTTCTGATGGGAAAGATGGAGTAACAAGGAATGGTTAGCCCTGGAAAGAGTGTGAGGAGTGGCACTATTCCTCCAGTTTGGTGGGTTCAGTGTCCCTACCCTGCTGAAAAAGAGAAGTGAGAAAGTGATGGTAGAGCTGAGTCTCCAGCCTGCAAGGCCTCAAGACAAACACCCAAAACACAGGGCACATTTATCAGTGCCAACAGGTGTGCAATGATTAATGGCATCTTTTTTCAAATGGAATCAATTAGAGAAACAAATGAGTTTTCTCCAGCCCTGTCCCAAATTCACTGTATGGACAAACTCCTTTCATTTAAGCGGAGAAGAAAGGGAAGTTGGATGCTTTTGGCTTCAAGTATTTGAGCTTGCTGAGACCTGTGAAGAGACATAACAAAGAAAACCACAGAACCAGGAGGATTGGAGGAGGAGAAAATCATGGAATCATAGAATGTCCCGAGCTGGAAGAAACCTACAGGGATGGTCAAGTCCAACTCCCTGAACAGCAGAGCCCCAAGAGTCACACCAGTCAATGCTTCTTGACTTCTGTCAGGTTTGGGGCAGTGACCACTGCCCTGGGGAGAGCTTCAGCCATGGCCACAAAGCAGTGATTTTAGCAAGGTGCTCCCTTAACAGCTTTCCTGTTTGCAGCGTGTTGAGAAACACAGGATTCTCCTCAGGAATGGGAACCCAGGAATGGATCTGTTCCTCTCGGCTGTAAAGGAAAGGCAGAAATTAAGGTTTCTGAAGTATCTGCACTCCTGCCTGTGCTGTCTCTGCTCCTGGACAGTGAATGAGAAAGGCCACGCAATGAAGACTTTTGGAGCTGGAAGAGCTGCTAAATATTTGCATCTCCTCAGAAAGGCTCGAGCCATTGCTGTAGGTTTTGTGAATGCCCCGTGGTCTGTGAAAGCCTAGCAGAAGGAGCCGGGCCAGCTGCCTGATGCTTACCTGGAGTCAAAGGGAGTCAGCTGTAAATTGCTCTCTCTTCACCCTGCCCTGCCTTACAGCTTAGGCTCTTTCCCAGGAGGCACTTTTGAACTGCTTTTTGCTGGCTTTCTGATTTGGTTTACTTAGAAAAGCTATTAATTACAAGTTGGTAAGGTCTCAAATGATGTCTCAACCGGCTGCTCTGAAGACACAGATAAGCTGCTGGGTGATGATGGCTCTTGGCTGCTCCTGACCTGGGTTGAATTTGGGCAGTTGCTTTGCTCTGTAATGAGCAATCCCACAAGCTATCCAGCCTTCAAAACCAGGCTTTTTAAAAATTAGAGTGCACTTCTAAGACTTAGCTCACACTGTTTATAGAGTTGATTGCCCTCGAGTTCACCTTGGGCCTAATTGGCTTACTGGCTTAATTAACAAAGTGCTTATTAATGTCTAGTGGCAATTAATTTTCAAGGGATTATTTTCTATTAAGATCATGAGTACAGTATTAACACTGTACAGCTGTGATTCTGGAGAACCAACAAGTACAGGGTTGTGGGGGGTTTTCTTTTATGTATTCAGCAAAATTTATTTATTTGGTCATATGGTGCTGATTTGCCCTGCAGTTATAATAATTAGCATCTGTATGAGACCAAGAGTTGCATACTGAGATTAGGGCTTGTTTGGAACAATGGAACGACAGTTTTTACTGGAATTGAATAAAATATGATGGGCTGATGAGCAAATAAATTACTTTTGTCAGATACTGTGGTATTGGAATGGTGACGAGCCTGCATTTTGCAAAGTCAAGTGTGCTGTTTGGTGTTTTAATATTTATAGGTGCATGAAAGTTGGAATATAGGCACCAGAGCCTGAGACCTAGCTATAATCCACAGACTCATTTCATAACATAATATTTAATTTATGTATGTTTTAATGGCACAGTTTTACTGCTATGTGAATCTGGGGAACAGCCAAGGATCTGTCCTGCCCAGCATCAGTAGTAGTTGCTTAGGGAAAAAATATAAACCCAGGGCATATAAAGACAAACCTCCCTGGACACAAAATCCTTGCTTTTAGCTGTCTCTGGCTTTTGGGACTTTCTGAAGAAGCGGAGCCTTTGATGGTTATTAGTCACTGACAGGTTTTCCTTTTGTGAGTCTGGCTTTTTGGAACGCTTGTATATCTGCATGCCCTGTGGCAGTGAGTTCCCCAATCTGTGCATGGCTTGAAAATTCACTGCCTTTCCTTTCTTATAAAACATGTATGTGTTTATTTTTTTTTTTAAGTGCTCCCTACTTCTTGCATTCTAAGAAACAGTGAGTGATTAATCATCCCTTGTTTATCTCCATCCTACCTGGGACTGTATAGACCTTTCTGCCAGCAGCCCACAGGCCAGGTTTTTTTCTTTCTTACTTGAAGAATACCTGTTTCTTCATCCTCACACTTTGCATACTTTTCCTCATTCTTGTTGCTTTCATTTTGGAGAAAAGGTGACTAGGATATATGATAAAGGTGTGTAAAACTGAGGAGATGCAGATGCAAGTTTACATTAGAGAATCTCTAAATCACACCTTGCTAGAAGGTGAGAAGAAATGCACTAGTCCTTCTTTTAACCTGTTTTTCACATTACCAAATACTGATTACTGCCAGAGACACAACCCTCAGCCGGGTTGTGGGATTGTGGATTGCTTCTGGTGTACTAGTTTCATATTTTTCTCTATTTCTTGATCTAGTGGTTCTCTAGACTGCCTTTCACATTCCTATTCCTGGTATGCTTGGAAATGTTTATATCAGCTTTTATATCTTTATTCAATGGTTCTTTAAGATTATCTTTTCTCCCAACCTTATTATCATTGTGTATGACTTCCTTCTGTTTTCTTGTTTGTGCAAGACTTCTGTGTTTTCAAGTAACGTTTTACTACTGACACCTTCCTTATTCTGCCTTTTACTGTGACAGCTTTTATTGGAGTGGGGGGAGGTGGAGGGGGGAAGTGTTTTAATGTTATTTGGGTTGGGTTTTTTTCTGGTGTATATTTGGGGTGTGTTAGTGGTTTGCCAAAAGGCTTTGAAAGATGTTTGACACTTGGCAAAGATCAGGCTCTTCACCTCTGTTTTGCAAGAGTGGAAACCCCCAAATCTTTCTTTTCTCATGCACTGTCTGTGTGGCATTTTTGGGAACAGGAATTAGAAGGTGGGAATTCACCCCTCCTAAGAGTCCCCATCACACTTGAGCTGTGTAAGACCCACTCATGCTCTACAGATCTGGTAGGAGGCTGACACCCTGCTCAGGCTCTGTGTTGTCTTTCTGCCACCAGGAGAGCTTCACCTGGGGTATCTCCTTTTAAAAATTCTGTGGGCAAGTCATAGAAGGTTCCTGTAGCTGTGTCTGCCTCCCTATGGCACTTGTACCTGCAGCAAATAAAACTGAGGCATCATGCTTCGTTCTATGTTCTGGTACTGAGACGTCCCCCAAAATAAGAACAATAATATTATCAGCAGTTACATGTCAGTGATAAAAAGTGGCACCTCTAAGTTAACATGAAGTATGTTCATTGCCTCTCTACAGCAGGCATTCATTCACATTTAGTTTTGTTTTACAGTTTTGTAATAAAAGCTCTGTTTTTACTCCTTCCCCCTATACAAAGCACATGCTATAAAATAACCAAAAGCAATCAACCAAGTGTGAATGCAATAAAAAGCTCCATTCAGATTTATTATGCAAACATGAAAGGGAGAGTTTAATATATAGTATAGTGAAACAAGGCAAATGTATTCAGCTAGCAGGTAATAGTGTCTGAATTTTATAACTTGACTGATATTGAGAGGTACACCCTGACAACAAGTCACTGAATTTTACATATCATCCAATTAATAACCTCTGTTGCTGTAATGTCTGATATCCCAGTTGGTCTCAGGCATTCAACTTGTTGTTACATGAAGTCAGGCTCATGGATCTAGTCAGTGTTTGGAGAGGGAGTAGGGGTTTGTCCTTCTCATGTGGATTACAATCAGAGGTAGGGCATGTTAATTTTATGCTAATTTGTCCTTGTTGCCTCTGCACACAGTTGAAAACCACAGCTCCCATGAGCATCTGTGAGAAACACAGATATGTACGTGGACAGGAAAGAAACTCATGTTCCAGTAGTCCTGGGGGAAAAACATCTTGCTGCTGGGTGAATCCTTTTAAATGCTGTTGGGTTTTTTTTTTACTGAGCAGAATAAACACAAAAAAGGACAGTCTGTTCCTGTAACACACTTTCATTTTAAGGTTGCATAAGCAACACTCACTGCTTAGTTTCTAGGAAATGAAATACGTGAGGCATAATATCAGTACCTTAGCTTCCTTCTATTCAAGTGCCTGCATCCAGAAATGATGGAAAAGGGTGAGGACAAAATGTCATCTTTAGGGCTGAACTGAGCTCTCCAGGACACAGACTGCCCCTTATTTCTACCACGGAGGGCCTCGGCAGGAGGAAACTCTGGCTTCTGTTTCAACAGAAATAAATCAGTGTAACCATATGCTGAATGCCAGCAGCACTGCAACGAGCATTTTGTTTCTGTAGGTCTGGTAAGGGCTAAGCCTGTTTTTCCTTGGCCTGCAGACAGGGCAGCATATGTGTGCAAGTCCCTGAGAGGCACGAGGCCGTGGCTGCTGTCCCTGGCCAGGGCTGTGAAACGTGTGACAGCTGAAAAAGCCTTTTGTCTGCCTGTCGTGCGGCATCGAGGCTTGGCAGCATGCTGGAGGCTGCAGAAGAAGAAGCTAATTACTCCATTCCATCCTCTTTTGTGGAGTGTTTTCCCTCTCTTTCTCACAGAGCTGTCCTTTTTTCTTGCTCCTCTCGGCAGAGGCCAGTGACCGCTCTGCGCGGTGGCAGTCACGCCACCAGCCAGGCCAGGAGTCACTCACCCGCATGTAGACACTGCAGGCACCCTCCCCAGCCTCTGCACAGTCAGCTCCTGGACCCTTTAAACGAGTTTATCCCCAGGGATGTAACTAAATAATTCAAAATATTTGGTTGCCTTACGTGTAAATGAGTCCTCTGTGGAAGGGCTTTGTGAAATCCTTGGAAGGTCCCTATTATTTGTGTGGTACAGTAAAGGGCAAGTCAGGCACAGGGATACAGCACTCCCAGCTGATGCTCGTGCTGCCCTCTCTGAAATGCAGGCATCTCCTGGGTTGGAATCAATGGCACAAGCTTGGCTGGTCCCTGATGGGGCTGCTCTGAAACAGAGTAAGCAAACTCTGACTTTGGGCATAATTGTCTTAGTACGGTACAGGCAAAGAGGATGACTAACGTGGATGACATGTGGTGTGCTAACTGGGTCCAAACCTGTGACCATGCCCACCAGGAGCTGCAGAAGATGTTCTGTAAATAGCTGGTTTGGGGTTAATCCTTTTGTCTTGTCCAGTCAGTAGTACTAGCAACAGCTGTTTTCCCAAGTATTTCTGTAAATCTACCAGCTATAACCAGGGATTTCAGGGAAATGTTACAGTGTCAGGAGTAGTGTTGCTTGGTTGGTGATTTTTTGTCGTTATTAGTTGTTTTATTTTTTTTTTTTACAAAGATGGTTTTGATCTTTTTGAAAAAGTTGTATTTCTTTTCCCATCTGAAGTAAGTCTCTAGCTTGGTTTTTCATTTTAATTTACATGATTGCTTTCACTTACCCCAAAGAAATTTAACCACTCTGGCAGAGGCAGCCAGCTATTTTGACTGGCAGAATAGACATAGTACCCAAAGCAGCCCTTCTTGCTGCATGAGGACAGAAAGTACTTGACAAATGTTAAAACACTGTACTTTACAGTATCCAGGAGAGAAAGCACTTGTCCTCCACATTTTACAGAGCAGGAGCTGAAATTAATGGTTCTATGAATATGTCCTCTTAAGACTAATGGATTTTTATCTCAGCATCACTGAGTTTCAGCAAGTAGCTGCAGTGCAAAGGTCTTTAGACTTCACTTTTAGATTTTGGTCTTTACTGGAGCTGAGCTTGTGGTTTTTAGGTATCACAGAGCTTTAATCTTGCAGGTGTTCTGGCATTACTTGCATGGAGCATTACAAATATGTACCTGAAGCTGTGTAGCTGATGAGCAGAAGATCTTGGTATGAAACCCAGAACTTTTGTGTGAACCCTCATTTCTGCACAATTCATTTTGTTCTTGCTACAAGCTTAGCAGTGTGTTGATTCAGGCAGGGCTTGTGCCCTCTAAGTGTTGTGTTGATCTGTCAAGCCAGACTTGGAAAAGAGGTGGTTTTTACAAGGCTGACGGATCCCTTTGGTCTCTTCCCACTGTCTTGTTTGTTTGTTTGGGACATGCCCCTCAAAGTAATGTCTCTCCCTTCCCAAGTGTTAAGGGGTGAGAAATAAGTGTGAGAAAATGGGAATATGCTCTGAAATGTTCTCTTCTCCTCACCACCACACCCTACCACATCCCATTTCCTTCTTCTGGGCAAATCTACCTGGCAGGTTTTCAGCAGTCACTGCCAGCTTTGTTAAAGATGCCGTGAGACGCCAAGAATATAATTCTAAAAACGTCTTTGCTGGCCAGAGCTGTCACTGCTGCCAGTGCTGGGGTTCTTCTCTCCTGCTGATGAAAGCTCCTGGCTGATGAAGTGTTGACTTAGGACCTGTCACAGTATCAGCAGTTTGGGTGTAGTGGGAAGGGCTGGCTCTGGCCATCAGGGTAGGAAAGGTTGGATCAGATAATGGTTTGTACAGCAAACAAGTCAGCCCTAGGCAGTGGGTAGCAATAGATCAAAAGAGAACTGCAAGGGTAAAGAGAGGCAAAGGTGAAATTCCCCAGAGCACCCCAGATCATTTTGCATGCCCCCAGAGGAGCAGAGATTGTAAAACAAATAAAACTGGACGTGGTACCAAAGTGAGCTGCCAGCATTTCTAGTCTCTTAGGAAAAGTGCTTCCTCAGTGCACACTGAGGGGCTGTGCTCAGCCTCCAAATGCTGAATATTTTATTTGGGATTCGCTTTACTTCTTGAGGAAGCAGACTAGAAAAGCTCCCGGTGTGTTGCCTCTGGTTACTAATTTAAATTGAGATTAGAGCAGGAGCAGATCCAGCACAATCAGTTGGCCTTAAAACTTTCTGCATCTGGCAGTGTCTCCTGGCTGGTGCTGGTGCTCTCTTTGAGTTGAGAAGAATGCCTGGGAGATTTTCTAAATCTGGCACAGGAGTGAGGGTGGAGGTAACATCTCTGAGGTCATGGGGAGGCATTTGCCTTTCCTCCCCCTCCACAGCAGTTTTAAATATATGGATACCAGAGGGGCTCTGAAGGACTCCAGGAAGCTGCACCAAAAGCAGGTTGAGGAAGGGGATCCTGGCTCTCTGCTCTCAGCTTTGCTGAATTAAAATCCATGCAGGGCAAAGCTTAGAGAAGCATGTAAAGAAATCCACACCAAAGTCTGAAAGCTGAACTGCAGTACAGCATCACTCTCCCTAACTGCACAAAGAAGTACATTATTAAAAAATTATGCATTTTATTACAGAAAAAAACCTGAGCAGAGTAAGGCCATGAGGTAGTGAGGCAAAACTGAGCTAAACAACTGTACAGAATCAGAAATGCAAAATGAAAAGGTTGAGTCTCAGAAATTACAAATTGCCACCGCGCAAAAGACATGAGGCTTTTAAAAGCTCAAGGAAGCAGCAAGAATACCTGGCCTGACAGTACAGGCATCTGGCACATGAATCATAGAAAGCCACCGTGGCTTAGGAACCTCAGCCAAGTTGTACTGAGTCTATCCAGAGGAATGTCCTGGTTCATTAACTCACAAGCCAGTGCATTAGAGTGTACTTCATAGGTTTTAAGTGTTTATCAATTAAATAAACCCTGTGGATGAGCTTGTCAATAGATGAGGGATTTTAGCATTGCTGTTCCTGCTCTGCTACTTGGATGACCTTGAACTTGTCTTCTGTCCAGGGTCCCTTCTGTCTGGTCTCCTATTGGCATTTGTGGCTTTCCATTGCAGATGTGAACATCAGCTCAGGCTCATTGACAGCTGCTTCGTGTATAGCATCAACATAATGTCCTCACTGAGAACAAACATTTCTATCTCTGGATTCACATCCTCCACGACACAAACCCCATTTGGTAGCTGAGTTTTTCTTCCATTATTGGGAAGGTAAAAGTCTAAAAGTTATATTTCTCTGAACACCTGATTATTTTACTCTGCCCTGTTCTTTCTGTCTCCTTTCCACCTACTGAGAAACCAGGGTTTATATCCAAGGACTTACAGGAGGTAAAAGATTCCAGCAAAGGCTTTTTGATAATTTTTTTTCCACTTACTGCATTTACTTCCTAAAGTGATTGCTATCTTTTTTTTATAAGTTGTTTTTTTTTTCTATTTGTTTATTATGCACATCCCAATAGCATCTTGATTTTCACAGTCCCTCTGTACCACACAAGTACTATGTAATTTGATGGCAGAGCATTATCATACATTTTCTGTTACCTTTAAGTAGCAGGTTTTTTTCTCTGAACATTTTGATGCTTTTTCTGTGCTTCAGCTTAATTTTTGTTTTCCTCAGTATGTCCAGCAGTATTCATTTAATCTTTTCTGCTCACAGTTTACCACACAAGTAACTGGTGAATTCAGGATTCTAAATAAATTTTACCATCATTTAAAAACATGTTTTCAAACTTTATGCTGTGATTTTGATGGGAAATCAAATAGTAAAACAAAGGAAGTGAAAGTACAGAGTGGTTACAGAGTGGTTGGTAGCAAAATATTTCTCACTTAATCTAGACCAATTATATTTTAGTTATTCATCATCTTTTCCTTTACACTCAATGGGACAATTTAGTGATTGATTAATCTGATTTTTCCTTTTTTTTTTTTTTTTTTTTTTTTTTTTTACCTCTCCATTTATGGAGAGAAGAATTGGGATTAGGATCAGGCCAGATTTTTCACTATGCTCCATGAAGGGGAATCTGAATGGCTTCTTTTAGGATTGTTGGCCAAAGCTAGGACATGCTATGTGCTATAACATAGTTACTTACATAGTTTCTCTTTTAGATAGATGAGATTTACTGGCAGGACCTGGATCCTTCTGCTGGAATTCTCCTAGTGGGAGATAGATGTGCATTGACTTTGCTTAGACCACTCAGTGTTTGACTTTACCCATTCTTACTCCTTCCTCAATAACCAAAAAAAAGGTGATGCAGCTTTCCCTGATGTGGTTTGATCCCATTTCCAGCCTTCAGGCCCAAAGATCTCTTATCCCCAGCTGAAGAAGTCACAGCTTTCTTCAGCTCTGTCCTACATTGCTTCCTCTATTGCCACTCTTGTCATCCAAGATTTTATTTTTTGTTCATCCTGGGGAGCCCACTTTTTCCAGCCTCCTTGCTCTACAAATGGCACTACAGAACGAGAGGGATGATCCTGCAGCAGCCCCAATGCCCCAGGGGGAAAATGGGCACAGGAGAGTGAGCCAGGGATGCTCAGGGTACAGGGAGCCCAGGGAAAACTGAGCTGCTGGCCTGAAAGTGCTAAACCTGCCTTGACTGAGGCCTCAGTTCAGCCAGAACTCAGTCAGAACCAGGTAATGTTTTACAGGGGTAGCAAAGGACATGCCTTGCACACTTGAACCCAGCCTTTCAAATTTAATCTCCTCACTGCCGAGTATGGAGGCACTTGAATTTTGTGAGGAGCAGTTATGAGGGCTCTTTTAAAGCAGACAAACAGTGTATGTCTTCATAAAGCTGTATCAAAAAACTCATCATTGCTCATGCTTTCAAAAAGTCATGTCCTGAACCGCTTTGGTGCTTCAGCACTTCTAGGTGACTGGCAAGGGCTGGGAACTCATGGCCTCACTACTGGTCTTCTGAGGTGCCTTTCAGTCTGACTGCTTCTGTGTTTCTTTGAAAATGCTAAAATATCTAGAATTCAAGGCCAGCAGAGCTGCAGAATGGGTGTCCCACTCCAAGAGTAAAAAAAAAAAAAAAAAAAAAATATATATATATATATATATATATTTAGATTTTACCCCTGATTTCCATGGAAAACATCTGAGCCTTTCTCATTTTCCTCATTTTCCAGCCATCGGTCAGACTGAATTTTGGCCACCCTTTCCTGTGGGGTTGGTTATATCCAAACCAGTTGTGCTGATCGTTATGTGCTAGGCAGGCAGAATGCTGACAGTGTTACCAGGGTGTGTTCCAGCAAAGGGTACCACGCCTTAGTAGAGTATTAAAAGGTCCTTATAACAAGCATGAAAAGGTTAAAAAGCAATGTTACCATCTGCGCCTAAAACAACGATTTTCCAGTTGACTTCTCGCTTTTCTGTTTTCCTCTGAAAAATCTGAGAAGCCCAGCTGATTTCTTAGATGCCATGAAAAGAGATTCTTACTACAGCCATATAAGCCTGCACTTGAATTACAGCTTAAAAATAAAAAATGACAGCCTTATCAGCTTGTTTGATGTGGCATTCAAACTGAAGCTACAGCTTGAAATGTTGATAGTGAATTGTTGGAGGGGGAGAAATCTCTGCACTCATAGGGGGAGAAACTCGTGTCAGTCATGCCAGAGCATTAGGAACCATTATGGGATCTGGAGGAAATCTGCCAAAAGCTGCACACTATCACTTTTTAAATACTCAGCTACTCTTTAGTGGCACGGTCTGGAGATCTTTAAATTCTGACTTAAATAGCAAACAAAAATGCATAAATAAATGGTCTCAGTGTGGCCACATTTTCAGTAGAAAGGGTTATTTTAGTTGTCATGAAACATTAATTCCCCTTTTGTGCATTTTTATATTAAAACACTAATGAATTTGTATGCCAAAACAAACTGTCCTTAATTATTCATGATATATAATTCATTAGGGCCCAGAGGGAAGAGGGGGAGGTCATGTAACCAGCATGTGTCTCATTAACATGTGTGAAATGATAATGAAATTAGCAATGGATGGACAACAAATTGGAAGCAAGTTTATTGTAACTGGAGGGAAAGAATTGCTGGAATTTTTTGCTGCCTAACGTTATTTTTCCCGAGCTTCATGGGGAGGATAACTGCAGGGAATGTGGCAGCCTCCACACTGTCCCCAAACAGAGCTGCTGCGACAGGAAAGTGTCACATCTGTGTCTGTACTGCTCTGGAGCTGAGGAAATGGCTGTGGAACAGGTGGATTGCTTTAATTATGCAGAGGCTGGGAATGGCCTGTGGGGCTACCCGGGTGGGAATCTTGGGACATCCAGATCGTTTCAAAAACATCTGAGCTTGGAGCAGACTGGATTTCTGGTCAACCTGCAGTTGAGTGCTGCAAGAACCAGAAGCTGTAGGATGCTTCTGAAACCAACTTTTTGCAAATGTGCCTTTTCTGGTGGTTATTTAATCCTTCAGCAGCTGGAGAGGCACTGGAATGTTTACACAGCACGAGCCTCTGTGGCTGGAGCTGAGTTAGGTTTTAGGTTATTTCATGAGCTGATCAAGTTATTATTTGATGATAATGTGGCCACACTCATTCTGCTCTCACTGCACTAATGTCTTCATCTTGAAACATGTTAAGCATGAATTTAGGACAGCAAACATAAGGGCTGAATAAAGCTGGGAGGCTTTCTTATAGGGATAAAAAAAAGGAAAAAAAACTTCAAGAAAAGCAAGGCAAAGCATTACAAAATACAGGCTGAGCTCATGTTTTAGTCCTGTTGCCGCTGTGTAAAAGCAGAGGAAATACTGGTATTGATCAGGGGAGACTTTAGAGTGCATTTAGGGGGAATATCTTTTGTTATGGGCTCTTGCTCATCCAAAGCAGCAAAGGTACCTGGTTTTGCAGTACTGGAATCGAGACTTTCTCCTTTCCTGTCCATCATCCCAGCAGCTGTCAATCCAGGGTGTAGTGAGAGCTTGCTGGGAATTTCCAATTGGGAGAGTCAGTTAAGATCATAACAAGGCCTTGTGACTGTCAATCTCCTTTGGAATGAAATGCTACCCGAGTGCTGCTTGTTTTCCTCGCAGGGTTTTGAGTCCAGGGGAATATGGATATAACAGTTCTGTGTATGTGCTGTGTGTTCTACTCCCTGCCTGGGGCTGGCTAACCTCTCTCAACAAAGCCATCTTCTGGAGGAGTGCAATTCCAATTATGTTTCAAATTATGATCATGAACGAGCTTTCTTAATGCACAAGAGGCAGACTGTGTATATTTTTATTGCAGATAATTTTTCAGTTATGATAAAAGGAGGATCAATCATAGTTATAAAGGGAATATCATATTACAACTGTGTAATCTGCCTTTTATAATAGCAGAGAAAATACCTCTCATGAAAACAGAGTTAGCGTTTGCCCAGTATTTAAAATAGTTGATATATTCATGATATCACAAGTATTCTTCTCTGACTTTAAAATTCCATAGAGACATATTGGTCTACTTGGGTTCCTCTCCCAAAATATTCCATGGCCCTGCATATCTTGGACTTTTTTCTGAAGTGGAGTGATTTTTCACATCACTTGAGAAGTTAGGAAATAAAAATAAAGAAATGGTTTTCAGCCGTTTTTCCTGCCTAGTGTTATCGCAGGGGGCAAATAAATATTTTACACTCTTGCTTTTCCATTCTCTTTTGTTCTAAATGTGTACCCATTTTTGAACACTTATTCCTTCTGAGGCAATTTATTTTTCTAGTTCTTTGTGATGGGATGTAGCTATCCATAACTTAGGGACTGTGCTGAAAAGTGCTGGCTGATGGCTGAAGAGCTCAGGTCACAAAAAAAATTCTTTGATCTTTCTTCAAGGCAGGGGCTCTTTTGGAAAGCAGAATATGACTCTGCAGTCATAAAAAGGGGTTATGTTAAGCTGGATGTTATCGATGGAGTAATATCAATGTTATTAGGAGAGAGGGATATTTATCTTTTAATGAAACCAATTATCTAGTCAGTCAATTATCAGCTTTTTATGCAAGTATTATCCATTCTTCAGGGTTTCTATTTCATCTTAGCAGCTCTTTCATTTTCCTTTGAAGCTTCTAAATGTAGATCCTTGGCATGCTTTGCATCCCAGGTGTGACCAGGGCTTGCTGGGTGGTGGAGAGCCAGGAAGATTTCTGGAGATGCTGATCATGCAGATGTGGTGGCCTGGGAAGGTTGGGGTTTTTTCTGACAGCTGTAAATGTCTCAACGTTAAAACTTGATGCATTTTGCTTTACATTGAAAAGTGAGTGCTAAGATACAGCCTTTTTTAATGAATGGCAATTGTTGTTTTTCCAAATGTGCTCTAGAGGTAATAGATTAGCCTGGAAAAATACATGGTTTCATTCGTTGCTCCAGCACAGGGCAGCAGGACCAAGGTGTCAGGTGCTGTAGAGATCCTGAGAGCATTTATCACACTCAATACCTGCCTCTAACAGACCTGGTTTATTATTTATGGTTTATTATTTTGCACCACGCAATGAGCTCGTGCTTCCTGCAAACTTCCTGTAAACCAGAAGGTTTTACCTCTGATGACTCTCCAAGCCCATTCCTTCCCTCTGGTCAAATTGTCTTTCAGCTGACTGAGATCCATCCAAGGTAACTCCCTTCCTCAGGACAAGTGTCCCACTGCTCCGTTCAGCTTCCAGATATGTCATTTCCCACATGTGGAACTGGTTGGGATGTGCTGATTTTGCAGTTCTTGTGGAAAACTCTGCTGCCTTGGGCTGTATTTATAGTCTCCAGTCACAACTTTCTCTCCACTTGAGTGAATGGTTTTGGAGAGGAACATTGAGCTGTTTTTTAGGGAGTTTGTGAATCTGTCCACGACCGTTTCTCAGGGTCTTGTAGCAAAACGCCACAGACATGTGGGCCCTGTTTTGTTTTGTGTTACTTGGGATATTATCCCATCATTTGGATTGTGTGTGCTGTGGAATCCTCTTGCACCCAGTGAAGGCCCTTTGCACAGATGTAAGCCTTGTTATCCAAGCAGTTTTAAATTCACTATAGAGGGATAGAAATGCCTTCCTGATCTACCATCAAGTACTAGGAAACCAGGGCTAGTGAAGCCTTTGTCAATATTTTAATTTACTACAGGTAATTGACTAGAGACCAGTGGTAACTCTCTATAAAGATGGATCTAACAGCTCCACATAAACTGTAGATCATGTTGGAACCTGAGATCCAGCAGAGCCCAGTAAAGTGGATACTACAGAATTAAACCCTACTGCCCCATATGGAGTTCTATATATGCTTCCTACATTGTTTTAGAGCTGTCAGCTTACAACACATCCTCTCATTTAAATTCAGCTACTTTTCTAGTCAGTCTCTCCCATGTTTCCAAGGATGATAGCAGAAATTTGTGCCAGTTCTGTCTGCCTCCTGTCATTCTCCCACCACTCTTGCTACACTTCCCACTTCTTTTGTCTTCCAGAGAGTAGTAAGTTCTGGTGGAAAAAAAAAAAAAAGACATTACCAAAGATTAAGTCCCAAAAAAACTGACTTACAAGCTCAGTTAAAAATACACTGTCCTGATCCATGACTTCCCTTTGCTAGGATTGCACCTGCAACATCTCCTGCTTTTTTTGGAAGTGTTGAGCACAACATCCCTCAGTTCTGCCTGCACTGCTGTCCCTGCCTTTTTTACAGCACAACCTTTCCACTGAGCTGGCACTGGACATCACCCTCTCGTGGGTGTTTCCTGACCTCTCTGCCTCCAGACAGGCTGGAGATTATTTGCTTGTGCTGATGGTTCCCATGTTATCTGCCCAAACTTTACTCCTATCAACAATTGATTTGAATACCTTAAACAGGTCAGGAAGGTGGTTTTATACTGAGCTTCCCAAGAATTCTTTTTGCAGCTGGGCAAATCCTCATTTTGCCAGACAAGCCATAAAGCTGTGGATGAAACATTTTTGAAGCTGTAATAAATAAACACCCAAGTTATGTTTTGTCAGTTATGTTGTTGTCTCGGTAGGCAAGGATTTCAAATTAAATTTGAAAAAAGGAGCTCAAATTAAATTTGGTGAAAAATTCAGCAGTGCAGCTATAAATCACAGCTTCTTTTTGGGGGAGGGACTGTTATCTTTGCACAAGAGTGCAGGTGCTTCTGCAAAGGGGATAATTTTACCCTCAGAATTTTTTTTGGAGCTGCTGCTTCCTTGGAGGGAAAAGCTGGAAACAAAGGTGTGAGACTATGAGCTCCTGTGATCATCCTCATCCTTAAGGCAGCGAATTGTGCTGCTTCCCATAAATCCTTGAGCCAGTTTTGCTCCTTCTGCATGTCCATAGGTTACGAGGTGAGAGCGGCAGCTCCTGCTTCTTAATCTTTTCTAGTTTTCCTTTCTCACAGGGATTTCCTATGCAAAATTTGATCAATCCCACACAGTGGTACAGAGTAGTTGTGGAATGGAAGTGGGAGAGGAGCAAAAAGGGGCTGCTGTCGTGGGGAGTGGGCTTTGTGTGGAGCTGCAGGCAGAAATTGTCTCTGACAGAGAGAATGAGAGGTGAATTACGAGGTTTTTGTGTGAGAGAGGGAGAGATGGAAGTGAAGAGTGTGTACTTCTGGTGTACGATCACCTGCTTGGAGATTTCTGTGAGAGGCAATTGCAGTTACCATGTGAGAGAGGGAAGACAGATAACACATACAGAAATAATTGCAGAGCGTTTCATTAGCTGTTATTCAAATTATGTTATCTTAGCCTTTGCACTTAATTATCTGACGGCTGCTAAACAATACCCAGAGAGCTGAGGGGGAAAAATGCAGGGCCAGCTATGGGAGTAATTTAACATCTTACATTTAATTGGAGTGCTCTATGGGCTTGTCCCTGGGAGGATGGGAGCATTTCCCCTTCCACAGAGATCTGCCGGAGCTGCGGACCTGAACCAGCCCCAGGCACCTCCCTGCCCTCTCAGTGCTTTGCAGAGGTGTGCTTCGGGTGTAAAAAGTGGGATTTCCCTCCTGAGAGGGGCTCTGAGGTGCAGGATGGGAGGAGAAACAGTGGCACATCCTGATGGTTCCTCCTGGATGCTGAGAATGGGAAGATCTGCGGTGCCTGAAGGCCACCCCTGGCCCCTCTCTCCCCTGGGAAAGCTCCTGGAGTCTGGCAGCTCTCTGTGGTGGCAAGTCTCAGCTGGCTTCTGGCTCTCCTGAAGGCACAGCTCAGGCTTAATTCCACCTCTGGAAGGTCAGCAGCTGATCTGGCTTTCAGAGGGAGCAGGGACAGAGACACAACCAGAATCTGGGTGCAGGGTGTCCTTTTTGGTCAGCGCTGCCAGAGGTTTGCACAAACCGAGTTGCAGCTCGGTGTAGCACAAGCCCTGCCAGTGCTGCCTGTAGAGGGGAGTTGTTTCCATGGCTGAGAATCTCCCAGACCCTTCCTAGCTGCTGTCAGTGAGTTCTTCTCTCTTGCCATTGATATCATTGCACTGAGAGTGTTGCGTTGCCATATATTGACCTGAAATGAAGGTCAGCAGCACCTGTGGCAACTCACCCTCAAGGGGAAGGAAGCACCATGTCAATATGTGGAAAAAACCAGGAAGATTTAAAACAGAAAAGTGAAATCCTGACCCTGCTGTAAATAACGGGAGGTTCTACTGCTGGCTTCAGAGAATCTTGCGTTATACCTGTTGTCCAAAACAATATCAGCTCACCTTTGCTCTTCCTTTCTGTAGACAGCTTCAATCCTGCTCTACTCCTCCAGGCACCGTCTAGCCCTGAGTACACACCTTTCCTTTAATTACTGATCTGCTCAGCTTTCCCCTGGTTTGGGGTTGTGGGTTGTGTCAATAAATAAGATGAAAATATTTTGCAAGATTGGAGTTAATTCAAAGCACAGACCAAAGCAACACCAAACGCAATTTAACTAAAATCCTTGTGGGAGAAAGTGGTGTGAAACTACGTGATTGCTGCTGTCTTTTGTTAATACTGGTGAGCTCTTATGCTCTTCAGTACTTTTCCTTCTCCTCCCTAAAGCTTTTCTTTAGTGTTTGCTTTCAGTTCCCTATCTATTCTGCATTTGTTTTCAGTATTTTGATGGAAGACCACACGGTTTCCATTTGAGAATCAGATGTCAGGGAAACAAGATACCTCGGATATGGAAACCACAGTGTGTTTTAGCAGCACCTTCCCCTTCCACTCTTGCACTGATGGCCACTACATCACCTCAGACCCTCCCCTGGAGCCACCCTCTTTTTCCTCAGTGAGTGTAAATCAGCTGCTCATGGTCCCAGAGAGTCTTGCTCTTTTTCTCAATCCTCTTCTTCCACACCTCCTTTTGTGGGGGAAAAGTCTGCATGCTTGGATTTAATCACCAAATTGAAGAGACATGACTCCCTGATATGTTCCTCTGCTGTGTCTTTCTGATTTCTCCTGCAGTACCATCTCGGTCACATGCAGCTAAAAATAAACATATTTTCCTTCTCCTCAGCCCTTTCCACTCAACCTGAACTGTGCTGAGGAGATGAGAGGACAGGCAAAGTTACCTCAGTTTCTGAAAGCACTGAATCATATTTCAAATAAACATAAGATTTGAAAGTTTCATGAGCAGGTTTAGACAGGACAGCAGGATTCTGGTGCAGCCTGAGAGCTCCAAACAACCTTATGAATGTCTCAGAAGAAATCCTAGAGCACTCACTGCTGCTGGTTAAATCTCACATGGACACCAGTCTTTGAATGGATAGTCACAGTCATGCTCAGCCACCCTTTCCTGAACATCTATGAAAAAAAAGACCTGTCAAAAATAAAATACATCACCACAAAAGCACACTCTAAGCACAGCAACGAACCCCCTTTTCTGAAAAAGTGAAAAGCCTCCTGAATTTTCAGCAGTGAATGGATATTTGTGTGGGGCACATTAGCAAAGAGAAGGACAGGGAAATTATATGAAGGGGAAGGGGAAGGGGAAGGGGAAGGGGAAGGGGAAGGGGAAGGGGAAGGGGAAGGGGAAGGGGAAGGGGAAGGGGAAGGGGAAGGGGAAGGGGAAGGGGAAGGGGAAAGGAAAGGAAAGGAAAGGAAAGGAAAGGAAAGGAAAGGAAAGGAAAGGAAAGGAAAGGAAAGGAAAGGAAAGGAAAGGAAAGGAAAGGAAAGGAAAGGAAAGGAAAGGAAAGGAAAGGAAAGGAAAGGAAAGGAAAGGAAAGGAAAGGAAAGGAAAGGAAAGGAAAGGAAAGGAAAGGAAAGGAAAGGAGAGGAGAGGAGAGGAGAGGAGAGGAGAGGAGAGGAGAGGAGAGGAGAGGAGAGGAGAGGAGAAAGGAAGGTGCATGTGTGAGCAGTATTTTTCAGTTTGGTCAACTGTGTATATATTTTCAAGATCATGTTACCTTTTTTTTTATTACTTAAAAAAGGATTGGAGCATATAATTGAAGCTATTTCTACTGTAATTTTGGAAGCATAATGTACCCTGCAAGTCAGAGAAGGAAAAGAGAGTTTAGTTATTTTATGTCTTTGCTGTCTGTTAGTCTTTTCAGCTCCTGTGCCCTTAGAGATCCTGGTAGATCGTCAGCTGTGGAGTCTTTCTGGCCTCTTCTATGTGGACAGATAGATAAGTTCAGCCTGTTTCCCCCATATCCTGAGGGGCCAGACACTCCCCAGTGCTGTCTGGAAGCCTCTGCTGCCCTAGAGGCACTTTGCTGTAGTTAATATTCATCATTACCTCTGCACCCCTTGTTTTTCTTGTTTCAGGCACGTGCTATGTTGAAAATGTCCCATTTGAGATACATTCAGTGCTTTCCACACCAGTCACAAACCTCTGCTCTAATCTGGTTTTAGGTTTCCCTCTTGCAGATGAGGGGGAGTGAGAGGAGCAGAGGGAACAAGCAGAAATGTGAATGCGTCGGGAAAGCTCTGTGATATTTGACATTGATTTGTTTGGTGGGCACTGGCTTTGCACCTCCTGCCCGTGTAGCAGCACTCCTGGGTGAGTGAGGAGGACTTGCACTGGGTCCTTCTGTCATGCATGAATGTCAGCTCCTTTCCAGCATGTTACTGTGGCATCCTACCCCAGGTAATTTAATGAGGGAGAAGAGGACGTAAAAGGGACATGTTCATAGTCTATTAACCCCTTCAAGAGAGCGATGGGAAAGGACTGAGAGAAGGAGGGGGTCACTGTGCTGGATGCTTGGTTCTTCCATTGCTGTTTTTGAGATTGCAAATGAGTCTCTTCCTAGGTACCACCACATTACCATCACCACAGGTAGCGTGGCCCTCTGCCCCTTGAAAGATGAAAAGTGAAGCCCTGAGATCAGGAAATATGGGGCAACTGGGCTTTACAGCACGATAATGCCCTCATCCTGTAGATTACCTGGGTGGTTTTATTTCTTTAACTTACTTCTTTGCGTCATTCTCTCTAAAACAACCCCTGCTGTCTTCCCAGAGAATATGTTTCTGTCTGTGATTGCCAAAGGCAGTCACATTTCTAGAACAGCCTGGTTTACAGGAGGTTTAGCTTGAACTGCCTGCTGGCCTTATGTAAGGGAGGCAACAACTGAATCTTCATAGTTGGGGCTGAACTAGGAAAGTACTTAAAATAGCAGTAAAATCTCTCAGTGTGCACTTTAATTATTAAACTTTGTCCCTGTGCAGAGCAGAGTAATTTCTTTTTGGGATAATTGCCTTTTCGAAGCAATTTTTGCATTAAAGATTCACTGGCTTTTCAGAAGATGCTTCTAAATGCTCCTTATTAAAAATTTAACTTGAGTCTTGTCTTTCCTCTTTCTGCTTTTTACTTTTTCTTACCCACAAAACAGTAGCCTTCATTCTCTTCTAGCCTGATCTGTGTTGCACACACTTGCTTTGAGAGTTGCACATTAAAGCAAAAAATAGTGCATGTCTGTTCTTCAGCACTGGCATCCTGTAAATCCAGGATGGCTCAGGGATAGCTCAGTTTATGTGACCTGTTGCCTCACAGCCCAAACTCCCACCCTGCAAGACTTTCCTTCTAAATCACATGTTCTGACTGCACTGTACCCCTTTTTATTTGTGGTATCTCAGAGCAAAAAAGAAACATTATGGAAAGACTCTGATTAAATTTCCCATTTTATGCTTGAAAGTGAATCAGCAGCTCAATCTTTTCTGAATCTAGAGATGGATTTGCCATCTCTTGACATAAGTCTTGGTCTGTCTTTGCTCACCCTTCATTGATTGCTGCTGATCTGAATGATGCTGCTGATCTGCTGATGTGAATTTTTGCATGTCCCAAAGGAAGGAGAAGTTTTGTGAAGGAATTTCACAGAGACCACCAACATGCTGGAAACAAAGCTGCTCTCCATGTCCACTGGGGAAGTCCCTTAAAATAACCTTGGTGAATCCCTGTAGGTACTTCCTAAGCAAGGCCTTTCTGATGGCCCATGTCCGAGCCAGAGAATTTTCAGGGGGGAGAGTTCAATCAGAAGAGCATTTTATCCTGGCTCGTGTCTGCTAAAAGAGATTAGAATTAGTATTTCTTTGTGCATCAGTAATGCTGCATTAGGACACCTGAAGGTTTCTTCCTATCCCTCTATCTAAGTAATTCAGAATTAATGGAATTTTAATAGCCAGAATTTGTCTTAAAGGAAAACATAAAGATGACATTGAATTAAGGGAACTTGAATTTATCTTCCATCTGATAACTCCTTTTGGCAGCTTATCATGGTACTCCTCCTTTGATTTAAAGGGAGTTACTCCAGATTTCAGTAGTACAAACTAGATGGAAATCATCTCATTAATAAACCTCAGAAGTTTAAGGGTTTTTTCCCCATTTCCCCACAAGCCCCTCCAGTTAAGTGGATAACTGTGGCCTTCAGAAAAATGCAAAGCTTTCAAGGCTAGGGTCTTGGACAGGGAATTTAGGGTGGCATATAATGTTAAAATTCAGTTGCAACACACAGCCAGGTTTAAGATATGGATTCAGTTTTGATTTTGCTGAACCTTCATATGTTTGTACTTGTGTGGTCAGCTAAAACTGGAAAAAAAATACTGAGACAAACTGTTCTTGTGAAACTCTTCCTGCTCTTTCCACATGGAAAATAAGATTTTAAAAAATTAGCCTACATCTCACTGAACCTGATCTGAAGCGCAGGTGCAGACCTGAGTTCTGAGTGATGATTTCCCACCCCAGAAAGAGAAGAAAACAGGTTCTGTGGAGCGCTGGTTCAGGTCTGTCTCTCCCTGCAGTGGGCTGCATTCTGTGCTCTGCACAGTCTGTCTTGCCCAGAACAGCTGTGGCTGTCATCCACTAGTGCAGTGTTAAAATGAAGACTGATTGTCTTTCCATCCATGCAGTTAGCTGCTGTCAGTCTCACATGTGGCAAGCAATTGGTTCAGGGTTTTTGTCCTGGAGTTAGCTGGTTTAACCTTGAATTAAGTGAGTAAATATATAAAACATCAACTGGAGTTTGGTAGCAACCAAGTAATGTTATCTGCAAAACTCTGTCTCAGCTTCCAGCTGGCACTTCTCGAGGGGCAGCAGCACAATTGAGATTGGCAGGAAGTGGATTTCATGGGCTGAATTCTGGCAGAGGACCCAACTACCTGCACGGTGTGTGAGTTATGAATCTTGCCTTTCCCAGGAGCAAAGAGTTTTCTTTTCACACTCATCTCTGGTACCTGTCAGCTTCTGAGCTGATTACAGCTTCTTTTCAGGAGGGTATGGCCTTTTGTGGTCATAACAGAACTCTATAAACTAAGTAGGAATCTTCTCTTGTGACTGCCTTGGATTGCTCAGACATCTTCACTTTCTTCGCACCTTGTTGGGTTTTGCCCCAAGCCTCCATGGTCATTTTTCCTGCCTTTTTTGTTTGCAGCTCATGGCAAAAGAACGGGAAGATGCAGAAGGAAACTGTTGTTGTGACATTTAAATAGCTACAGGAGCGAACAAACATCAGGTTCAGGCACTCTTGGACTCAGGAGACATCAGCCTTTCACCTTTTGGCTTCCAGCTCTGTGGTTTGTGATTGCTTCTGCAAACAGCTTGGCATTAAAAACCCTCTTATTTAGTGCTTCTCTGTGAGGAAAGCTTCGGACCTGTTGTCAGCACATGGCTTTTCTTCCCCTTGAGGGAAGAGAAGGGAGTGGTTTTTAGAAGCAGAGTTCTGTCTGTGTCATTTCTTGTCCTGCCCTTGTCCCAGAGCAATTTTGTGAGCCTGGGGCTGCTCTGGTCACCGTGTGTGTCCTCAGCTTTGCCTGAGACTGTGCTGCTCCCTCAAAGCTCCAGCGGCACAACCGAGGCCATGGGAGCAGCGGGAACACCGGGACACTGCCTGATGGGCTGTGGGAAAGCAGGACACCCCAAGGTTGTTCCAGTGCCCAGGCTGGCACTGGAATCATTTAACAGGAAAGGCAAGCACTGAGCCCTTGAAGTAGCTCTTGGCCTACTGGGGAAAAAACCCACGGCCTCTGGTATTGTTGTTTGTTAATTATTTGTGCCGTGGTACCTCGAGGAGGCCCTGTCCTCCCTCGGGACCGTCCGTAGCTGGCAGTTTTCGCTCTGTCACATTCCGTGGATGTGCTGAGGTGACAAGGATCCAACTGTACTTTCAGCTCTGCTGCCTCTGGCTGCCAGCACACGCTGCACTGCTGCAAGTGATTTCCTGTCCAAGGGGTGTGCAGGCTGATTTAATTGCTAATAGAGCAGATCTGATAACACAGAGCACACAGCTACGTGGTTTTAAGACAGGGGAGAAAGGAGCTAGAAGCATAGTAAAAATAGACTCTCTGAAAAGGTTTCGTAATCTAATGCATCTGGACACTGTAGGTTATAGTGCCTGGACTAAAGATTTATCCAAGTTTGGTTTTTTGTAATATTTTCCTTTGCATTTTTTGGAGGCTCATACTCTTCTGTTCCTGTCATCAGGACTTTAGGAGCAGTTTGTTGTGCTTCATTTGCTGTCTTGCATTTAGGTTCATTTGCATTCTGAGGGTTTCCAAGAACTTTAAAAATGGTCATTAAGTATATCTTGGCACATCTTTGAAAAGTATTATTAATTGTATGCTTCAAATTTTACATATCCCCATGGGATATCTGCACCACACAATACTGGGGTTGGACACTTTTCTTCCTTTCTCTTTTTCTCCTTCAGATTTACAGATCCAGACTCCTCAAGTCTATTATATTGTGGGCCTGAACTGTTCTCTTTATCCTTGGGATGTTTGAAATAAGCTGATAGATGAGTTATGAGTTAAAATTTAAGTCTGGCTTTAAAAAGAGGTAGTAAACCCACCAGTGTATTATTATGCTGTGGGATCACTTCAAGAGCCCCTTTTATTCCCAGAACGAGTGAGTCCTTTCTGGTCTCTGTACAGTGGGAATCAGAGGTAGTAGAAATAATAAACAGTTGTCACTGATAAAAATAAAGGAAAATGTGAACCATTTTGTGGTGGACCAGGACAGGACTCAGTAAGAGACACAGTCTTTTGAAATCTGTATGCAGCAATTTTGTGTTTGAGGTAGGCAGTGAATAATGAAAATCATGATGTTAGTGTCTTTCTTAGGGTACTGTGAAATAAATTGAGCAAAATAGAGGGGAAAAAATTATATGGAATTAATAGAATTCATATTCTGATGGGCCAAGGAACCAACTACATGATGAAGGAAAAATACTCTAGCTGTGTGGTAATATTTGTTCATTTGTTCAAATATATTTATTTGATGACTTTATGCTGAAGAGACAAAAATAAAATGTTCCCAAAATTAGTCATAATAGGTGTTTGAACAAAAGATGCCGATTAGCTGGAATCATCTCCTGAGTCAGGGACATGGACACTGTGGTGCACTGGAAGGAAAAATACCAAAATTCACATCCATTTGGCTCTGTAGCAGCTCAGAGATGCTGAGCTATGCTGAGCCTAAAGAAGCAGCCACAAACAGGAGGTTTAAAGCTCACCTGGGGACCAAGAGAAGAACCTACAGTCCCCGTGAAAGGGGTCCAAGCTGAAGGACATTTCTTCCATTTATTTTCCCCCAGCTAATACTCCATTTCCTGTCAGCTCTGTGCCAGAGCTCACTTTGCTGGCTGCAGAGAGATGGTCAAGATTCAGATTTCCATTCTCCAATGCTTTGGAGGAAAGCACAGACATAATCCATCATCGGTCCTGGGATTCAACTGGTCCTAATAGCCCAGTGTATGAGCATTCCAGGAGAGCTGAATGTTGGTTTGCAACCCTGGGGGAGCCTCCTGAGTCTGTCCTTCAAATGCTTCTATTTATACATTTATTTCAATTTATGGTAGGAGGCGAGGATGTGAACAGGTCACGGAGCCACCACATCACCTCCTGCATGGGCTGTGGTTTGTGAGCCATAGACCAGGGCTCAGTAAAACCTGGGCAGGATTCAGCTTTGAAAAAGCACAGGGAAGGGGATCAAGAGGGATCTCTAATTCCCCAGCATACCCTTTCCCATGTCTCTCAAGAAAACAGGGTTTCTGGTTCTGAGCCACAGTTCTGAGCAGGGTTTGGGAAGTTGTGAGGTCTTTGCTGCTGTAACTCATTATTTCCTTATTGCTTTCTGAGGCTGCAGCCCCCGTGCTGTTCCCCATGCTGGGATCTGTTCCCAGGGATAGGAGGTGATGGGGCAGGCTCTCTGGTCTCAGCTTTCCTGAGGACAGATCCAGCTGCATTTTGTATCGCTGTCAGTGTTTAAAAAAGCAAACTCTCCATGGGATCCTGGAAGCTGTACTCTGCTGTGTAACACCCCTCTCCTGGAGCTAGCACAGGGGACAAGGGTTTGCCCCCAGACGGGTCTTGCTGGGACTGCATTTAGCAAAAATACTCAGTGATTTGTGGGGAAGCTTCTCTAAAGTGGGCTGTGAGGAAGGGACTTGGCTCTAAGGAGAGGTTTGCACATACTGAATGCTCAGAGGGTAAAACTCACTGCCAGGTCACCCCTGAGCTGGGGCAGCTCTTCATCCCTGCAGCTGGGGAATACTGGCACAACCTGCTGGCTGGCCAGAGAGTCTTTTGGGATCCCAAGGAGCTAGGAGATGCTTAGCTTTCTGCTACATTCATGTTTACAGCACTAGTTTGGGCTTTACAAGTGGAAATGGTGCCAGAGGAAAGCCTGCTGCCTTTCATTTATCTTTAGAACTTAGACATTCCCCCAAAGCAGGGGGATCTCTAATTCTCCAGCATTTCCCATGTCTCCCAAAGCAGGGAGCTATGAATTTACTGTGTGTGTACATAAGAATTATGTAATTGCTTTTGGTTTAGTGTAAAGGTCTTATTTTGACTTTGGAGTTTCAAGTAAAGAAGTTTTAAATGTTGAATGTTACAGTCTAAAAATTGTTCAGTAAGGAAAAAGCCCTGCCTGGGGCGAGATTACTTCTACCTGGTGCTCAGCAGAGCTGCAGTCAGTGGAGCTCTGCTGCTGAGGTCATCCCAGATGTGCCATGTGAAACAGTGAAGTAATGGTGTGTTTCTGAAAAGTGTCTTTGGAACTGGGGAGCAGGAGGTTCCTATCACCTTGTCCTTGGTTTAGCCTCATTTATGAGCACTGCAGTTAGCTCGTCTGGAATGAAATCTATTTTAGTTTCATTTGTCAAAATACTTGCATTCATCGTATTTTTTAAATCAAAACATGTATTTAGCTGCTGGTGCTTAAAAAAGCCAAACCATAAGACCACACCTGGGATTCTGGAAGCCTTGTCAGTGTGTGCTGGTTTTGCTGCTGCTGTGTCGTGCTCTCAGTTCCCTGACTTGCTGCTCTTGTTTCAGAGCAATGCCCTGGGGAGGTGGGGGGTGTCCTGTGTCCATCAGCAGCACCGAGGCTGAAAAGGCACTTTCGGGATCCTGTTGTCTCCCTGCTGCAGTGCAGGGGCTGCTGATCCCTCTGGGAAAGGGGGTCTGCTGGGCCAGTGATCCCAAAAGAGACTGAGCTCACAGTATTTCTGCTGTACCTGTTAGAGTGTGTTGAACTGCATCTGGGACAAGCCTTTACTCAAATGTGTCAGATAAAACGTTCACTTGAAAGCCTCTTTTGCAGAAACCATAGACTGTTCCATCCCTCATGCTCAGAAAACTGCTCAAATGCCTGTTTTCCCTAAGCCATCCCCATGCAGTTTGTTATCATTTCCATTATTAAACATTTATATAAACACTGTAACATTTTATAGTGTTTGACAGAGATTCCGAAGTCTGCTAATTAGCATGGTCCCTGGCACAGGGAATATACTTTTATTATTACCCATTCATGGCCTTGTTGCTCAGAAGAGGTTCTTTTATGAATGGAAACGTGCATTACTGCACTTCAGGCTAATAAGTGTGACAGAAAATATGACACACAAAATTAACTGCTGTTCTGCAGGATCCAGCAACTGGGGGTGATGTGCATATGGTCAGACTGAGACTCTGTTTGCTTGCATCATTGCTTTTCTGCCTTATTAAAAGTCGGAGAGAGGAGAATGTTGGGAGAAGAACGAGGGGGAGAGGAAATGAACAAATCTATCTTGGCATAAATAGGTTTGGCTCAGCAATACAACAGTTTTCAGCAGCCTTTTCCACAAGCCTGTTACCCCCAGTGAGGAGAGCACAAAAAAGTGATTGAAAAGTCAGTTTGTGGGCTTGCAGCATTCTTGGAAAGAATCTGGGGGGAAAAAAAAAACCAAACCAAACCCAGAAATAAAAAAATTATGCTTGTAAAATGAAGTGTGCTTTACCCATGTCCAGTGTCAAAGCAGAGCTTGCCAAGCAGAGGTGCAGCCCCCTGTCCACCCTGATTGCCTGGTCTAAGGATTAGATTGAGAAGAAGTGGCCTCTCTTCTTTTTTTTCCCCTTCTCTCTGCCCATTCCTGCTTTGATTTTTTTTTTTTCCCAGTGGAGACAGAGTAAGTGACTCTTTGAGCCCATTTCAATGAGGGGAAAAATACCTATTTGCCTTCAGCATTACCACCTTCACAGACAATCATGAGGACTTTGCAAACCATTTGAGTGGGTGTACTTGAAATAGGCCCTGTTGCAATGATCCTGGAGAAAGAAAAGGAGGGTCCTGTCGGATGAGGAGAAAGGGTTAAATAGAGTCTGGCTGCAGCCTGGCAAAGGGAGTTGCTTGTCTGGCCAAGACCATCTCTCTTTTTACCGTATTTACGCCTTGTAGAGAAGAGCTATGGAAAAAAAATATACCTCTACTTCCCAGGAAACTATCAGTGAAGTTAATTCCTATATTTAAGTCAGGGTTTACTCATGTGCAACTCAAAGAGCAACAACAGAGTGAAATTTGTACGTGTGGGTGTTTATACATGCATTTATATATGTGTATGTGATATATGCGTTCATGGCTGTGGGAAATTATTTGATGCTTTTTGCTATTACTGTGTGACTCATCATGTAATAAAATATGATTTACTTCAGGTTTATTCTGATAAAGACTCAAAGCGAGCATCCCAGTGGATGTGGGTGTGTTTGCACTTCTGGAGATGTAGTTTGAAACGCCTGAAATGCTTTGTTAGATGTGTGTATTTTAAAACTGAGGGAAGGACTGCTTCCATTTACATGCAGTATCCCAGAGTTTCTCAGGGCCTCCCACAGCAGTGTAGCTAGCCACAAGCCTGCCCCAGGCTGTAAAACCATTCGGAGTAATTAAATACTTACAGTGCTGGACTCCAGCTCGCTCCTGAGAGCAGCAAGACACTTTACAGCCCACATATATTCCTGTGGAAAATAGCCTGTGGCTGCAGAGAACCTGCTGGCAAGAGGCTCCCCCAAATGCTAATTAACCACAGAATCACAGAACATGCTGAGCTGGAAGGGACCCACCAGGATCATCAGTGTTGCAAGGAGCACCTGGTTTTGAACCCCAGCTTGGGAGATGCCCTGAGCACGGTGACTTGGAGAAAGGCATCAGGTGTCAACGTGGGGCTGTTTTATTTTTGACTCAAGGACCTGCTGCGTAAGTGTAGCCACAGTGATGCTGCTCCAGCAGCTCCCTGCAGGGAGGACACGGCAGGACAGGTGCCTAAAGGAGCAGCAGAAGGCATGGAGCAGCAGAAATGGGGGAGTGGCAGAAAGGATGGATGCCTCTCTGCTCCTGCTGCTCATGTGTGATGCTCTCTTCACTGGTGCACTGCAGCGGTGGGGGCCCTGCAGTACCTGCTGCAGTTTTGCAGAGCCTGTGGTGAAACTGTGCCCTTGCAGCCCCTGAGGAGGAAGGGTGTTCCCAGAACTCTCCTCTGAAGCAGATACAGATAAAAATTTTGGACAAAGATGTGTGTCCAGCACTCTTTAGAAACACTTCCATAATTTTCCCTTGTCATATGTTGGGTGTTTCCAAGTTTCTGATGGTGATCTCTGCTCCCAGATGTATGATTCCAGGAAATGAAAGTAGATGGAAGTTTGAGGGCTGCAATAGATACATTGCTGCTTCCAGCACATCAATTCAAGATCATATTGTGAAGCATAAAAGCACATCATCTTTGCAGTGTTTGTTGTTCATAGGAAAAGGATAAAAATGAAAGAATACCCTAAATGAAGCACAGAAATGAGAAAAGAAAATCTGCTTTCTCTTCCCAAAAATATTCCAGTTCATCTTATTTGTTTTCACATCAGTCAGGTACTGCTGGTAAACAAATCTATCTGCTCCACAGTAAAACTGTGATACAAAAAATTCCAGATCTGCTGAGCAGGAATACCAGTCCTAAAGAGAAGGCTTAAAATAGATTGAGTGAGTTTTAGCTAGCAAAATTTAGAAACCTTTTTTGGAAAGCCTTAGGTGGTTTTCAGCTCAGATGGATACTGTCTGAGCACATCTACTTACTCAGAAATGAAATGTAAATAGAGAGACACAAAAATATGTCTCTATAGTTTGAGAAAAGGAAAGAGACGTTTTGGAGCATGCAGTGCCTTGCACATCATAAGCATATTTTATATAACAGATTGTGAAGATGATGTGAAATAAAACAGATATATATGAAATAAAGATTTGGGTCTGGTTTGGATCTTCAGCAACTACACTTTGACTGTAGCTCCCAGGTATTCCCACTCATTTTTCAACAATGTCTCCTTGAGATACATTTCCCACTGCCAGAATTTTATTTTATTGAGTTCTGTGAAGGTGCTGAACTGGCTTTCTGAGACCATCACTATGAAACCTTATTACAGAACTCCACAGACAGTAGGAACGCTACCCATTTTATTGGAGGGCCAATTTCATTTTGCTTGTTTTTCATGTGTTCCATGTTGATAGAGGGGTAGCAGGATATTTCATTCTTCTGCAAAGAACATTTGCATGTTCATGAACAGATTTCTGATTGCATTCATCTCAGTTCTGCTCTTGCTATATTTGACATCCAGTATCTTGCGCCTGCCTCTCCAGGTGTTGGGCCAGGAAGTCCATCAGTCCATCAGCTGCTCAGCACAGCCTAGAACCAAACCCACAGTGACAAAAATGTGGCCTGAGGTCACACTGTCAATGAGGGGGCTGTAATGGTTTATATCTGATATAACTGTGTAGAATCACGGGTATATTTTATGGACGAGGAGATGAAGTAGCTGTTCCTGAGAGCTGAAAAGCAGCAAGTATGCTTTGGATCACAGGGGTATATAGGGAAGAGAACTAATACCAGCTGAGATAATCACAGTGTGAGCCACTGTTAGGGAAGAGAAAGGCCCAGGCTCAGACCACCAGCACATCCTGCAAGGGATTGTTATTGTACTCTGTATCAGCTAGAAAGGATTGGACTAAACAAGATCAGAATGTGTGCAATACCTGAAAAACAAGCTCCCATCACTGGTCACACACACAAAACCAGCCTAATTAGTGTTGAAGTCACAAAAAGTACAGTGTGTTTCTGTCAGAGATGTGTAAGAGATGAGTTGAATCGATGTGATCACTGTGGGCCAGATTTGGAAGCTTTGGGGTAAAACCAGCCAATATGGGAAGGATGTGATGGTTCAGACTGAAAACAGATTCTTACCTGATCCTTGTCTAGAAATGGAAACTGAAAGTAAAGATTTGAGCTGTTTCTTGTGGACTAGTATTTGCGTGTGTGTGTGTGTGTGTGTGTGCGCTTATGTATTTTGCAGCCTTAAACACACAGGACAGAAAAACAATTTATTACAGTGTTATTTTATTACTGGCATTCTTGTTTTCATTGCAAACTAAATGTTTGTCAGAGCATGTACTTTCAACAATGGTCTGCATTTGGATTCCTTTGGTTTGAATTGTGAGAAGGATGCTCTGCAGGCTTGTTTTGTGTTATCAACTGAAATTGAATTGAAATTAATAAATAGGAGCAGCACAGCTAAGCCATTTCCCACTGCTTGGGGTTTTTTGCATCCCTTTCCTTTTTGAGGTGTGTACAAAGTTCAGAGATGCTGAGCTACTGTGAGAAGATCTCTTTTTGAAGTGGCTGCTCAGATTTTAGGACCAAAAGAAGAGACTGGTTTCTAACTGTGGATTTGAGCCCGGTGACGTCCCCTGACCTGCCAGGATCGTAGGCTGAATTTTAGGCTTTTCCCATTCTTCATGCCAGGCCCTGGTTCACACTGAGGGCTCAGAGCCTTGCTTAGAAAAGGGCAAAATTTTACACTGGTAACAAATCCAGCATTATGCACATCTGTCACAGCTGGAATTTCCAACTCTTAGATCATAACTTTAACCCTGTTCCCGGAAAATCTGTTTCACTTAGAAATGATCATGATGACCATTAAATTACATATATTATCAAGTAAATGGCAGGAACTGAAAGCAGAGTTTATGATTTTGGCACTGCAGCGCTGAAAAAGTAGAAAATTCTGTAGCAGAACAGCACCCACAAAGGTCTGATCTGCTCTTTGTGCCTGGTAAAATTGCTGGGTAAGAGGCTCTTCAAGAAAACTTTTGGTTTCTGGAAAGCCTGAAGCAGACAGTGGAAGCTGTGTGGCTCAGCACTGAAATACTTTTGTGGACTCCCAGATGTAGTCCTTAACTTGCCAGTCCAAATCTCCATGTGTGTCACTGGTACATTATTCTGAAAGTCAAAAAGTAATGCTCATGTTTTAGTAGGGTTGAATCTTAAACGTAACAAATCCCTTAAAAGCAAGAAATGCCTCTGGAAAGTGTTCAAAGACCTTTTAAAATATCCCTAGATATTAAATGAGGTATTAAAAGTGAATGTGTGCTAAAACCCAACGACACCAAGAATCCTGGGAGCCAGCAGAAAGCCTCCTTTTATTGTTTTGCTTTGAGGCATATCTGTGTTTCTTCCATATGATCCTGCCCTAGGCAAGGCTGAACATTCCATGTAACATGATGACCCTGGAAAACACGCTGCAATTTCGGGATAATTCCCGATGAGAATTTATGGCTACATAAGCATATTATAAGTAAACCAACCAGTTTTCCAAGCCACAAAATGCTGCACTGCTCCGTATTTCTGCAAGGACCACTTAGTGCAAAGGCTGCTTTGCTCCAGCACAATGAATAGGACCTCTGTTATTCCAAGGTAATAGGCGGGCTGAAGAAACCATGATATGAGAGGAACTGACTTTCTTGTTTTGCTAGTTTTGCAGGGTGTTTTTGCTGGTTTGGAAGTTTTGTGCTGCCACCTATTAACTTTCTGTTATTGTCACTTGGAGCCTGGAGCAGGTCCTTTCCTTCCCCTCCTCTCTCTGAACAAGAGGAGGATTATAGTCCTCTGTCATAGTGCCCCAGCAGCTTGGGGCACCTTATTGCAGAGAAAGAAATACGTTTGGAGTTAGTGTTTCATATAATGTAATGCTTTTGAGTGGGGGGAATTTAGGAAGATGGTTGCATTCAAGTAGCTGCAATCCCAATGGAGATGAGCAAATGGAAAAACTGAGGCGCAGAGAAAGAAGGATTTCTAACCCCTGGGGAAAAGGGATGATGGCATACACCCCGTTGTTGTTCCTATACACTTTGGTGCTTCTATTGCAGATCAAGGCTTCACTTGGCAAAGGTGTTTTTCAGGCAAAATGCATATTGTCATTCAACCATTTCCAGATGCTTATAGCTTTGGCCTGGGGGTGAAACATCAGATTGTTTCCTCAAGAGGTGACAAAGAAAATCTGGCTGGGATCAAACACCGAAATGAGATTCTTAATGGAAAGTCATAAGGAATGACTGGTGTGGAAATTCTGTATGTTCCTTTACAAGACTGACTTAGGCTGACATGTTGGAGTGCATGGGCATAATTTGGCAATTATCTCATGGACACAATGTTATTTTTGCCTTTTTGCACTAAGTGTGTATTCCATGGCTGCTGAGACTACAACAGCAGTTGTTTCAGTGGTGCAGCTAGTTCCCATCTAGCCCATGTTGCATGTTTTAAAACAAAATGCTCATTTTCTGAACTGTGTTAATTCCTGTCAGTTCCTCTGGACAGCTTCTGTTCTCATTTGGATTTTGGATATGTATTTTTTCATATCAGAAACTTCCTGCATGTATTTAAAGCGAGCATCTACTCGATGCAGTGGTCAGAGAGATGTGATTGAAATATCCCTGTAGAGCTCTGTGAAGTGTCAAAGAGTGATGTGTGATTTCCATAGGCTTCACTTGCTTAAAGCCCTCCTTTTGTCTCCTGACAGAGCTATATTCTGATTTCAGAATGTCAATTATCCATACCTCCCTATTTCCCCTGCTCCTTATGTGTCAGCCCACCTAAAAGCTTTCTATTAATTTATCAAATTGTCATTGGGCTCACTTTGTTGCACTGCAGCCATTAGCCTGTCCTTAACTTAATTGGTCCATTTCCCATTTATTATTCAGTCCCTGAATCACCATTTGAATAATTTTTAGCTAACTATTAATTGAATACCATTTCTAATGTGATTACATTGTCTACATTCTCATTTTTGCATGATCACTAAGAGAAAAGGGTTTTTATTATGATGCATATGAGAGTCTCCAGTTAATTGGTGGTTGGAAAATGGGAAGAAAGTGATGGCTCCGTCCAGTAATTACAGAATCAAAGAGTCCATGGTTGTTTTAAGTGGCTGAACGTGAGATTCAGGTTTCTGCTTCTGTTTCTGTAACTGCAGCTGATGGACTTTTAGCCAAACCCCTTTGCACCAGTGCAGGGGTGCAGCAGGCTCTGGAATCTGTGAGGAATTTGTGGTAAATTATTGTCATGTAAACATCTTTTATCCTGGGCTGTTTGTGAGGCTGTTGGTCAGGTAGCAGTGTGCAAGTGTCAAGGTCTTTTACTCTCCTAAACCCTCCAGCTTTCACAGCTGGCGCCAGTTCTCCACCTGCCTTGTCTTCACATGTGGTGCAGCACAAAAGCTGGGGTAGAGGCTGATCATCTAGCACTGCATTCAGTTTTGGGCAGGATGGCAGTTCCCTCTAGCTGGCATCCCAGTCACTTCTCCTGGCTCATTTTGGACATAGGGATCACAACATCCAGGGCATGAACAAGGCACAGTTAAGGGGAACAACCTGTTCTTGCTGTTCATCCTTAACCAACACCCTTCATGTACTAATAGTGGGGCCTGTAGGGGAAGATGATCCATAAGAGAGGCCTGAACCTCACTGGCTGTTTTGTGCCAGTCCAACAACTCAGAGTTTACACAGTGGCTGCCATTGCCGCAGCCTGTGATTTATGAGGAACTTGGGACTAAATCATAGAATCACAGAACCATACAACAGCTTGGGTTGGAAGAGACCTTAAAGAACATCTCATTCCAACCCCCTGCCATGGGCAGGGACATCTTCCACTATCCCAGGCTGCTCAGAGCCATATCAAGCCTGGCCTTGGAGACTTGCGAGGATGAGGCAGCCACAGCTTCTCTGGGCAACCTGTGCCAGGGCCTCCCCACCCTCACAGGGAGCAATTTTTTCCTCATATCTGATCCAAATCTACTCTTCTTCAGCTTGAAGCTGTTCCCCTGGTCCTGTGCTAGAAGTGTTAATAATGGAAGAGGAGAAATATGATGAACTTTGTGGGAGAGAATTTAAGCTACGGAGAGCTCCAGGGCTGCCCAGAGAATCTCCTGTAGGTTTGCTCATCAACATCTGAGATTTGTCTGAGCTCACCTTTGTGAGGGTAGGGCTTGGTGGTCACAGAGGATTGGTATGAATATCAACCCAGACTTCAAGTCCTGGCTTTTTTCCTAGCTGGGCCTGGGAACATCTGGGCTATTGATTCAGATGGAATTTTGGGTTTGTCGTCGTCAAAGCCAGATTTTGGAGGAGCATTTTAGTTCTCAGTCATGGTTTGATTCCCAGAAATGATTGCCTTTGTGTTAGGTAAGCCCAGAGTTTGGGCTCTGGGCACAAAGGGTGCTGGGCTGCTCCTCGGGCTGGGGGAATCTTCTGGAGAGTGTTGTCTTTGTAGACAGTAGAAACAGGTCTCTAAAATAAGAGAGAGGCATAGAGAAGCCTCAGTGCTAGCATCAGGCAGGGTGAGAGTCTGTGTTCACCTTGGTGCTTTTGTGTTCCTAGCTTGGTTCTGGTGACTGTAAACATCTGCAGAAGGACTCATCTGTGCCTGTGGTGCTGACACAATAGGCAGCATCCAGACTTAGTTGTTCTCGACCAAATTATTTAGAAAGAAAGCTTACAGGTTTAGCCAAACGCAGAATTACTCTTTTGGAAGGCAATAAAAGTGCGGGGCTGCAAACCATTGAAATAATCCCCCAGCTGGCCAAGGAAAGAGCACAACCACAAACAAAAGCAGCTCTCAATTTGGAGTAACCTCCAAACTCACTGCCATTCCAGAGGAGCTGCTAATCACAGATGTGTGTTAGTCTTTGAAAAATACATTGGGAAGCAGAGGATTTCCAAGTTGAAGCAGTGTGGAGATAATTTTACTTACACTTTCTCTGTGCCGGGTGCCGAGTGGCTCATTTTCCACTCTTAAATTTAAACAGGATGATATTGCACCCCCTGAGCAAAAGGAGAATGGAGTCAGTTAAACATTGACTGGGGGAGATGTGCATCCCTGCTGAGCTGAGCACCACCCAGACTGAATTTTGGGAGGTTCCTTAACCTTCGCTCCCGAGGTCGTTGTGCTGACAGTGCTGAAACCCTTTTCCCTAAACAATGTGGGTAGGTTTGGAGCATACCCTTACGCTTGGCTGCCTCCAGCTCTGTGAGGGCCCCTGGCCTCAAGTGCTTCCCCTGCCACCAAAGAGAGCGGGCCAGGTCAGTCCAGAATGCAAACAATGATGTCACCATTGTAAAAGAAATGAAAAGCTCTGTGGGAATCCAGGAGATGAACCCCAAATTAAGGCTCTTTTGGCTAAATACAAGCACTAAGGAAAGTTTGCGAAGATCAGAATAGCGTTGCGTGCCAGTGTGGCATTTGGCATCCAAGATAAAAGGGGGACTTATTTCAGGGGTAAGACTGTTTTAGCAAGAGAAAGAAATCTTGGTGTCTGTGTTGGAATGCATAAGAACACATGTTTCCGATGTGGTTTTCTCATATGCTAAATGAACAGGACATCTGGTTGTGTTTTAAAAAATTAAATTGACTGACACTAAATCAGTGCTTTACAAAGCAAAAGGTAGTAAACCAAGAACATCTAATAAGGTAACAATGAAATATTTGGCAGGACTTCAGAGTATTGGAAACTCACACAACCGAAAGGAGCTGAAATATTGTGATATATATGAGGCCTTAGCTTCTCATTTATCTGTGCTATTTCTTACTGCACTTCACAGTAACATGTTGCATTCCCACTGGTATAGACTTCTATATGTTAGTGCCAAAACTCCAGATGTTTTCTAGGTAAATCTCTGGAGACTATTTTATTGTGTTTCATTTCTCCTTATTTACAATTCACTTGTCTTGAACTCCAGCCATTGGTAATAAAAATCCATAGAGCCTGCAACTGAGCCAAGTGGACACCATTGTCCTGTTTTTTTCAAGTTGGGATGGATTGATCCAAGCCTTGAACAGAATCCAAACCACTGGAGTTTTCCAAAAGTTCATCTCTCTTCTGTTTATTTTTTAACCCTTTGTGCACCAGGGAACAAAGAGACAACTGCTTTGTCTTTCCTTTTCCCCCTCCACTCTGTCCTGAAAGGTTCAACCCCTCTTCACCACAACAGCATTTCTGCAGTTGCTGTCCTTTAGCCCTTCTGCAAAGACCGACTCCTGTCCATCAGAGCCCTGACCTGACCAGTGCTTCAGGGTTCTGTATCCCTCTTCTAGGCTACCTTCACCCTTGATCTGCCAGCTTCCTCTGCTTCCCTCTGGAGTTAAAGGAAAAGCAATGTGGAGGTGCAGTCTTGCCTCATCCCTGAGTCACTTTGTTCATCTTAGCGTCTTCTCTTTCTGCCTTGCAGGCACTGCACAGTGCTCCAGCTGGGCACTTCCAAACCCAAACTCCCCTTTGCCTTCCAAGTTTGTTTCTTTTAAGCTTTTATTAATGAATTAAGATAGAATGAAGCCTGCTGTCCCCTCCCCTCCTCAGTTTGCTGTCTGTTTAGGTTGTAAAGACCTTCAGGTTCTCTGGTACATCAGAGAGATTGAGGTGCCCATCTTACACTGAAATCAGTCTGTGGTTACTGGGGAATTCTGGTCTCTGCATGCTGACAAAACCCTGCTTAATGACATAGAAATAATTAGCCACTTTGCTGTAGTGGGACTTCAGTTAATTTTAAAGAGCTGAGAAGTTTCCTTTCAGAGTTGCTGCAATCAGCGATTACATTTTATAACCCATCACAGGCACATTTGATCAACCACACAGATGTTTTATGTGAACTTACCCACCCACCAGATGTGTATAAACATAAATCACTCCACAGCATAACCTGATCATGTTTTCTTAGTGGTTCTGGGCTTGATTGATCCTCCAGGGGAAAGCGGTGCTGCTCAGGGAACTCCAAACTGTGAGCGAGACCTGCTCGGATCTCGCAAGCGCTGCTCTGCTGTCTTTTCCTGTCTGGGAGAAGGATGAATGAAAGGAAGTTGTTGCAGCTCTGAAAAGGGGTTTGTTCTCTCCCTGCATGCCCAGGTAGATGTGGCTGGCTCTGAGTGCAGCCTCTTGCCTGGCCTGTGTTCCTGTGCTGGCTTCCAGGGGCTGTGCAGTGCTTGAGGACTAGAGCTGCAATGCAGTAACTGGTAACTCCCGCTCCCTGCAAGGCTGGAGGGAATTTTTCCTGCTCTAGTAAGCAGCTGGAGTGGTAAATGCCAGCCTCCTAGGTTTTTGAACAATTCCTATTTTTCTCTGATTTCTTGTAGCTGCAATACACTTAGGCAAGGCAGGTAATATCCTTTATGCTTTGTGCTATTGCTTGTGAATTATGTATTTATTTTTAAAATAGTACAAGTTATCTATATGCTGTGAAGTTTATAATTTTTGGATCAGTGGATATGATTGTGTTGGTCAGCATCCTAATTACCTGAAGAGCTGAATATTTACTGTTAATCAGTAAATATTTCAAAATGAAGCAGTTCTGCATGGACCAAACCCAAAATGCCAGACATGTGCACTCTCACAGTGGATCCAGGAATGACACCTAACAATTTCCAAACTCGAGTTACCAAATTGCATCACAAAGGAAGGTGCTGTTGGCCTTAGTTTTAGTTTCATATGTTGAAACAGAGGTTCTAAAGGACAAATAATTTCCTTTACAGTGCCACTATACTGCTACCAGTCGATCTTCAGTCCTATATCCCAGGTAGTGTCATAAAAACCTTGGATGCAATTTGTCCTGAACTTCAGAGGAAACTACCTTCAAATTCCATGCCTCAAGCTCATCTCTAGAAATATTTAATGAGCAAAGTGTTAATTCAAATTGCATGGAAATAATTAACAGAGAGAGCATCAAAGCACAGTCTCTTCTTAAGCTAGTGGTATTATACAGAACTTAAAGCTCTAGAAAAGCAGAGAAAGCACTGTGCTGATCAACCACCTTCACTGGGGAGAAATGAATACAAGGCAGGCATTCAGAAACAGGAATGATGGCTGCTATTTACTTTATTTTGTTTTCATTTGGAAGCAAGTTCTGTGTTTGTATCTCCCAGCTTTATGTATGATCAGTGAGGCTTCAGCCTGGATTGAAGCCACAGGGGTCACAGATTGCTCATCCGTGGATCTTGTCATGGTGTCCTTTGGGTGCATTACATAAAGGTCACTGTTTTGGTTACTTCCCCATCTTTCTCCATTTTTAACTTATTTTCTCTCTACAGATGCTCTACTGAGGACCAGCTAAAGAAACAAAAACATTTTTAAATCTTCAATGTATAAAGCTGGTTACATAGAGAGTACTCAACATTTATGCAGTATCCGTCCTTAAAGTGTCAATATTTGCCAAGCAATTCTATTTATTGGCATCTCAGCCCTCTGAATTCTACTGAAAGGACTCAAAGGCTTTCAGTGATTTCAGTGTGGTTTTGATTGTGTCATTATTCTCCTGCAGTGAGAAGGGAAAAAACAAATCACTGTGGTATCTAAAATGCTGTGTGCATCTTTTTGCAAATGCAGTAATCTTGCAGTTGCCTGTTTTTTCCAATGTGATGCTGCCTCAGTCAATTCTTTGTGCCAGAGAGGGAACGCTGTGATAGGTTCCCAAATTCCAATCATCAGTATAATAACCTGTCCCCTCTGCCCTCCCTGTCCCTGAAAAATGCAGAGTTTGAGAGAGTTTTTTAAACATTCTTTAGAATGAAAAGAATGACTCTCAACTCTCAAGAAAAAGTGCATATATTTCTCTCATCATAATTCTCAACAGTACTTGAATTTTTAGTATGAAATAGTTGCAATAAATTGTATAAGATCAATCTTGTGAAGTAATAACATTTCAGGAGAGGGAAGGATTTTAATTTAAAATGACAGACTTGAAGATCCTTGCCTGGACACAAAGAGAGGATAACTCCTGATAAGTCATTCCAGAAAAAAAAAAAAAGCAGAGAGACAGAATTAATTGAATAAGTTATGAGTGTTAAATTATTAATTCAGCTCTGAGTCAGCTTTGAACTACTTATTAGCAATTAATTGATACAGATATTTTATAAAATGTACAAGTCATTTTAATAAATACTTCTGAGCACTTTTTTTTACTGGATGTTAAACCATGGGCATGTGAAAATGTATGCTCAGTCTTAATCTGCATCACTATAATGTATGGGATAATCAGATCAACACCACTCCTTGGAAAAGGGAGACTCAGTGGGAAAAGAACAAAGCTGGAGAGGTACTTCCTGTACTGGTTTCTGGAGAGCACCAACAACCACCTCTTCCAGCACACAAGAAATTGGGTCTTCTTGTGTGGTTTTGATTGTGACCATCCACCAAAGCAGGATTCTGGCTGTTCAACCATCTGGGATCCATGCCGGGAATTAAGCAGAAGGAGATGGCTGTAAATATTAAACAAGAAGAGGTTGCTGTAATGGGAGGAGCAGCTTTTCATGTGCAGTGTGGGGAAAACCAGCAGAGGAGGACACTGATCCTCCACAGCAAACCTGTCCCATCCTTTCTGGCTCCAAACAGCTACATGAAGGGAAAGACTTGAAGAGCAGCAAATTTTTGCAGCCTGATCTTTTGCACTGACTGTCAGGGTCCTTTTAGATCTCTCATATTTACAGGACAGTGTAATCTGTGATTTAAACTTTATTTCATGAGCTCATTATTGAACAAAGACAACAAACAAGGGCTCAATCACATTTTTGGTGACTCATCTGTCACATTAATTCCCTTAGCCACCATCCAAGTTGTATGATTTGCTATCTTGCCATGCCTGACTCTTAATATCGTGCACCTATGAATGAAAAAATAATTAGTTCCCTATTCAGTGGTGAGAGTGCTCCTTCTTCCTGTTCTGTCATGGTGTCAGCATCCCCTGTATCCCACCAGGAAACACAAAAGCCTCAGCAGTCCAGCTGCTATTGGATCTGCTCCAAAAGCTTTTGGGGTAAGCTGAAGTTTTATACCTTCCAGCTTGGAAGGTTTGGACTTTGCCATTTCCAGAAGTCAATGGATTCTGAGGAAAATGCCAGACAAAAGGTAACAGCTCCAACTTTCTGGTGATGGTGACTGCAGAGTGGCCCTTCCTGGCAAGCTGTCCTTCCTGCCTGGTGCCTTGGCTTTGATGGGATGGTGCTGCTTCCAGCTTACGTCAGACTTTAGCATGAGCTGGGTTAGCCAAAACCAGAGCAGGAGTTGAGTGAACTGTCCTGCCTGACCCTCACATCCTTCTCCAGGGCAGCTGCTCCTCGGCACAAGAGTCTGTTGGGGGATTTTCCAGTGTTCTGCAGGTGTTCCAGGTCAGTGCTCAGGGGAAGAGGTGTCTGGCCACCCATGATATCTTCTGGAAATCCCATTCTTTTCTCCAATATGCTTTTGAGCTTATTCTCACTCCAGCAGAGCAGCAACATCATTTATGCTCTTTGAAGACAAAGAATGTACTTATTCTGATCTTTACCACATGGTCCTTTTATTTTCACCACCAAATTTAAAGTCTGATTCATCCTTGAGGAAAAATATTTTCCTGTTCTGTCAAGTTCTCTCCCTAACCTTTCTATTCTGAGCAGTTTTCACAGGGTTAGTATTAATACTTGCACACCAAGTGAAGAGTATGTCTCTAAGCCATGAGAAGTATTTTTTTTTTATGTGGAGTAAGACTCCAGTTGAAATTGTACTTTGCCATCCATAAAAATGCACCAAGATGGTTGTTGAAGCACTCATGCCCTTGTGCCCAGGCACATGGACTCACTGGAGACAGATGCATCTGTTTGAAAGCTGCCTCTGATTTTCTGGGTCAGACTTGCACTTAGATAATTTGTCTACTGTTACTTGCTTTACAGCAAAGTGCAAAGATATGGCTGTCTTTTTAGAGCTGAGGATTTGTGGACACAGGGACACGAGAATTCCTCAGGAACTGATGTTCCTGAGAGTGGGGAACCCATATCCTGCTTACCTCCAGCAAAGTTTACTGAGTTCTGAAAGCGGATTCTTGCTCAGGTGAATGTCACCTTGTTAATATTGCCAAAACATCTTCATTCAAATCATCATCAAACCTCTTGGTGGGCAGGGGAGCACTAAAACTTGCCCCCAACATTTTGGGTTATACTGAGAACTTGATTTGCACCTGGAAAGAGGAGTGAACCAGGCAGCACTGAAACACAGACTTGCAGAGAGACATATGACTTCTCCTCATGCAGATTTACTTCATGCACACTATTTCTCTTCCTCCCCCCCTCCAGTGACTGCACTGGAGCCTCTCTGAAAATTTTTGCAACCTTCGATGTCCAAATAAGCCTGGTGCTTCAGTGGTACAGATCTGTACCTTCCATGCTATTTGATGTAACCTGAGAGGCCCAATAAATATTTTCTGTGGAGAAGTTACTAGAAGTAATACAAGATACAAAGCAGGAGCAGAGTTTAGTGGATGAGGACTTCAGGTGAGCCAGGAGATGTGATTTAATCTCTACAGAGATCATTCTTTGGGGAAGCTACATTAGTTTCTGTGTCTAAGTTGCCCATCTGCCTTTGCTTCATGTGCTAGGGTAGGAAAAAATTCTGTCACAAATCTCATATTGTCAATTTCAAAACTGCCTGGTGCGATCTTGGTGGGGCTTCTAGGGATAAATGTAACAGAAATAATAACAGCAATGGTTATCTTCAGAGCAATAAGGCACTGAAAACCTCTCATCTTTTAAAACCTGCTTGCTGTGGCGTAACCAAGCACAACACAAACACTATAACAGCTTTCTACAATGCTATAATGAGTATTTTTATTCCATCAGAGAAATAACTAATAAAATATAAGCAGTAACACCAGATGGAATAACATGTCTTAGGAGAGGGCAGTTCAATTAACTCACTACACATCTCAGGAAACCATTGTGGGAATCAGGTAGGAAAGGGAGGTAGGGATGTACTTGGATAATGTCAGGTGTCTCGTTCTGTTCTGAAAGGTGTGAGTTCTTGCCCTGTGTTTGTATCTACAGGAGACCACAGAAGTTCCCACTCCTCTCAGGAGAAGGTTGTCTTTGTGAATGTTTGTTTGTGAATGGTAGTTTGGAAGTTCCGGTCAAAAGTTTTGGTCAGGATAATAATGTCTTCACTTCATGGGGTGCTCATAGAAGTAGCAGCAGCAATGACAACATTTTCTCAACACTTTGGTAATTTCTTGACTGGCTTGAGTAAAGGTAAGGCAGAGTCATGGCACAATCTACAGCTTTCCCATTTTATTTACTTATATATGCTCATATTTCAGTGACTGCTTTATGTAATGGCTTTATCTGCATATCATTTTTTAACACGAGTTATTAGTTTTTTTTAATCATTTTTATCATTTGAATGGCTTCAGTTTGAAAGAGAGTTGGGGTTAGGTTAGATATTAGGAAGGAATTTTTCCCTGTGAGGGTGGGGAGGCCCTGGCACAGGTTGCCCAGAGAAGCTGTGGCTGCCCCATCCCTGGAAGTGTCCAAGGCCAGGTTAGACGGGGCTCTGAGCAAGCTGGGATAGTGGAAGGTGTCCCTGCCCATGGCAGGGGGTTGGAATGAGACGATCTTTAAGGTCCCTTCCAACCCATTTATGATTCTATGTATGTTTGTGCACACACTTCCTGCCAATCTGACAATTGCAAATGTAATTTTCACACCCTGAAAATATTGTTTTCAGCCTGAATTCTGGCATTACAGTTTCAGATCTGTAACTGTTGTTTTCGTTTTTGAATGCTTGTGGTCAGCTGAAAGCAAAACAGATCAGGCAGTGCATGGTGAAAAATACAGAAGGTCAAAAAAGAATTGTGAGTAGTAGAAAATGCTCATGCAATGAGCTGTGTACCTGAGCAGTGTTGTTAATGATCCTCCTGGCCCATGATTGTTGTCTCCCCCAGCCTGGCATGCTGCATTCATCCTGGGGCTGGCTCTTTGTAACTGCCTGAAACTGAACTGGAATAAAAGTGAATCAAATCTTGCAGCTTTTTTTTTTTTTTTTTTTTTTTTTTTTTTTTTTTTTTTTTTTCTCCCACGAGGTGCTCCTAGGACTGCAAATCCCAAATCTTCACCTGCCCAAAGTGTGTCTGCTGGGGACGGTGGCTCAGAGCGGCTCTGCCTTGCATTAACTGTGCTGACTGCAGTTCTCACAGACTCCTCCTGGGCTGATTTTGGCACACAGTGGGCTCAGGTAGCACTCCAGGAGTAGCCATAGCAACGTGGTGCTCGACAGCACCTGCACATCCACCCGGAGAGAAGGAGAAATACAGAGACTGCGTTTCAAATGTGTTCTCAAAGCTGCTGCTGCTTCCACTTGTACACTGGACCCTGAAGGTATTCCAGAACTTACCTGATGGGAAATGCCATAGGAATTAGAAAGAATAAAAATAAATTAGCATGTTCTTTTATTTCCAAATACTTTTCCCCACTCAGGCCTGCCAGGTCCCTCTCCTTTGTGTTCAGTCCTCAGCTTAGCAAAGCACCTGTGCTGAAAGCATTTCATGGGTCTAAATGATGGCATCTGGAAACGGGACAAAATACTGGGGTGCTACAGCCTCTCTCTGAACATACCAGCACCAGTGGAAAGCTTTAAAATCCCTAATTCTTGGCCAAAATTCTGCAACAGGAGCCGTGAACAGGGCTGATCTCCAATGGGTGCAGGAGCTCTCATCCATCTCTGTTAGCTGGGAGCTCAGGCAAAAGCCCTGCCTGAGCATGGGACACATGTTAGCTGAGATGAGGTGCCCCTAAATTATCCCAGAATGGTAAGAATTCAAATTAATATATTGCTTTTTGAGCTCCCGTTGGATTCATGGAGCTGGTCACAACGTGCAGTTTCTAACAGCACCTTCTCAGTGAGCCCTACCATTATTACAAGTTATAATGAAGCAGACAAGAACAGCTCTTTTCTTCCAAAGAAGATGCTAAAGTTCCTACTTCTGAAAACTTGCTCTCTCAAATAGCTCTTTCTTGGTAGTAAGACCACATATGCCCTCTGCTGTCCCTTCAAATTGTGTGAAGACCTATTAGCAGAACATTACTGGTACTGTTGTTACTGATATTAATTTACTGACTCTGTAGAAACTAAGAAATATTCTGAATATTGCAGGGAGGGGTTCAGGGAGTTCCATCTCTGTGCAGGTGGAGTGTCTGGGCTTACAGCAGGTGCAAGACAATCTCTTGGGAAAGCCCCACAGAAATTCTGCTTTTCAAATTTTGAGTTTTTCTGCTTTCCAAGCACATAGTCTCTCTGATGTTCTTCCTAGTTCTCCAGAGTCATCTGGAATAAGATCAGACCTGCAAAATTCTACACCTTTAAAAGTAGATAAATCTCTAAATATAGAAGACAGTACATTTTTTTCAGTAAGCAAATTGCTTGCTGTTTTCACATACTGGATTTCCTTGGTTTGTCAGAAATGGTTAGTGTTAAGAAACTAATTTCTTGGCAGCAAACAAACCTTTAACAACCTTGGGTAAACTTTATATGGTGCTTAATTTGCACTAGCAGCACATAATACAAACAAAGTGTTGACTAGAATGCACTTTCCCAAATTAATTTCCATCTTCTGACAACAGATACATTTCTTGACAAAGATAAGTTTCCCAGCTCGCTGCCTGCTATTTGTGCAAATTGTACACACGGTGTTATTTTAATGTTTAATGGCAGCAGAGTCACTCCTTGACACCCTGCTTTTAAATTATGTATTAAATTTCGTTGGCTCCTAATAACTCTCATTTTGGATAGTATGTGGAGAGCACGGGGGACATGGTGGGGTTCTAACAGAACCTTATTTTGGGAAGTAGGAGAGGGGACTCAGTAGGCCAATATTTTCCATGGATGGATGCTAGTTTGGCACAGAACTGGGTTGGTAAATTTTGTTTGAAACACTGTGATTTCTTATACAGACCCAGTTGTGCTCTCTGCCCAAACTCTTGGACAGACCCTAAGTTAATTGCTGTCTCCCAGGTTTTGTGGGATCATGGGACCACACGTGGTGCCTTCATGCAGATTATTTCCACTAATCCTCTAATTTAAGTGCCTCCGAAAATACTGTGCCTATCATGGAAATGCACACTGAATGCTCAGCCAAAATTATACATTAGGGTGCAATTAGCTGTGAGCAGAGCACTGAAACCTGGAATATTTTTGACTAAGAGGTCAATTAGTGTGATTGGGAGGCAAAGGATGCAGCCAGCCATAGTGTGGTCAGAGGGAGCAATCAAGTGAATTGAGCAGTCAGCTGATAAGGAAACAACTAGTGAGAGCAAGATGAATTTTCACCCTGGAAGTGATGAATGTAGATCTGTCTGCAGCATTCAGCCAAACTGAACACTCAATCAGCATTCGATTAACCTGAGCTGCCCCCCCAAACATAGGATTTAAATATGTATGTGTATATATATGACAGTCTCATCATGTGTGATGCTCCCAAGAGCTCTTCTACGTGTAATTAAGTATCAGCAAAATTAGTAAATAATAACTCAAACATCCTGAGTAACAGTGATACAACTGTGTAGTCAAGGAAAATATTTTAGTGGCAAACTGATGGTTCCTTTATCTTACAACTCATCCCTCCTTAGATCACATTTGTGTTTTCAAATCCAAATATCAGAAATTTTTCTATTGTCCAGTAATAAGTCTCAAAACAGAGTAAGGCAAGGCTTTGAGGTTAATTAAAGTTCACTGGAAATGTACTTTTTACTATCAGACCTATGGCTCTGTAATTAACATTTGAAATGCAGGGTTAATTATTATTGTCTCCTTTGTTAGTTTGCAGTGTAGGAGATATCAAAAGGTTCAGGCTTGATTTTGAGGGCAACTTTTAATAGTAGGGAAACTTCCCTGACCAATGAATACCTCTGTGGAGTCCCCAGTCTGGGTCTGGAGGAGGAAGAGTTCAGCCCGGTGGCAGCACTGCTCACCGGGGCCTGTGCAGATGTGCTGGCATTAGTTTGAGGAAGAAGCATCAGGGAAGCCTCTGGGGAAGGAAAAACCATTCTCAGGTTGGCTCTTCTAAAGGCTGCTCCAGTGAACCTCACTTGGTTTATCTCAATGACTCAGAAAAACATATGAACTATAGTCGGCATTTTTAAATTTTTTTGTTTAAATGAGGTCATAAATGGCAGCATGCCAATCCGAGCAAGGGCAATGCTTTCTTTACATTAGTCAGCTCATCGTTCCTCAAAATGGAACTCATGACTCCCTGCATTTATTTTTTGTCCCTGTTTATGTGTGAGGTAACCTTTGTTTAGAGTTTGGGATATGTCTTTTAACCCAGACTAGTTCTGTTTATAAGTGTATTGTGGCACTGTTGGGTTTCACGTGGCAAAATTTCCTCTATTAGTTCCTCAACCCAGACTAAAGTTACATTATTTTAACATTGAGATAATTGTTCTTTTCCCAAAATATTTATATTGCAAAACCCGTGCTCCCAAATTTAGTGTAGTGTAGGAGCCACAAGTTCACTTCTCACACACACTGATTTGGCAGCAGTCAAACCACAGATATGTCTTTAGCCCTACTCATTTATTCTGGGGAAGGATGAGATCTCCAGGGGCTGTACAAACAAGTCTGATTTAAGATTTATTTTCTAGAAATGTTTCAGCTGCCGTGTTCTGTGTGTGCATAATTTATAGGGCGTCTCTTAATCTTTGAAACCATAGCTTATGGTTACTGATTGCACAAATCATCCAGGATGCGGCTATAATCAAATTCTGGACGTTTTTGTCACGGTAAAAGACAAATGGTGACACTGGAAGTGTGATGCTCAGCAGTGGGGCACTGACATATTGTACTCGAGCTAAGAAGTAGCTCAATTTGCTTGCAGATTACAAAATATTGCCTCCTGTACACGGGCTGATGAAGGTCAAAACACTCAGTGAGCAAGTTGCTCCCACATATCAAATAATACTCTGGGGTAATGGTTGTTGTGGCTTCCAGTGTCCTTTCCATGGCAAAGCTGGGCTATTTTTGGATTGGCACCCATTGCCCACTGTCCCAGCTGACCCTGAGGTGCCTTGGCCTTTCCTGAGGAGAGGCAGACACCTTCCCAACCTGCAGTGTGCCAGGAGGCTTGTGTGCTGCCTGTGGTTTGTCTCCATGGTCTTAAGAGTAATTTCCAGCCTAACTGATTCTGAATGCTTTGTGCTGCTCTCCCTGCTCAGGAAAGCAGAACAGCAATTTCCCAGGAGCCCAGGAACTTCTTTCCCCTCTGCAATTGCATGTGCCTGGATTTACCTTGCTACACACTCAGAGCAGCTGTGGCAACTTTCTTCAGCCAGTGCATGGGAGATGTCTGCACATTTCCACAGCAGGTTTGTCCAGCTGTTCAGAGCCACACACCGAGAATGTCTGGATGTGCATTTGGGATGCTGCACCTGGCTCACACTGGCCCATGGGGAGCATCTTCCAGCAGAGTGGCATAATGTGTGCAGAACTATCAGTTCTCCCAGCTTTTTCCTGGCTGAGAAGTCACTTTGTGTTGGTGGGATTTGGGGCTGCTGCTGTTCTGTTCTGCCTTTAAAGTGCACGCCACTGTATGGTTATTTTAGGAACTCCTTTTTTGTGTTTTTGTACATAAGAGAGAAATTCCAGCCTGGTACGATCAAAATTTTGGCACCATTTGTCTTCTTTGCAGTCCTTGACTACTGCCACTATTGATTATAAATGATTTTGCCATTACTTAAATGGCAAGTACAGACACACACTTATCTGAGAAACTAATGGCAAATGGCTGAATTTTAAGATTTAATGAATGTTGGACTACTTTTGTCTCTCTTTTTTTTCCACAGGGACACCATCCTGTTTGGCTCAAAAAATCAGTATTATATGTAGCCAAACTTATAGAACATTTGAAGTTCCTTTAGCTCAATGATCAAAATATGAATGAAAATTTTGTTTTTCATATCTGAACTCCATGTTATGTTAGGTGATGTGATGATGGCTTCAAAACCATTTTCTCTCTGATTTCAGATGATTTTGTGATTGGGAGGTGCAAGACCTTCTTGCCAAGAAAGGAGCTCTGGACAAGGTTCAGGAGAATTACTTCTTCCTGGAAAGTGAAGTCAGGTCACCCAGAGATGTGCCTGGAGGAGGAACAGGTAGGGGAGTTAAATTAACAAATCAATCTCTGTTTAACTTATTTGCTATTTTGCTTGACATCACTTTAAAATTGTATTTAAGTAGTCATAGCTCAGATTTTTTGAGTTTGAGAGCAGACAAAGAAAGGTCTGTGCCACCACTCCTCACGACTCATTAGTCATTGCCCAAGGAAAAATGTCAGGCAGTCCCTGTAAAGTATGAGAGCAGTTTTTATGTTGTTGTCATGTGCCACTAGACAAAATTCTGCCTCCTGAGTTCCTACCAGCTCTTCCTTTCCGGACTGCTCCCTTCTCACCCCATCCTTCCTCCCAGAGCAGAGCATGGTGCTTTTGTCCATGTTTATTTTGGAAGTACCCCTAAGCCTATGTGGTCAGAGCTTGCATGAGATCCCCAGTTTTCTCAGGCTTCCCACTTGCCCAAGGCCTGTAAATTTAATTCCTATACTTTGTGTGCTCTTACTCTTTGCTGTTCTCTGTTTCCTTTCCCTGATTAGTTAAACACATTCCCCTTGGTGGACCTGTTTTAATACCTGACCCCTTTGGGGGAAGAAGGTTTTTAAATACCAGAAAGGTCTCGGCCCCCTCTCTCAGATTTTTGCTTGTGCTCTTCCAAGCCAACTTTCAGTGCCCTGCATGCTGAATTTCCATAAATCCTTTCTTTGGGAGGCACAGAGCCTCACCCAAGGCAAAGCAGCCTATGCAGACTTGCCAACCCAACCTCACCCTGTTGTCTCTGAGCTGCTCCCAACTGAACTTGAGGAGCCTTTTGCTTCTCCAAGTAGACTCTGAGAGTGGGAACCATCAGCTGGAACTTCTGAAATATCACCTTAATTTGTTTCCTGCACATGAAACATTAAAGACAACTGCTTCTTTCTTTTAAAGCAAAGCAAGGAGCTACAAGCAGCTGCTGGAAGGGTTGTGCCTGGAAAATGCAGGGGAAGAACAGTTGTGTGAGGAATTGCTGAAATGACCATGCTGATTTTCACTCCTCTTACTCTACCCACTTAGCAAGAGGTGCGTGCTCCTGTTCCACTGAGCACTCAGTATCTGAAATATGCTGCAGGTTCCTGGAGCAGCCATGAACTTCACTGGCACAGTTCTCCTCTCGATATTCCTGCATGTGCCAGAGATCTGCAAACTAAAGTGGGAGGAAGAGGGCTCACTAACCAGCTGTAGTGCCAAAGCCCACAAAATTAAAGGAAAGAAAACATAAGGGCTGCACATCCATCAGTAAACATAGGCACATCTGATCTCTTTTGGTTAGAAAGTCTGGAGGAGCAAAGAGGAGATTTTCAAATACAATACCTGCTTCAGTGAACTGATCTGCCTGTGACAGAGTGTGTTTGGCACTGACAAACCTTGTTGGTTTAATGGCAATGCTTGATGAGTCCTGCTGACCATCCACTTGTTCACAGACATAGAGGTATCTGTGTGTGTACATGTATATAATCATAAAATAGAATAGGTAATATGACGTAGTGTAGCATAGCATGATAACATAACATAAAGATAATTTAGGTATTAGATAAAGCAGGTCATATACCTTCTGCTATTCCCCCTGCTGCAGCTGTTTGCTACTTCATAAACTAAGGAGCTCTCCAGTAATTCTCATCAACACAAGCTCATCTTTTGCCTTTCTGATTGGGAACAAGAGAGATTTATATGGAAAACAAATCTGCATGGTTTTTGGTTGTGATGTGTCGTTCCCAGGCTATTTCTGTCCTTACCTGCCTCCTCTAATGCAGGAAGGCCTTGGTTCACTTCTCTGTTTAATCCCAATATGTAGTGCAGGCACTGAGCTTTTAACTCCAAGAGGTGGCAGGGTGGGGTGGACATTTAAACATCCTCTTTTTCTCTCCAGCATGAAGCTTGCAACAAATTTATCTGTGTTTAAGATTTTCATAATGTATTTAAATGCCAGTGACATCCATTGCACAAGCAGGGGGTTTGTGATGTATTAGAATCAGATTGCCTCTCTCTGTGAATATTTCCTATGTGAGTATTTCCTCCGGGCTCAGCTGTGCTCTCGCTAGCACCTGTATAAACCCACCAGTCATTCCACTAAGTTACTGAAATCCCTCTGCATTTGTAGCACTGTAGGTGGAAGCAGGAGCTAATTAAGTTAAGTTCTGAATGTTTTAACGTACAGCAGACACTCAGCCCTGCCTGCCCACACAGGCAGACAGGCACAGGCACAGAGGTGCAGGTGGGGTTCATAAAATAAACCGCCTGGCCAAGCATGTCTGCCCAGATGAAAGCCAGATGTTTGGGAAGGAAACTCCTTTTCTGCCAAGGTTGTGTATGGTCAGCCTCAGCTGTGTTGCCAAAACAGTGTTCTCCAGAATATTTACAAGGGTAAACACAGACACACTTTTCCTTCCTTGGAGGTTTTCAACAGGTGCCGCCAGGCTTTGAGTTTTCCAGTTGGAGAGTGTCCTGCACATGTCAGGATTGTGGCACTTTCTGCTCTCCAGTTTCATAGTGTGGACCCAGGGAAGCCCTGAGAGTGCTGGATGCTCTGTGTGTGCAGGGTGTGCCTCTGCATTTATGTTGTGTGTGATCTCACACACTCTTTAAAAAAGTGCATCAGATAAATTACTTGGCTCTGAGAGGTAAATAATGTCTTCACCTTCTCTGTGGCTTCAAGGCACTCAGGGACATAACTCTTGCTTGGGCAGCACGCTGTCCTCACAGGACATGCAGCTCCCACCCTTTTTGGCTCTTGGAAGAGCTCCCACATCCTGTCCCAAGAAGCGAAGCTGAGGGACTCCACCAAGCTGCATCTCCTCTCTTCCCTGAACCTCTCTTGCTGTCCTGACTCTGCAGCAGTGTCACAATGAGGAATTCTGTGAGGTCCCCTGAATGGCATAAAATGAACCACATAATTATTTAACTTCAACACAAGGACAAAGACTTTTTTTTGAAGAACTTAGTATAGAGAACTCAGCGATTCCTGTAAGATCATGGTTGAAGATGTTTGCAAACCCTGTTGGCCTGTGCTGGCAAATTATCAGGAACCTCTTGAACCATTGCCTGATCATTCTTCTAAGGGAGAAATCCACACAGCTGGCACCTAGAAACACGTGTAGATTAAAAAAGAGCGCAAACAAATACAAATCCCTCTGTGCTCCCAGCAGGATGGTTATAAACCAGCTCTGCTCCATACCTGTGTTAGAATGAGTGATTAAGTTAGGAGGTGATGCTGTGCTGACTTGGCAAGGTGGTTTCTAGGTGGGAACTGGATTATGTTCCCCTGGTCCAGGGAGCAGGCACTACATGCTCTACTCTGCTCCTGCCCATGGTGACGTGCAGGAGAGAGCTAGAGTTACAGATTCCAGCCAAAAGCCACCAGGACCCACCAGCTTAGGCAGCCTAGAGGACCACAAAGATCCTGTCAGAGATATGGACCTGCTCAGGTGGCAGGATGGGACAGCCCAGCATGCAGGCATATGAGATGGTACAAGGATGTTGTTCAGAGCTGGAGACAGGTTTATCAGCTCCATCTCCGTGCAGTATTGCTCAGCTGGGGCTGTGTCCATGTTAAAATGAGGAACAGGCTGTGATGTCGTTCTCCAGGTTTACACTGATATGACTTGTTCCCATGTAAGATCCTGTTTTCACTTATTTATTTAGTAGAAAAAGAGACCAGTGTATACTTTGATCTTGTTTTCAAGATCATTTTCCGGACAAATTACTGAAGAGTCATTATTTCATACAGCACAGAGTTGACATAGAATCATAGACATCCTTCCAGCAGCCTTCTGACTTATTGGTCCAGATTCCATCACTCCAAGGTCCATAGCAGATGGACCAGTCTTCAGATGTGTTCTTCATGGGTTTATCTCATCCTGATTCTGTCATAGGGACCACAGAGATGCCCAGTCTGCCACAGTTACGACCAGAGTGGACAATTCCGATACTTTGGCATTTGATTCACTCTGTGATAAAAATGGAAATGCTGCCATTATGGGAGAAACAAAGAAAATTTGGATATTTTTATTCCTAGCTACCAGTCCTTGTGCATATACACACATTTTTCTAACTTTAATAACTTTGGAATGCATGGACCAGTTTCTTCTGTTCCAGGTTGTTGTGGGATCGTGTCCTCAGGGATGCAGGCCTAGAGATTTTCTGACAATTGACTGTCAGGCATGAGAGATACTGTTAGTGCTCCTCTTAAAGGAAAGGTTGATTTGTCCTTCCCTTCTTTCCTCCTTCCCATTTATTAGCGATCAGGGAACCAACATGATGCCAGGGCAGGGGGATGGGAAAGCAGAATGAAAGGAAAAAAGTCATTAGAAAACAGGCTTCATTAATTCAGCTGCTCAGGGAACAGCGTGTTTGGAAAGGTCGGGATGTTTCATTTGACCTAAACAAAATGCTTGGCCATTCTTCAGTTCAAATGTTTCATTCCTGCCTATTGAACCAAATCAAGACACTGAGCTTTGGTGGAGGGCTGTAATGAAGGGCTGGGCAGGGAGCAGCTGCAGCTTATTCCAGCAGCACTTTTCTGCCACAGAGTTGGGAGAGGTTGACACCCCTTTTCTAAAAGAGCAGTGCTGATCATCTCCAAAGTGTTGATGAATTAATGCAGATTTCACCCCAGGTATCAGAAATCAAAGAAAGACCCAATCTGTCTGGAAGGAGTGTATGTTCTCCTGCCCTGAACAGCTGTTGGAAGGGAAAAAGAAGTTGTGAAAATGTTTTAATTATAGAATGGTCTGGGTGGGAAGGGACTTTAAAGATCATCGAGTTACAAACCATGCCGTGGGCAGGGACACCTTCCACTAGACCAGGTTATTCTAACACTAGCCTCAAGTCCTTCCCTCCTGTTCCCAAATGTGTATTGGTGAACACTAAAGCATGGTAGACAGTGGGATTTGTTGATAGACCCTTTGTCCCCTTCACACCATTGCCTGGGTGCTAATCCAACCCCCTCAGAGGAAAACTGTAATTAAAATCATTGCCCTAATTTGGATATGGTGTGTTTGAACTCGGAGCCTCCTCTCTCTCAGAAGAACTTTCTAAGGCAGCTTAATGACTGATGAAGATGGGATTTCCCAGAGTTCAGCGTGTCACAGGAGAGGGGACATTGCCCAAGAGATGCTTTCCTGGAGGCTTCCTCTGCCGCTTTTTTTCCTGCTGTTTGTGGAGCACTACCACAGTTTACACAGCAGTTTCTAAAGGAGTCATTTGATCCCAAGGAATTTCAGCAGTGTCAGTGCCCCTCCTAGAGGCTCCCTTAAAGCCCCTTTTGAGGATGCCAGATCCTAGCAACAGCAAAAGCAACAATTGGTCTGAGCTGAGGAACAGACTGGCTTGTTGACACTTCAATGAAAAGCAGCTCCAACACAGTCTGTTCGCCCTGTGGCTGCCAGCTTCCAGTGTTTGATCTAGCAAAGGCTCCAGCCCAGAAAAACAAAGCCCAGCTTTTCTAGTTCCTGGCTTAGGGAGCTCTCTGCCCTTTGTGCTGTTTTCCCTGCTACCAAAAGCCTAAAGGTCATTATTTAGTGTTTCCTAGCTTGGTTCATCCTCAAGCAGGGTAGCACTCCGTTAAGCTGTACTCCAGCTGTAGCTTTATTTTTAGGCCACTTGTGCTGCAATGTTTCACCTCCTTATTACCCCTGTGTTAGTGCATTTTTGTGTCCCTGTCTCTTGTTTAACCCAGGCAGGTGGCACAGCACCACTGTCCTAGAGGTGCTTCCCTGGGTGTCCCAGGGGAATGGGTCACAAACCTTGTTGGAAGAGTGTCTGGTGCAGTGCCATCGCCGTGCAGTGAGGAAATGCACAACGAGAAGGGATGGCAGCGTTTCTAACACCCTGCTTCTTGTGATTAAAAATCTCGTATGGAGGAAGGTAACACTGTCAACAACACTCCCAGGGAGCTGGTGAGGCTGATCTGCATTGCAGGGATGCTGCCTGACCCAGACACTCATCCAAGCAAAGCTGATTTATGCTCCAGTCATTTCAGTGCTAAGATGAGCTGAGGGGTGTGTTTTCCCCCGAAAATTTACCCTGCCCCACTGCATCTAGTTAGAGAAAGGATGGCTGGGGGAGAGAGTCTCATTCATTACACAACACAAGATACTGAAGGAAGTCTCAAATGTGAAGTCTGAGGAACAGGCACTGGAAAGGGTTTAGATTCTTGGGAAGACGTGGATGGGAGATATGAGCAAAGTTTGCCTGGTGAAAGACAGATTCACTGGGCATATTCCCTCTCTCTGGTTCTTCCAGCCCTGTCCAGGATGGGGGGCTCTTCTTGAACATTTATATTTGAAAAGGGGGAACAAGAAGGAGATTAGGAGATGTTACCACTTTCATTTTGTAATTGAAAGGAAGCCTTGATATATTCGGTATTCCCTCACAGCTGATGCTGTGCTGACTAACAGCACTCAAGTTGCAGGGTGACAATTATACTACTGATGGCATAATTTATTGATTTTGTTGTTACCCAAGGTATTTCCAATGAGGTCATAAATCTATGTGTCAGTAAGAAATACTCAGTGTGCCAGCTGTGCTCTGTTTTATAGCCATAGATTTTAATACTTTGAGAGGAGCATTTGTTAAGCATCACTTTGCAATTAGAGGCAAAGAGGAAATGAAATGTTCCATTTGTGTTACCCACAAAAAAAAAAAAAAAAATGGAAAAAAGGGATTTGTTTCTCATAATTTGTCTTTCTGTTAATATTGCACAGCTCGGTGTCTTTGTCTTTTGCTTGCTCAGCTCAGAGATGGTATTGAAATGTCAAACTGGACAATGCCAGAACAACTTCAGCCCTTTGCTGACTGAAGAAACATTGCCCAGAGCCTGGGATGCATGGAGAATCCTGGAAAGAATCTGCTTAGGAGGACTACCAAAAGTCTGCATCCAGGTACAGGCATGTTTGGGGTTTTCCTTCAGGTTATTTTTGTAGGAAGAGAAGGTGTTTGTGCAGTATCTCATTTAGATGAGCTGTGAAACACAAACAAACTCTTGATAAGGGATTGAGTCATTATCCAGGAGGATATTGGAGAACATCAAAGGCTTTGAAATATAAACATCCCACTTATTGCTTCAGGGACAACTTCTCCCATGTTGGACTTCACTCTCAGAAAGGACAAATCACCTGCCTTCACCATGTCCCCTTCAGAGGCTGTTAATACAAATTCAGAGATATCTCCTTGTGAGGATGGTCCTCAAAAGGAGCAGAAACACAGACTTCATGGCTGATTTGACCTTGTCTTCAACTGATCCCACCTAATTTTGAATCCAAGAACAGAACTGATATTGCAGGGCATCCAGAGGGTTGCACCATTGTGGGCTGCATGAGGTATTTGAGACAGTAACAGAGAGCCAAAGGAGTGAACTGGGCTCTAGGTGGTTTACACCCACCGAGAAATCCCATTCAAAAATCAAGTATTGTCTCCTGGGGAAGTTAGTTGTCCCAAAAAGGCATTTGCCCTCTTTAATTTGGTGTCACATGTACTAAGGGTGGGAGAGAGCTAGAAAAGAGATCCTCAGCTTGTTTCAATTATCCTGGATCTGTCTCCTCCAGGGAAAGGATAACAGTTGACAACTCCAGTTTTAAATTTTATCCCATGTGGACACTGCCTGCTGCAGACTTTTCTACTGCATTGTTCATTGGATAGGCCTGCTATTGCTGAGGTTGATTCCACAATACTCAACCTACATTTCTCCTTTTACAGGGATATTTTATTGGTGATAGCTCAGCTGCACAAGGCCTTTGCCTTTTTGAGGCTTCCCATCCCTTTTTGAGATTTCCCACCCACCTGCTACACCCATCCTGTGATCCTTGTGATTATCTATTGAAGACATGTATTTAGCTCCTTTGTCCCTCCACACGTATTAACCCCTGGATCCCTTGCTCTTCATAATTCCTTGTAAATTGTCAGTAGTTTTCTGGTGATGAAATGTCCTGAAATGAACTCAGTACATTTTATTTTGGTCTCATGTCAGCCTGAATCCAGAGTTTCTAGCAGTGTAGGAGTTGAACCAAAACAAAGTGCCAAGGATGAGTTCTTATGTTTGGTACCTCAGGATAAGATGTGAGGAGTGTGTGAACTCTGTGTTGCCTGGATTAGAAGTGGGAGAGCTGCCTCTACTCCTAGGAGGAGTTTTCTCTAAGTGAAGGCTGGTCACACCAGGCACTGGTGAACATCAGAATCAGCATTCCCAATTTTCCCTCTCCACAGCTGCACAAAGGGAGTCTTCTACTTGGTGCTCGCTGCTCTGCAAGGACAGTGCCATAAAATCCTAACAGCCTTTTCTGTTCTGTCAAATTGCAAATGCATCATTGGCTTTCTCCTCTCCTTCTTTCAGCATTATTGCTCTCCATACTTTTCCCTCCAGTGAATGCCATCTCTCCCCTGATAAATTAGTGCACCATTTTCCAAGAGCTGCATCTCACTTATTTCCTGCCCATATTTCTAAGCTCTCCAGGGCTCTTTGTATTATTTCTCTTGCTCTCATTTGTGTTTCTCTACCCTCTCCTCTCAACTTAATGTTATCTACATATTTTATTAACCAGCTGTTTTATTCCCCCTTGCACATCACAAGTAGAGATGCTCCATGAAATGAGAGCGACCCGTTGTCTCTATAGGAAACATATGAGACACAACCCCTTGTCTATTATTATTCCATGTTTGCAGTCCTTCAGACAGTTCCTGTGACAGTATTTATGTCTGAGCCAATGGGAAATAATATTTTGAGAGGCACTTTATCAAACGCTTTCCTGACTCCCAGCTCTTTGATGCCTGCTGCTCTCCCTGCTCTCATTCATTTTGTAATTCTGTCGACTTTAAATGCATTTTTTCTCATGGACTCAGTCTTTGTAAACCCATGGTGCTCCTTGCATATGTTTCTGTAAAGAGATCTGTGTAATTCTCAGGATATTACAGGGAGAGCCATGAAAAGATCCCTTTGAAGGCCAGCATGAAAGCTCCAGTTGTCTTCTGAGCTCCAAAGCGGTTTCCAAATAATGAGATACACCACAGTGTCTGACTGGGCTCGGGGAGAATAACTCCAGATAAACACCAGGAGATAAAAGGGATCACCTTCCCCTTTGTGCATTTCCTTGTATTGTGTGAACTCTTCTCCAGTGGGGATTGGATCTAATCTTGTCTCATACAGAAAGCAAAAGGAGTCATTAGCTCTGCTAATTGTTGAAGATAAAGACTAAAAGGAGATGACAATTTGCTTTGTGTGTGGTTAAGCTCGTTAAAGGCATAAATCAAGCAATTCTTTCAATTCTCACTTGTTCATAACTATTATGATATCCCACCACGGCAGCACTTTCATTTCTTTACTCTCCACTCAGTTTGAATTTCAACTCTACCTTTACTTGTTATACCCATTAAACGAATAAGGTTACGGTGCAGTACACAATACCCAATGTTTTAATTTGGTATTGCATTATCCAACATCCTTGGAGTGTATTCAGTGTGAACACATAATTTAGTAACACTTCTAGAGAGCATTGATGACTGCTATGGCTACATCTAATTTGCCATGAAGCCACAATACAAATATACCCAAACTTACTAGAAATACATGGGTTTGTCCAACTAGGACATTTTGGGCTTGTTGTTTATAACTGAGTTTAATTTACAACCATTTGCTTTTGAGAATATGCTTCAAGCACTTTGAAGATCATGTGTTCAATTAGATTGCTGACTGATGTCATCTGGAAACATGGATGGGAATTGAGCCATCAGGATTTTCTGCAGTATCACGATTCACTGGTTTAGGATTCTCAGCTCTCAGCTGTGTGCAAGGAGGTGACACCATTGTCACACATGTCCTGGCACCCTGGCACTGATGCTTAGAGACATTCATAGTGTCTATGGAATGTGAATGTCACCCCAGACCTTTCCCTGACTTCCACACCTGAACAGGGTTAAATCTGCTGTATTTTGGGGGTGTCTGTTTTCACAGAATCACAGAGCTGTTATGGCTGGAAGGGACCTCTGGAGATTATTGAATCCAACCCCCTGCCAAGGCAGAGTCACCCGGAGCAGGTGACACAGGAACAAGTCCAGGTGGGGTTGGAATGACCCCGGAGAGGAACACTCTACAACCTCCCTGGGAAGCTGTTCCAGCGCTCTGCCACCTTCAAAGTAAAGAAATTCTTCCTCATGCTGAGGTGAAACTTGCCATGTTTTGGCTTATGGCCATTGCTGAGAGCACTGGCATGTTTCCCCCTCTGCAATGTGCAGTGTGTCGTGGAAAACTTTGGATTCTGTTCCACCAGAGAACAGTAGCACATAGCAGAAGAAACTGCAGCGTCAGCACACGCCAGCCCTTCCCCACGCACTTTAGCACTTTAGTCTCACTGGAGCTGGTCCACTGTTTTGGAAAGTAAAACAACCTGCTAAAAAAGCTTTGAAGCCTTCAGTGAACAACTCCTTAGAGAAGTTATTCCCTCATTTAAGCTCAGAGAGGTCTTGTTTAGGGAAAGTTACACTACCCCCATTACTCCTTTATCAACTAGGATGCTACTTTTGACAATATTACATCATAAAATGACGTTTTTGGACCATTTTAGGAAGTGTCTTTTCCCATCTGTTTTTTCTGTCCTTCTTCTAGATACATACTGGCACCCAAAACTTTCCTTGCACGGATAGAGGGAAATGTAAGAACAGGAAGATCTTTGCCTTCTCTATGGTTTAAAGACTTTCTCCTATTGACTTAACTGTTTTAGACCATTCCTAAGGGTATGAGTGTCAGGTTTTCTCTTTGTTACTGGTGTCATTCTGTTTTGAGAGCCCCAGGCCACTGCTGTAGTGATGCATGTAGAAACCAGCTGTAGGTCTGGGTTGCAGCATTTCCGAAGTTTTGAGGCACAGCTGCCCATCCCTCCAGCCACAGCAATACAGAAGCATGCAGAGACTGCCAAAAAGCCTCAGCTTAAAATAATGTCCCCCCCAAACTTTTTGTGCTGAGTTATTTCCGTGACCAGCTTAGAGTGTGGTCCTACAGGCAGTGAGGAAGGAGGAACGTGCCAGACTGTGGCAGCCAGATGAAAGTCAGAAGAGGGGGTGAGCCACCTCCAGTCTCCCTGTGCTGACGTGAAGCACAAATAGACCGGGACTGAGTGGGAGCAGAGACTCTCATGGGTTCTCAAAGTTTGCAGGAAGGCAGAGGAGAGGCAGCCAAGTGTTATATTCGCAGTGCACATCTCCTGGATGTGGAGGGGGCAGCTCCCTGCGGCTCTGCTTCCAAATCCATCAATGCCAGCGGCAGCCTGGAGGCAACCTGGCTGTCCTGAGCAAGTGTGACTCACTGCTACGCCACTCTGCTGAGTTAGTTGGGGTGGGTGGGTGGTATTTGTCACACTGTGGATGAGGATTTGGCTATTTTAAGCAAGTACATAGGCTCTCTGGGATGTTGGGACAGAGTTGTCCCAACACACTGAGTTCTGACTTAAGCTTATTGGAACAAGATGGATGTGGCAAGGGCAAAAGCACTACATGTGCAGAAGACAGGCAAGGCACTGCATCAGTACTAAATAATGAAATTTATTGCAGTGGATGCCACGTCAGAAGCTGAACATTTTTTAGATTTCATTCACAACCTGCCTGTTAAGACCTATGATGAGTATTACAGTCTGGGACTGAGTGTTTGAAAGGGCTCCCTTGGCATGTGTGCTACTTAAAGGAACATTCAAGTGATCAATTTGTTTTCTTGTACTTAAGGAGGATTCAGTGTTCCCCAGCTCACACAAGAAGTCCCTGATCTAAGTGCAGATGCAAAACAGACCCCGCTTTGTTGAGATTCAGAAAAAAGAGAGGGCTGAAATCTCTGAAGTCTTTGAGCATGCACTCTCTGAGTTAATGATAAAGTATTAATAATGAAGATTTTTCTTTCTCCAGGAAGGAAAGAACAGGGAGAGACAGGAGGAATTGTCTAAACTTTTGAAGAGAGTCAGCTGCACAACTCCCACTAATCATAGGAAGTTAATAGCCAAGGCAGCCTTGGAGGTTGTAGCCTATATAAATTTAGACAAACCCAAATTCAAACAGTAGACTGATGACTTTGTGCCCCACAAAGAATCTTTTAATTTCTGATGGTAATGGATGCCACCTCAGTGTGAAATAGACTTTAGTAATTTTAATGCAAATGGGTTTTTTCAGATGAAAGGCTCTGCATAAAAAGTTGGGTGGCAGTGCTGTAAATATTCTGCCTCTGGTACAATTACTTACCATTAATTACTGACATCTGTGCTATCTGCTATAAGGAAATACATGTTTGGTTTTTTTTTTCAATTAAGCAATGCTTTTCACTTTCAAACCAACTTCTGTACTTTCACTGCTACTGGAAATACAAAAATTGGTGAAGTTGATCCTGGCCTTCATTTTGGAAAGACCCTGAACTATTCCCCTGAAACAGAGGAAAGCATTGGGAATTATCCCTTGAACTAGGATGTCCAAGTGGCTATGTTCTGGTTTCCCCCTGATGTGGGGGGTTTGAGTGCCTTTTCTCAGCTGCCAGACCAGGGGACACTCTCAGCCTCATGGTACAGAGTCAAAGCTAAATCTGTGTTTTAAGAAAGGCTTGCACTAACAAATAATGGTGAGTTCAGAAAAAGCTGCAAATGTCCATCATCAGGACAAGCCTGGCATTTGCATGACAAGTCCAGCATCTCATGTTGTCCATCATTTCATGTTACCCAGCAAAGGGAAGCTATCCAGGAGAGTCCTTTTTTGATATGTTCCTTTTTGCAGCCATAGCTCACATAAAAAGCTCCCTGTACTGTCAGAATATTGAGCTGTGCCAGTGTTTGCCAACAGAGGTGTGAACCTTGGATCAGAAGCCCACAAATCAGGGAACTGGAAAGGAAATGAGTTTTATGTGTGGCTACTGAAGGAATTATTATGGGCTTTTGTATAGACTGAGGTGTCACTAGAGTAGAATCTCATCTGAAAATAAAAAGAAAGATGATATTTCCTTCCAGAGTGTGTCCACTGAGGACAGCTGCTAGCCAGCACAGAAGGCCATAAACAAGAGTCCTGGAAATGGGGCTCTGTTCCTGGCTTTGCCTTGGATGACTTTAGGCAAGATGATGATGATACTCTGTGCCTTAGTTTCCTATTCTGGAAAAGGAAGATAGTGATGTGCTCTGCTTTGATGCTGTGCCAGAACTAGATGTTAAAAATTCAGTGCATGGGCTGCTGCTCTTCAGAAATTACTTCCCCTCCAGCTAGTTCAGATGTATCTTTTTGCCTGTTTGAATAAGAGTTAGAGAGGTAGGTAGGAGCTAAGATGAGGAGTCAGATGGTTCCATTGCAACCCAGAAAAGCTTTAAATAGAAAACAACAAGTACGTGCATCTGCCATCCACGATGATGAAAAAGGCACGAACATGTGAACTAAATGTTGCTGTTAATATTATAATTAAAAGGCTCTGGGATGAGCAAGGAATTGAGGGAGATGGTCTGCAGCAGCTTCTGTTTCATGGAATCATACAATGGTTTAGGGTGGAAGGAACCTTAAAGATCATTTACTTCCACCCCCTGCCATGGGCAGGGACACCTTCCACTATCCCAGCTTGCTCAGAGCCCCATCCAACCTGGCCTTGGACACTGCCAGGGATGGGACAGCCACAGCTTCTCTGGGCAACCTGTGCCAGGGCCTCCCCACCCTCACAGGGAACCATTTCTTCCATATATCTAACCTAAATTTCCTCTCCTTCAGTCTGAACCCAGCATAGGCAAGCAGAAAACCTCTGCTGGTTTATTAATTTCTAAGGGTCATATTCAGGCTGCCAACTCTTGGCATCTAAAATTCCTGCACAATAGTGTCTGTGTCAGCCAAGCCAGCAAGGGAGCCCTTCCAGCTCCCTGAGAGAGCAACAGCTGAACCAAGGCAAAGTGCTCCACTTAGATGCCAGTGTAGATGGCTGGAATGTGGCCTGAGGCCTCTTTTACCACCAGTGCTGGTTCCTTTTTCTGAGGTGAAAATTGAGGTCTGGCAGAATAAAAGGAGGGAAAGTCTGTTCATCACCCAGCTCAGTGCTGCCCTGTGTGAGCCCTCCCATAAGAGAGCTGAAAATGCAATCTTGGGGGGCTCAGAAGGGCCACACTCAATGATGTCTTCTGATGGATGCATGAAAAAAGCCACAAATACACCTTGGCAGGGAATGGTGAGCACCTTAGAAGGACAGAATTTTAATTTTTTCAGGATCTTTCTCCTTTAAAATTGTGTGAGAATTGCTTTGGCTCACAGGAAATGGTTGAAGCTATTTTATCACAGATGGCAAGTGCTGAATCCTTTAGGAAGACCATTTGCAGAAATGTGTTGTGGTTGTCTCTCATGTAGGAGAAATGTTTTCATAATGGGTCCTTTTGCTCCTGTGTTAGTGATAAAGGTCACAGGTAATTGCATTCACATTTTAAAGCACAACATTGTTAAATCTTTTGTATAAGGATAAAAGTACAAAAATGTCCAGTCTCCAGTAGAGACAGCTTCTCCCTGAACAGGGGGAATCCAGAATCAAGCAGAGACTGGAATTTTAAAGCTGATATCACAGATCTCTTGCAATGCCCCTGGTAATTCAGAAAATAAAAGAAACTGCCTATTTTTAATCTTACTCTCAGCAAGCCCTACTAAAAAGCCTAGGATTTACTATCACACCTTGGGAAAAATGTGCCTTTGCTAATCTCTGTTAATCCACAGGAAAAGTACTTGAAAATAGTCACTATAAATAAGCTGCAAGTTCTTTCAGCTTTGATGTCACAGATCAAATAGTGACCAGTGATGTGAAAATCAAAGAGAACAGGGAAAACCTGACGTTTTACTGAGTTCTTATATTGTATAAATATCCAGGAGCCATTTTGTCTTTAATCTTTGCAGGTTTGAACAGCAGATGCTCCAGTGCTTCACAAACCTCCTCTTTGGGAGGACCTGGTGAGATTTAGGACAAGTCATTACCTGTGAGCCTGGTGGTCCAGTGGGAGCAAAATCACCACCCATGTCCAGTGGTGGCTCTGTCACTGGACTTCCTTCAGAGATTCGGGACCATGTTGTTCAAGTCCTTGTTGAATCAAGCACAAGAAATCTTGTGATTTCTCTCTGTCAGCCTTGCTTCAGTGTGGATGTTGATTATTAGGATCTAAAGGAAGCCCACAGTCCTTGCCTGTGTTTCAGCCATGAACAATCCAGTCCAAGGCTGCCCAGTTAGGAACCGCCATGAGATTGGTAACCCTGCTGAGTGTTTTTAGGCAAAGTTCTGTTAATCTGGGGATGAGAGAAAGCCCAAGATCATTTTTTACCCCAGAGTTGTCCAGTGGTTATTGTGGGTTTGGTCATTTTTAGCCAGACAGACTTGAGGTAGTGAGAACTTGGAAAAGATCTGTGATTTTCATAAGCAGTGTAAATGACACAGCTTCCCTGAGGCACCATAATTCACACCTTACAAACTGCTGAGTGAATGCTGACTTGTACTCTCACCTTTTCACATTTACTCCTCTTCTAACTCAGTTTGGCCACACTTGCTTCTCTTTTCTCTCCTTCTTTGACCTGTTTACTTAATCGGAGCCTTGGAATTTTAAGGCTCTCAGATGATGAATTTACGCTAAATATATTTAAAGGCTGGAAATGGATTTTAAAGACTGAAGTAAAAAATCTGGAATTTGGTGGTGGTGATAAGCATTTATCTTTCAAATTTAAATAACTCAGAAATACATTGAAATACCTCCCCTTTCAGTCCTCCCTGCTGATCTACAAAAAAAAACAATTGATGAATTGATGAAAAGGTGTAGAACATAAATAGGTTGTGAAATGTTTGGTTGGTTTTTTTCAGGCTGTGGCTTGGTACATGCCTCTCTACTGCAACAGAAGACAAGGATGGGTGGCGAAAGAGGAAAAAACAAATTGAGAACATTGTTTTACAGTTTTCTCAACAACAGAACAAAAAGAAGGATGGCAAAATGAACAGGAATTTACTACAACTGATGCAGAGTAGAAGAGGCTGACCGATGACAAGTACTAGAAAAGACAAATCTTCATTAAAAGGTGTGTGAGACATTTATTGTGTGCACTCTGTAATTGCTGCATTGTGCCAGACTGGCTCTGTAAGTGAATGCTTTTAAATGAGTGTCTTGGTAAGCAATTCTAGAGCAGCTCTGCATTTTGAAAATACAAATTAACCTTAAGCTTCAAACAGGAGCACAGCCCAAATCTCCTTATAGGAGTGCACTCATTGTCAGTCAAGGCTAAGCGGAAAGTAAAGTCCAAGTAAAATTCTTCTTCCAATGTGACTTTATTGTTACATATTATCCTCTCAGCCCCATTCAGAGATCATAATTTGGAAAGCCAAGATTGGAGCCAGATTCACAAGAGTAAAATATGTATTTAAAAAATAAAGGATTGGCCAATCTGGATATATTTTCACCAAAAAAAAAAAAAAAAAAAAGGCAAAAAAAAGCACCAAAAAAAAACCCAACCAAAAAAGAGTGGGTGACTGGGGGAATTGCTCTTCTCTAAATTTCTTCTCCAGACTGTGGCTGGAGATGTTCATAAGGCGAACAATTTTCAGCATAGATTACACCGCCTGTTTTTCACAAGTTTTGTTCTTAAAAAATGGCTAAATCGCTTTTACTCAACCTCTCCAAAGAAAGTAACTCAGAAGCAGGGCAAAATTATGTAAAAATTCAGTGCAAAGAGTTCAAACCTGGCAGAATTATAACCAAAGGCAAATGGTAAATTATAATGTGATATGTCAAACAATGTAGAAGTTGCAGTTCTACCTACAACTAAATGTAGAATGTGTCAAATATATGTGTGCTGTTTATTAGGTATATTGCATAAATTTAATGTATGTGTGTAGGAAGCTCAGTAAATCTATGCCAAAGACAGTAATATATATGCTAATGCAATACAAGAAATAAAGCAGTAATATATAAAATACACATCTTCTTTATATCCTATGCACATACATGCATGTGCAAAATGTGTGAAAAACACAACAGCAGACTTAAGACTTAAAATATGTGTAGGTTACCACCTTGTCCTTATGCAGCAGTGATCCCCAAAGGTTTATAATTGTGCACCCGTATCAGTAAAAAATCCTTGAATACACACACACTCATTCTGTCCCCTTCCCCAATATACATACACTCATTTATTTGTGAATTATATATATTTACTACTGCAAGTATATACTATGTACATTGTAAAACATGCACATGAACAAGCTTTTAAAAGGAGGAGATAAAGACAAAAAAACTTTAAAGTATTTTAAAATGCTGTTTCTAGGAATGCCAGCCTAGGAAAAGCCTTTCAGCTTGAGAGAGGGAAGTGTTTATGCAACTGCTTAGCTTTACACACCCCAACAGTAATCCTGCAACCAGGGAGGACCGTCAGGAAGATCCTTCTCAACCATTAAATCCAGGCAAAGCAGACAGCAGGAAAGGGACCTTTTCATAGGGACAGGTAGTAGCAGCACAAGGGGGAATGTATTCACATTGACAGAGGGTGGGTTTAGACTGGCTATTAGGAAGAAATTGTTCCCTGTGAGGGTGCTGAGGCCCTGGCACAGGTTGCCCAGAGAAGCTGTGGCTGCCCCATCCCTGGAAGTGTCCAGGACCAGGTTGGATGGGGCTCTGAGCAAGCTGGGATAGTGGAAGGTGTCCCTGCCCGTGGCAAGGGGTTGGAAAGAGTTGATCTTTAAGGTTTCTTCCAGCCCAAACCATTCTGCAATTCTAAGATTAAAACCTGATGGAGTCAGTTGTAACAGACCAGATTTCATTATTTGTTTCCTTCTCTGTCTTAATCATTGGTAGCATCAGCTACTGGATGTCTATTTAGTGTAGTCCTGGTTTGTCTCATTTGCCAAAACTTCATTTTCTTTTGTTGTGTGTCACTCTGGTCTTCTGCAGAGCTGGCTTCCCCATGTGTGTTCTTCTGGTTTCCTGCACAGGGGAAAACTGGGGACAGAGTGGGAATTGGCACCTGGGGGTGCTGGTGACATCAGAGGTTGTGTTCACATGAGCAAATGTTGGGGACAAACAGGAGTAGGCCTGTAGAGCAAACTCCTGGTTGCTGCAGATCTGGCATCCACCCTGCACACCTTTTAATGACAATTTACTTTGTCCCAGCTCTAGGCCAGCAGGTCCCACCTACATCTGTGTGGCACAGCTCCTTTCTGGGTGTCTTGGGGTGACTTTATGATGTGTATCCCACATCACTGCCCTATGCCCAGAAATTAATTCTTGTGCCTTTCTATGCCTTTAAACTGAGCCTGAGAGGGGGGAGGAAAACTTGAGCAAAACTTCTTCAAAGCAGTTTGCAGCTTGTTCAAGGTCACACAGAGATAGAGACTTTTTTCCAGCTGTGGCAGGGGAGCGAGGAAGCAGCCGGCTTGCTGCTGCCCGGTCAGCTTTTGGCTTGCTTTTTTCAGCTTCTTTTTCTCCAGAGAGAGACTGAGAGTTGAACTTTTTTTCCTTCCCTGGAATTTCGGATTTTCTCCCTTTTCTGCTGGACTGCTTCAATATCAGAACACAGTGGTAGGACTTTCCACCAAGCACAGAGGGCCTGGCCCTGGGACAAGCCCCAGCTCCGAGGAGACCAAAGGGAGGACTCTAACACTTTCCCAGGTTTTTTCTCCATAGTGAAAGATTTTATTATTTAGCATTATTTTCCTTTTCCTGTGTGTTTGTTAAATAAATAGTTTTTATCTCTTTCCCTTTCCTTCAAGGAAAATTTATTTTTTCCCAAACCTGGTGGGTGAGGGGTGGTTTGTAACCTACCTTCTCTTAGAGGATATATTTCTAAATTTGACCAAACCAGCACACTGGTTATGAACCTTCCTGGGCCTCTCCAAAGGTGTGGATAATCTTTGTGCCTTCCTTTGCTGTGTTCCCATTTCCTGTCACATCTCCCCAGATGAAGGCTAGTGCTCTTGCCACTCCCTACATTTGGTTTCAAGATTAATTTTTTTTCCCCCTTGCAATTGTTAAGACTAAAAACTTTTTCAATAGATGTGAAATCAAACCAAAGCACCTGAGACTGCAATGCAGTCACACTGTTCTGGGACACAGGGCTGCAGGCAGAGGGAGAGGGATGCCTGCAGATTTATTTTCTGAACTCAGAGAAAAGTGGTCTGTCACACATTAAATATATCTGATTTCTGTAGGTTTTCACATGCAAGCCACATACCCTCAGTCTCTCAGATCTTTGCAAAGGATAATTCAGCTCTATTTACTTACGGTTCATTTGCAGTTCTTTTCACTACTGAATTATGAAATTATTCCTCTTAATACTGCCTGGAGAGTTAATAATATCCAAAATCTCAGTTTAAAAATTAAATAAGGGTATAGTCATTATTTTACTCTTATAAATATTCATGTGTAGTACATATTACTGCTGGATTTTTCCAGAACTGAATACATAGAGGTGTAAGCATCATTCTTATCTTATTACAATGCAAAAATTACAAATGCTTTAGGCAGATTTTTACAAGTATGCCACCAGTCATTATTTCTGATGGTGATGGAATAATATCCTTCAAACATACAATAATATTATAATTTTGAACTGTCAAACTTACATTCATTTTTTATCTTTTGATTTTTCTTTACTGTTTGCCCACTTTGCCTTCTGAGTCCCTCCTGAAGCTCTTTGGTGCTGACAGCAAAAGACTTCACAAGTTATCTACAAATGGTTTAACTTAATTCCTCACTCTCTTTAATTTATAGTCTTTTTCATTAATTTTTGACCTCTCTGTTTGGTTTCCTCTTCACCCAAGTAGCCCCGTTTTCTTCTCTAGATTAAGAGGTAAAAGGCAAAAAACTGATGCTGCCATAGATCACAAAGTTTGAGCTGAGCTCCTACCTCCCATTTTCCTCAGAAATGCATCACCCTGGGGATGTTTCTTTTCTGCTGTTGTTGATGAATTTCACTCTGAATCGAAATGCTCAGCTGTGAATTTGGGAAGTTTAAAAATAACCATGAAGTGAGCACTTTGAAGCCTCAGCCAAAACCGGCGGGTTTTGTCAATCAGGATGTTTCCCCGTTGCTAAGGAACACTAATTAAGCTTTCAGGGCCAAATTGAACCTGCAGACGAGGAACATATTTAGCACACATTTTCGGTGAGAAAGAGCCAATTCCTACCACTGAGAGCTTTCTGTTTGTACCACTGGTTCTCGTGGGTTTTGTCCCAGAAGTTGTGTTGAGTGAGGTGAGATGCACTCTTATCATGGTGCATTTGCTCTCTTGACTTGTCCCAAGGACTTCCATAGTTTATGAAACTGCCCAGTAATTTCCAGTTAGCTGTGAGGAATGTTTGCAGATTCATCTCTTCTGCCTTAGGGCGTTGACATTTTACAGGCAAGACTAAGCAATAAAATTGGCCATTATAAATAATGTTTTATAAACACACAGATGCAATTTTTAAGTAGCAGGAGGTCAAACAAGACATAACAAAGTATCCCACAGTAAGAAACTAAGTCAGCTGCTTTCTCCAGTAGGTCAATTGACCAGAGTGGATCAATGAACTGTTCCTATTGACACAAAGTGAAGCACCTCAGCTATGATATCTTATGACCTGACATTGTCTTTCCCTATCTGCCGGGCGTATTAAAAAATCAAAATTATTTCCTTATCCTTTTGTTGTTTACCACTTAAAAACTAATGATGCAATGTGCATTTGTGTATTTTTGGTGCTTCTGGAAACAAAACTGAGGTTATTCTGACCTAGAATTTTGGAGGAGGGGCAAATCAAGGGATAAATAATAGTTCTCTTTGGCCACATACGGAAATTGTGAAAAGAATTCAAGACTATTGCCAACATCTTCAAACAATATAAACAAGAAAACAATTCACCTCCTTCCATCATGATCAAGTAAATCACATTATGGATACTTCAGTGCCACAGAAAACAAATCTGAGATAATTTTGTTGCGTGAGAGAGGAAGTGGCATTTGATAGGAGGCTTTCTAATGACTTTAGGAAACCAAATACCTGTCCCACTTTTGATGCAGGTGACCATGCTGAGGTGTGCTGACACATTTGGTACGAGCAAACCCTGGTTGTGGCTGAGAGGAAAATCTGTAGAGCTGCCTTTGAGACTGGGACAGTTCCATAAGCACAAGTCACCTGAAAATATCAGCAGGGCTGCCTGCATGAAAAGTTCATTTTTTGCTACTTGCTTTCCTTGCAAGCTGATGGCTGTGGGGAAACTGGTTGCAAGTGTCAGGTTGGCCTGTGACAAGCAATTGCCTCCTGGATAATTTTGGCAGAACAGCCTGACCTTCAAGAAGCCATGACTAAGGGTGGCCTTTTATCTTCTTGTCACCCATTGCAGCACACCATCCATGGCTGAGTCACATAATGGGGTGGTAAAACGAAGTCCAGAGATTTGCTCCTGGAAATTGCTCCCATGTCACAACCCCCCCCAGCACTTAGGAAATCTCCAAGAGAACTTGCTTAGAGGTGGTGCTCATATCAGTACTAATATGGAGTAATTTAAAAGATGATTTAATGGTAAAAGTATGTCCAGGACTGAGATTAGGTTTGGACACAGCTCTAGGAACTGACCAAACTCCAGGGTGAGGGAGTGAAAAAGCTTGTTCTCTCCCTGCCAGGAATTTGTCCAGAACTGCAGGAAGTGAAAAGAGGGAGCCAAACACATGATGGGTTTTGCAGTGAGACTTGTGGGGATGGTGTAAGGTGGAGAGTCTGAGAGCACCAACTAGAGGGAAAGAGACAGAAGGGAGGAAAATGAGATGATCTCCATTCAGAGGCTGACAAAGGTTTGGAGAAGTACATGTTGTCCATGGGCAGCCAGAGCAACTGTGATTTTGGCCAACCAATGCTTGCTGAAACCCAATTTAAGCAAAAGCCTGAAAGAGAGAGTTTGATCCTTTAAAGCAAAGGTATCTTAGTGGCAGCTAGTGACCTTGCATATTTATCCCAATGTGGCTTTTATTTAAAATGTTCTTCCATAAAGTCAGAAGAAACAGCATTTTTGTTGTAGTGTGTTTGATTCCTAAACTGACTTTCTTTTCAAAGCAGGTATGTGGAAATAATGACTGTTGTCATCAACATGAAGGAAGTAGCCACAAGAAAAATGCTTCAGCTCCCAGCTGGATGAGTGGGGGGAGGCAGAAGGCGGCCAACTCAACCAGGGGTGAGTAGAGTTGCTACAAAACAGTTTTCAAAATGAACAAGCAAAACAAAGAAAAAAATGTTAGAGTTTAAAAAAACCCACAATTCAGAATACAAGAATTTCTTTATTTTGTTGAAAATCTTTTTAGTCTTCTTTCTGTGAGGAAGACCCATGCCAGACCACAAATGGAAAGCATCTGGGTTCAGGCATTGCAACTTGATCACAGCCACACACATCTAATTCTGGTGACCTCCATGTTTGCATCTTAGGTTTGCTTTCATTTGGAAACTGTTTACAGTGCTCCTTCCAGGGAAAGTAAAGGTTTAAGTGTACACCCAGACATAATTTTTTAATGTCTTTGAAGATTCTGTTGCATGCACTACCCTTTCTAAAGGCCCAGAATCTGGGTGAAACCTTCATATGTAAATACACAGACCCTCAAACTCCAGTTGTTGCAAGTTCTTCTTCCAACTTCTTGATTTCCTGACTTTTCCCTGGGAGCTGCTTGTTTGATTTTACTTAATATCAGTTGCATGATTCATTGTAATTCAGAATATTTTATCTATGGCTGTACTACAAAATATCATTAAATATTCAGATGTTGGGAAAGCATTGTGACATGTTAAAGATCATCCCAAAATCCTATTTTTCTTCTTAGGTTCTCTTGCAAAAGGTATAGGGATTGTGGGGTTTGTCCATGAAACTGGTGATATATACAATTTACTATTATTGCCATAATAATTAAATGTGCAATATGTATTGATGTTGCAATGCTTACTGTTCTCCAAACTGCTTTATACATTTTTATAAATATATAAATGAATATGTGTGAGTATATGAACGTATATATGTAGATAATATGAATATATAGACCTATATACACATGAATATATAGAAGAAGAATGAGAATAATCAGCCTGTGCACATCAGGTGGAAATAAAGAAGAAAAAAGGAACTGGGGGATTAATGCTTGTGCCTTCCTGCTCACTTTGCCCAGGTACAGACTTACACATCAGTGCTACAGCTTTGCCTTATATAAAATCATAGTAAAAACACTTCTCTGCTAGGGGTAGTGTGAGTCAGCAGTGTTTGTAAAAACCTTCTCTATCTGAGAGGCACTTTAGAAGTGCAATGAATTGGTGTTTTTCTCAGTGACTAGATTAAATGCTTTTAGATTAAGAATCCTACAGTTCCTGAGGAAGTTGCTGAATTAAAATGACCTCAAGAAAACCATGGCCAAGTAATTTGCTTTCTAGTCTCTAGGTTTGTTACCTGATAGTCAGGGTTTAGTGGAAGGATTGCAATCCAAAGACAACTATATGACATTTTACAGCTTTATGGGGAGGAAGCCCTTGGCACTGTGGGCTTGATGCTGGTCCACACTGTGGATATTTCAGAGCTCAAAAACAAACTCATCCTGTGATCTGTAATGTTATCAGCAGTAACTAACTCTGTACACAGTTCTCTCAGAACAAATGAAAACAAGGATGTTTTGTTTTCAGCAAAAGAGGTTTAAAAGAATACTTCCGATTATAGGGTGTTAAAAAATTCAGCTTGACACTGACGTAGCTGTCCTGTAGCAACTCATTAAATTCTGGTGTCACAGCTGTGCTGCAGAGCCCTAAAAATACATCTGCTTCTCAGCCAAGTCAGGCTTTTAATTCAGATATTCCTTAAAAATCCTTTCACTTGATTTGCTCTCAAAAGCCAGACTGTCAAGAGCACTGCCTCCAGTCCCAAGACAAGCTCTCACAAGGGCTGGCCACTTGCCCTCTTTGCCATGAAGAGTGGTCCAAAGTAACTGGGATGGATCTGGAAGTTCTTGCACAAGGTCAGAAATAGCAGAGCAGCTGATTTTGCTGCAGCTGAAGGGGCTGTGGGATATGCTGCTGAAAGTGAGGTGTGTACAGTCCCCACAAGGACGCAGAACTCAAGTGGGCTTTGCTCTTGTGCCCAAGCAAATCCACTTGCTAATTGCCTCATAGGACAAAGATACTTTTTTACATTTTACTGCTGGTGATGGTTTTAGATAGTTGTTAATGATTTTCCCAAACTCAGTGTGCATTTGGAGTGCTGTAACAATGATGAATATTAAGACAACATTTGTGTGTAAAGTCGTTTGGCTCACTATGGCCTTATGTTCTTATAGAAACAATCAGAATGTTTGTGTAGTCCTGTCCTAAAACCACGTAGTAGACAGGAGATTCTGAGAGACACCAGCAACTCAGAAGCACAAAAGTTTTGATCCCATATAAAGGTAGTTTCAGTGTGGGAAACTGGAAGAGGTAAAATTCAATCACCAAATGCATACTATAGGGATAGTCTTATTCCCAGTTAGAACTCCCTTTTCCTGGCTTAATCTGTTTCACTTTTAATATTATATAAACTAAACCAGAAAAATACCCAAACAAGCAAACCCCCCCTCAACTCTTATTTTGAATGGAATATCTATAGGGGCAGCTCAATCCCTGTGACCTCAGTGGAAAAATTATACAAGCAAGCTTTCTCATACAGATCACCTTCACTAAGTATAGAAAACATGTTCTTTCCTGTATAATAATGGTAGAGGGACACCTGTGAGTGTGCACTGAGCTCAGATAACTTAATAAGGGCTTCCTGAGTGATTTATGTTGCTCTTGAATTGAGTTTTTTCACAGCATTTAATGTAAGGAAAATCTGATTGCAATAATCAAGAGGCTTTACCCTTGAAGTTAATTGGCCTAAGAGTGGCTTTATTTCTAGGTGGGAGATGGATCTTTTCCATAATAAATAGACATTGGGAAGGCTGAGAATATTTGAAAAGTGAAATTTGATTCCATGACAGGACCAGATTAGAAGTGTTGCTGTCCATCCCAGTGCAAGGCTCTGTTTTGTGGGTGAGGGGAAGCAGGATAGAGAGGACAGGGCTGGCTGCCTCCCAAACTCTTCTGCGTGACTTCATGGGAACTGCAGGACAGGAAAAGGGATAGACTTATCTGTGCTTTCTCATGAGGAGTCCTAGCATTTAAAATACGAAGGTTTAAAAATTCAAAACGCAGATTTCAAATCAGCAAGTTCCTGTGGTCAGTGAGCCATATTCCTTCCATTCAGTTTGGTTCTCCTGCTGTGGCTGTTGTTGTGTTCCAAGGTATTTTTTTTTTTAACAATGAATTTGAAGCAGTACAAACAAGCTGTGTGCAGGCACACAGTCAGTTGTCAGAATAGCAGGTGCAGAATTCATGTTGATATCCTCCTCACTGCGTTTCAGGTCATTGGGAACAGGTCAGGAACAAGTGACCCTCTGGATTACTGTTAGATGGGAGATGAAACAGGCAGCCTCTCCTGGTACCCTTTTGTTCTCTCATCCTCTTCCACTTCACCTTGAGTCGCTTTACAGTCAGGCCCAGTGCTGAGCCTGAAGGGCTCCAGTGGTAGGGATGCTAAAGACAAGGATTTCATTCCAAAGGCTCTCTCACCTGGTCTCAGCAGCATGGGTTGTTATGTCCCAGCTGCTGTCACAACCAGATTGCAACTGTGTGGGATGTGTTTGTAGGTGTCAGCTGAGTCGCTGGTAGAGAAGCCACCCCTTTGTGTGTTGCTGGTAGAAATCCCAACAGAGAAGGCAGAGACTGCACAGGCAGAGAGGAGAAGCAAAGCTGTGGGATAGTTTTAAGACAAAATAGATGAGTAGCATAAAACCACAGTTTCTACTGCTTACCTTGTGTTGTGGATTTATGAATTTATGATGTTTACTCTCCAAAGCTAGCTGTATGGCTTCTTTTACAAGCTAAGCCAGTGCTGAGCACCCAAAAGATATCCAGACATTTCTAGAGATCTGTGAAGACAGGCTGGGTATAACTATTCCATTCAGTTCTTCACACCCACCTGAGGCTGCTTTGGACCCTGTAGGACAAAACAGAGTATTTCAAAAGTCAATCTGCACCTTATCTCTGATCCCTGTAATCCCTAGAATTTACAGTTTTCCTGATATGGAAGCCGTCTAATCCAAATTTACCCCGTTTAAGTAATATGGGGTAAGACCACTCCATATTCTGTCTTACTTTTTAATCACAGAATCATGGAATGGTTTGGGATGGAAGGGACCTTAAAAACCATTCAGTCCCAACCCCCTGCCATGGGCAGGAACACCTTCCACTATCCCAGCTTGCTCCAAGCCCTGTCCAACCTGGCCTTGGACACTGCCAGGGATGGGGCAGCCACAGCTTCTCTGGATAATCTGTGCCAGGGCCTCCCCACCCTCACAGGGAACAATTTCTACCTCATATCCCATCTAAACCCACTCTCTGTCAGTATGAAGCCATTCCCCCTTGTCCTGTCACTCCAGGCCCTTGTCAAGAGTCTCTCTCCATCTTTCCTGTGGGCTCCCTTCAGGCACTGCAAGGCCACAATGAGGTCACCCCAAAGCCTTCTCTTCTCCAGGCTGAACAATCCCAATTCTCCCAGGCTTTCCTCACAGCAGAGCTGCTCCAGCCCTCTGCTCACCTTGGTGGCCTCCTCTGGACTCACTCCAACAGCTCCCTGTCCTTCCTCACATGCAGCCACCATGTTCACGCACAGGTTTGGTCCCTCAGCCCTTCATTTTTGCAGGAATATCTGGTACAAGTGCCAAACAACTGAAGGACGTCCATGACTCCATTCTGGAATGATTGTACAATCACGAGGCAACACAGAGTTGTTGGAGAGTGCCCTGTTTTCCTTCAGTGTGCCTCTTCCCTGTTGAACAAAACACTTGGTGAATCACAATTTTGCTGCCTGCTCCACCCAGGAGACACTGTAACACAGAGTGAACTCCCTCATGGGCTTGAGATGAATGTTAAAAATTTATTGTCCAGTCTGTAGGCTGACATTATTGTGGGTAATCCAGGGAGTTGGGACGTGTCCGTGTGTCACTGCATGTCTTTTTTGGATACAGCTCTGAAGGCAGACTGGAATCACATGCTATTTTTATCACAGTTATTAGAAAGACAGGGGATGTAATAGAGCTTAGGAAGACAACAGAGGCTCCTGTGAATTTCAGGGCATTGTAGAAGCCTGGTTTGCAACCTTGCTGAGAGAAAACGCATTCCCAAAACCTCAGGAGAGGTCTCTGCTTTTGACAGGTTCCCTTTTCTTCCCCACAGTGCTGAGAGAAACTTTCACAACAAAACTTAAAGCCAAAAGAAATCAGTCACTGGGTACATCTTTGCAGTTTCAAAGATCAAGTCATCCTGCTGAAATGATGCTTTGTGACTTCACCTGTTCAGCTCAGGGCCCATTTTTAATTTTCAGTGGCAGTTTCAAGTGGGATGTAACTAATGAAGGACATAAGAATTCCATTCTAAATTTTATTGCCAAAATATCCTGATGCATTCCACCAGGCAAGTCCAGGCCTTCCCAGTGTTACAATGGAAGGTTACTTAGGACAGTGAGTGCATAAAACTTCTTGTAAAAGAGATTTAAATGAAAATATATTCTCTGAGTTCAGTAGGGGTAAATTACACTTCACTTCTCTCTTAAATGAAAAACGACAGTGTACAGAAAAAGCAACAGCAAGAGGTTGTTCATGTTGCAAAACTCTGTGAGCAAAACCTGACAAATGCCAGAATTAGGATGTCCTGTGCAACCTGAGGAATTAGAGCTCTGCCCTCCACCCTGTCTCATTCAGCTCTCTATATGTGTGGGTTATGCCTGGACCAAGCTTTGCTGGCAAGCTCCAGTATCCTCCAAGTGTTTTCCAGTACTTTTAACCAGGGAGTTCCTACCTCTGCTAGCTGCCTCTTGTGCTAGATTCCTCAGCTAGCTTCCCTTTCTTGTTTCTTACCAAATCTTTATCCAGTTACTTGATCCTTCCATCCTCCTGTGGGAAATTACTGACTCCTTCCAAAGTGTGTGGATCTTGGTCTCTTCCAGCTCTGTGTTGTCATCTTTGCCTTCAAAATATTTTGATTTACATCACATTTCTCACCAGAATTGTATTTGGAAATGGTTTATGGAGAGGTGTGTAAGGCTGGTACCTGTGTGCATATTGGAAATCCTGTAGATGGAAGCTTCATTGCAACCACTGTGAGGTCACTGTGCTAGCTAATGATAGAGGAATCCCCTGAAATCATTGATCCACTCTATATTTATGGTGATTTAGTGAATTAATGGCCAAAAACTTTGTTAGTTTATTTTTTGTAGTCCCTTGAAGGGAATCAACATGAGTCAGACAAAAGGAAGTTGGTTAGTTTTTATTTTTTATGCCTCTTTTGACTTTCAAAATGTGGGATTTGGGTCCATCTGCTCTTTGGCTGTGTCCTTTTCTGTCTTACTTGGGCATACGTTTGCAATAGGATGATATTGGTGCCTTCTTCCATCATAAAGCAATTTTATTTTTGGTGTCCCTTCATCCTGAAGAAACTGAACTGCAGCCTGTGGAACAGCTGGCAGGTAAACACACCACATAAATGGCTTTGCTTCTTTCGCTGACATTGGGGTTTAAGGGTGCTGTGTTGTCCTTGCCTTCCTTTCTGCTGTTGTAGTATGTGCTGAGTACAAGCATATCAGATGGCTGCAGGGTAGAAACTAGACAGAAAGGAGGTTTTTTCCATTTCTCTGATTATGAATTACACTTTGGAAAGGTAGGCTCAGTCTGTCTTGGCTTTGGAAACAGTTCTTTCAGAGTTGTACAAGATTGGCACATTTGAAATGACGTATGGGGCAGGAGGTGGTCTGTGAGCCCACAGCCTTGCACCCCTGCCCTGGTGATGGTGGGGAGGTGATTGTACTGGCTAATGGTGATTAAAGAGATAACGAGCAGCTCTTTCCTCAGTCTGTGGAATCACAAGAACAACAGTGAGAGGTGCTGGCTGCAAACCAGAGCCAGCCTGGCAAGACACAAGGCAGGAGATGTAAAGGCCGTGGCACGTTCTCTACACACACAAGAACAGAGCCTGAGAGCTGGGCTTGGAAAGAATTGATTTAGTTCCTCTTATTGACAACACTTAATTTTGTGCTTTAATTTCTTGTGTTCTTTAATTTCTCTCACTTATGGGTTTTTTGTTTTATTGTCTTACAATCTCTAGACAAAGTTCATCTGGCAGCGAGAAAAATCTTGATCTTTCTCAGCTCTGCTGCAGACCCAGTGATTTCCCTCTGGAAAGGTAGTCACTGCTGCGGTCACATGTCCTGTCATTCCATTGCTTTCACAACACCCTGCTACACAAGATTTAATGACCCTCTATGAAGTGTTAGTACAAATCACAGAATCACAGAATTGTTTGGGTTGGAAGGAACCTCTGGAGATCACCCAGTCCAAAGCCCCTGCCCAGGCAGGGTCACCTGGAGCAGGTGACACAGGAGCGTGTTCAGGTGGGTTTGGAATGTCCCCAGAGAGGGAGACTCCAGGCCCTCCCTGGGCAGCTGTTCCAGGGCTCTGCCACCCTCTGTGCAAGAAGTTCTTCCTCATGTTGAGGTGGAACTTCTCTTATTTTTGTTTATGGCCATATACAAAATACATAAGCATAAACCTGCAATTCAAAATAAATGATGCTGCTATATCAACTGTTTTAATCATGGGGGGTTGCCTTTCTTGTTTGCAAAATTAGTTAAACTTCAGGATGTGCAAAACCTGTGGTTCCTCAGAGTTTCCAGACTGATCTTCCTCGAGACTCTGCTTTTATCCACAAATCAAAGGGAAGCCTGAGAAGTGGCAGGATGAGTTTCCTCTGAAAACTGATGATGGCACTTGAGTCTCTCTGCCCTTTCATTTGTAAGTGCCTCTGCAGAGAAGTGTCCAGAGACATAACAAATAATACCAGCTGTGTAGTAATTCTGCAGAGGATAAACAATGTCTCAGTGAGGGTGGGGTGAAGGGCAATTAATTCACAGAGGTCACCAAATAAGCAGGTTACATCACATTTCCATAGTACTGGGTGAGTTGTTTGTTTTGGGTGAATTATCCAGTAAACTTTGGCCCTGGCTTATTTCCCTACAGGCCCAAATTTCCATAAATATGTCAGTCGCACAGATGAGTTTGCAATGTTTTTTATCAGGAGAATATTACAAATGCACTCAGTACAAATCCTCTGGTATGATTCACAGATAGTCTGTGGGCTTGCCCCTGTTATTCTTTATCTTAGAGGATAGAGAAAGAAGGGATCCAGATTGTTCCTATGAGTTTTGAGCTGTGATTGAACCTTTAATAAAAACTGGTGAGCAGTGATGAAGCTTTGGGGAGCCTAGGCAATATTTCAGTCTGTAGGCCAGCCAGTCAAACTTGGGATAACTTAGACAGATGTCCTGACCCTTACTTGTCCCAGTCCCCCATAAATCATGACTGGGCCCTTTCCAGTCCCCCAGGCAGTGCTGAATTGAGGTGTTATGGGGGGTGGAAGAGGCAACATAGAGTGCTGAGGACTGGCCAGTTGTAGAGGTGGCAAGGTGAGTATGATCTGAGTTCTGGTCTGGAGAGTTGTGGGGATCATGAGAAGGTGCCTTCATCTCATCCTTCCACTCCTCACTTCTGTGGGCATTAATGTTTGTAAATCCTGCCCTGCACTGGCCGTGTGAAGGTGCTGTGTACTGATCTCATCAGTACATACGAGTACCTCGAAGGTGGGTGTCAGAGGATGGTGCCAGGCTCTTTCCAGTGGTGCCCTGACACAGGACAAGGAGCAATGGCCATAAACTAAGTACAAGAAGTTCCACCTCAACATGAGGAAGAATTTCTGTACATTGAGGATGGCAGAGCCCTGGAACAGCTGCCCAGGGAGGGCCTGGAGTCTCCCTCTCTGGAGGCATTTCAAACCCTCCTGGACACACTCCTGTGCCACCTGCTCCAGCTGACCCTGCCTGGGAAGGGGGTTGGACAGGAGCATCTCCAGAAGTCCCTCCCAATCCAAGCCATTCTGTGATTCTGTGATGCAGTTGCCAATGTAGGGTAAAGAAAAGCCCAGAGCAAAGGCACCAACAGTGCAGCAGCAATAGTGTAGCTTCATTTTCATTCAGTCCAATTCGGATTTTTCATACCTGAAGCCAGCTCCAGCTGATCAGGCAGCAGCAGATACAGCACATCCCGTGCCACAACCTCACAAACCAACCCTTTCCTAATCCATCCTGTGACTGGGTGGTGCTCCATCAGGCACTACAGAAGGAACCCCTCCCATATGGAGTGTGCCATCACCTTAACCTGACCTCATGTCTCCTGATCCTCATTTTGTGCTTTTCCTGCAAAGCCTGGGTAAAAAACAGGATTATGTATCTATTGAACATATTCCCTCTAAGGAAAATATCTTGATCTCAGGCATTATTGCTGAAACTTTGGAGGATAATTGGGTAAATCTTGGCTGTGGATGGCTAAACATTTGAAAGCAGCTAAGAAAATCTGCTACTTTCTATTCTTTCTCTTCCATAGACCCAAGCCATTGCCAGGGTGACCATCCAGGTAGACAACACAATGTCTTCCCTTGCCATGTGATGTTTTCCAGTCCCTCCTCATGGGCAGGATATTTCAGGCAGTGGCTGTGTGGCTCTAAAGCAGCTCTGAGTGCTACAAAGCAGCAGTTTATGCACAAACAGTGTAAATTCAAACCCAGTGTAAGGAGATCTTGTCCTCTTGCAGTGTCCTGCTGGCTTCAGAGGACAGATGCTGTTTTACCTTGCTTGAGGAGTAGGCATGGAGACCAGCAGAGCAGATTTTGAAGATTTGTAATTTATAGCCTAAGAAAATCAAATAGTGATTGCATAGGAACCACCAAATTCTTTTTTTAAAATCTTGTAATAGAACAAAAATACATATTTATTGTTATAAAAATAAACATATTCTTTGAAGTTATATGTTTATTTGGTAGGAGAGAGAGTGAGAGTAATTCTAAATGAATATTGTATTAGATTTTTGTTCTTTTGTAGACACCATCTTTTCAGCTATGGAGTGCACCTCATTTCCCAATTACTGCTTTCTCTTTCCTCTGGTGGTTTGTTTTTAAAAAGGGAAAGGACATCTGAATGGTCTCCCAACATTTCTTTTTTCTGCTTTAATAGATATTATTTACCTTTGCTGCCTCTATTCTTTCATTTAAGGTGTGCATGGAATAATCTGTTACTTCTTGCACTTGAGAAATATCTACACAAAACAGAATTAGGTGCTAATCCAGGCTTTACTTAAACCAGGGTGAGATTTCAGTAGACTGTGCATCAGGTCCTAAACATTCCTTGCACAAAGATTCTCCACAGCTGGGAAACCACTTAATGAAAGGTGTGCCTCTGAGATTTTAAAGTCTTCCTTTTCCTTTCCTCATGTCCATGGTGGGGGACATAGGGCTCAAGGTGGAGAGTCAAGGAGGGCAGGGTGCCAGAGATTGGCGAGAGTAAAGATAGGCAAAGGTGTCAAGGGACAGTGGGGAACCCTGAGGTCAAGGCAGGTGAGGGGAACAGGTAAGCCCAGGCAGGAGAGATGTGGGTAAAGCAGGGCAAGAATGGTGGAGGGTGAGCTCAGCCTCCCAGAGAAATTATTTATCTGTTCATTTGCCTCAGTTTACTCATTTGAATCCAGGGCATAATGCCTTTATGAAGTTTAAATGATGCTTGTTTTTAAAGCACCTGAATAAAAGAGGATTAAGTAATACAAAAAACAAATTGTTTGGAAAGAAAAATACAGTCCCCCAGCATTTTCATAAGTCTGAGGAGTAACAAAAAATGATTTGCTAAACACAAGCTTAATGCCAACCTTGAAAATGTCCTTTTGTTCTTTGTTTGGGATCTCATAACAAACACGCCAGGTTCATAATTTCAAAGAAATTATGTAATGAATGAGGATCTTACCCCTACTCTAATCATGCTTCATGGTACATAAATCAAGCAGATTGCCTATTAGGCTCGTGTCTCCACAGAAGAGCAGATGCAGTCTCACTCTAAATGTCTTGTCAGACACATCCTTTTGGGCCAGAACGTTGTGTCCTCAGTCAGAGTCTGAGCCTATAAAAACCCCACTGCCAGTGGGGAAGTGCAGCAGCGAGAACCATCCAGTCATGTTCGTCCTGTAAATCCAGGGATTACTGCAGGAACCTGCAGACATGGAGTGAATTGATTCAGCAGCAGGACACCGTGCTGCAGAGAAGCCTGAGAGCACAAGAGGGGTGATTGCTTCAGCCCTCACCTGCTGCACCACAACATTTCCCTAAACAAGTGCAGTGTGGTTTGCTTTGGTCGAAGCACAGGGAATTGACTTTGTCTCCATGATTTCACTGCTTTGGTCATACCCATACCCTTTGGCACTGCTGCAGGTTCCACCCAAAGGAAATGCCAAACTGGATACACCACAGAACATTCCTGCAAATGCTTATTCCCAAATTTACAGCAGTGCTGTCAAGGGCAAACCCTCTTGTTTGAACTCACCTTGGGCAGCTCCCTCCTGCCCCTCCCAAGTGGTGGCTTTGGACTCCAGGTCAGCTAGAATCAAAACAACACATGCTTTGGTGGCAGTCACAGGCCAGCCCTTCCAGCTGTAGATTTAAATGCGCTTGTGGCTGATGGTGAGTGAAGGGGTTGCTCAGCCTGTTGTGTCACTTTGATAACTACAGATGAAGCACGTGATAAAGGTACCACCCTGTGAGATGAGTTGGCAGGTGGAGGTGAGGGCCAGGAAACATCTTTACAGTTGGCCCGATTTAGATGGCACAGGACTAAGAAGATCTGGAGGTCAAAACACCCAGTGCTTGTCATAGGCTTCTCTGGCTTACAGTGAAAGTGATCTTTCATTCCTCCACTCCCTCTCACCAGCGTAACAGCCTCCCCTTGTCTAGTTTTTCAGTTTTGATGCCTCTTTAGGACATTGGATGTGCTCAGGGGGCTGGAAAAGAAGCTCTCAAATCATTACTTCAGTGTGTATGGGCAGAATCTCCTAGCACTTGGAAGCCCTTATAAAGTAATATTGCCCATCAGCAGGGCTGCAGTATTTTCGAAAGACAGCTGGTTCTGCTCTCTGGGATAGTGGAGAATGAACCAGTAGACTATTTGAGGTTATAGACATGCAGTAGGTTGTAGTGGGAAGCACTTTAGAAAGATACCTGAGTGGTGCAGCAGGGAGTCTGCCCAGATTGTCCAGAATTATAGAACCATTTAGGTTGGAAAAGACCGTCAAAATCATCAAGTTCAGCCTGTGACTGATCCCCACCTTGTCACCCAGCCCAGAGCACTGAGTGCCAGGTCCAGGCCTTTCTTGAATATCTCCAGAGATTGTGATTCCACCACCTCCCTGGGCATCCCCCTCCAATGCTTAACCACCCTTTCCATGAAGTAATTCTTCCTGAGAGTGATGCTGCACTTCCTTAGAGTGCATGAGCTCTGCCAGTCTCAGGAGGGCTTTTCCCTGAGTATTCCAGCACTGCATCCTGCCCTCTTCCACAGGGTACCTAAGGCAGAGCCACCAACACTAACATTGAGTGCTGCCAGCTCAGGTTTTTGGAGACAAAATTGCTCAGTCTCAGCTCTTCTGAGACTGCTGTTTCTTCCAGAGAAACCAGTGCAGCCTCATTCATGAAGGCTGTGCTCTGCAATGTCCCAGAAACTGCTTGGATTTAGGGGATCCATGGCACAACCTGTGCCGTGAGAGTCTGCCCACAGAAAAGGGAGAGGTGGTTATCAGGCTGTCTCTGCTGGCAGGAGGGACAGAGTCTCATTGCAAGGATGGGGCTACATTGCCATTTCTTAACTAGTTCTGTTCTGTGGGAGAACAGGGGAACTTCAGTTTCAAGCGCTGTTTTTCCAGCATGTTTTAATAGTGCTGCGATTGCTCCTAAATGATGGAGGAATGGGCTGAGGTACAGTGAAATATGATTTGTTCCAGGCAGCTGTGGCATCGCTATCTGGATTCATTTTCATGTCATCCAACTGCACTGTTTCAATAAGTTAGAGCCTTTTTATGGCTGAATTGAGCACTGTGGTGCATAGTCCAACTAGAGATAACTCCACATATATCTCCTGCCAAGCAGGTAGCAAGCAAAGGCTATGAGTATCTACACCCAGCTTGAGTATCTTTGTGTCCCCACTGTAATCTGTGAGCAAAATAGCATGATTTATTTTATCCCAATGATTTGGAGTATATTTGGCTCTTCTGAGTGTCCTCTGGGATTTTGCATCCATAGACACACATGGACATCCTTCCCCACACTGAGATGCTCCCTCTTTCCATGGGGTTGTGCAAAGACGTATGTAGCACATCATTCTTCCCAATCCAAGGATCTGCTGCTAGAAAGAAATCCTTGGCTAGAAGAAAGCCTGTATATGATGGTTTTTCAAAGTAGCAAAGTTCAGGTTTCAATTAGATAAATAAATCAGAGGCTAGATTCTTATTTGACCCTCCTCTGTTTGGAAATTTAATTAAAAAGAAGCGGGAGACTCTCTGTGCAGTGATTTCCTCTTTTTCTCCTAGAATTTAGCAGTCTGCTTAAGCATCTGGAAGAAATGGGTGGACATTGTCTCTAATCTGGTCCAAATTTCAAAGCTGCTTTAATTTCAGAGAAAAATCATCTACCTTCAGTCCTGCTGCATCTCATTATAAGTATTATTAAATACTGGGTTGCTACGATGGGCACCTATCTTCTACTAACTCATTGCTCTGTATTTTTGTGTAATTATTGCTGAATCAACAATGTCTGTCCATTTTTGCTCCAAAAGAAACAATTCCCCAGTTATGGAGAAGCTAAGGAGCTAAGGATTCCTTCCCATCTCTGTACCACCAGTGGGACTGAACTCTGTTGGGAAGGGAGGAAAGTGGGATGGACATCCCTTCTGCCTTTCTTTCAGGAACAGAAGGTTGCAGCTGCATACCCTGTTAATCTCATCATTTTTTGGAAGTTCAGCATTCATTTGGTGAACAAAAGCAGGATGAAACTTTCAGTTGGTATAAACCAGCACACACCTCTGTTGTCAGAAATGAGCCCTGCCAGATCACTCCATCCAAAGAATTGACCCAAAGTCATGGGAATTTGCTACTGGAATATATGTTGAATATTTTTTGGCTGTAGCTGTTCTCTTGAAAACTCACTTTAAACTTGGTGATATTCCAGAGGCATTTGCAAAGACTGTTTTTTAAATTAGTCTGAGATCAGGTAGACAGAAAAAAAGATCACTGGAGATGGCTGGAACTTAAGCAAGGAAAGGCCTTATTTAGAGAAAAGGAAAACACTGCTCCACTTCCTTTTACTTGCCAGAAAGAGAGGGCAGGAGGCTGTGAAATGAATTATTGGATCCAAGGTGTTTTGTTCCATTTCTGTGGGGTTTTAGTCATTGGCACTACTCCTTTTATGAAGCAACACAAGGTTTTAAGGCAGCTCATGCAGCCCCTCCAGGGCAGAGGGAGGCAGAGGGAGTCTGTAGACCTGGAGCCAGAAATCCAGCCTCACCCACAAGCTGAGAGCTATGTGCAGATGGGCTCCTGCCAAGAAGGGTGTAGCAGCCTTGGAAAGCTTCTAAAATCTGGCTCAAGACACATGGTGTGTGTGTGTTGATTCCCTAACTCAGCAGCGATCAGTTCTCGGGCTGTTCCTTTTCCATCCCCTGTGTGCAGAGGTGATGCCTCTTCTGGCTGCACCATCCATGGAGCACAGAGCCTTCTGCCTGGGATGTGCTCAGTTATAAAAGCTGTGTGCACTGACTTCACTCCCCACACCTGTTTGGGATGCTCAACTCAAAGTTAACAAACATTTTTGGAAAAACATCTTTTTTTCATAAGGCAGCAAATCAGAGGGGAGCCAAAAGCTCACAGGACTGATGTATTGACTCAAGATCCTGAAGGGGCACCAAGAAGTTATATAAATGCAACATATTAAGGACTTTATCTTGTATACAAAGACTATTTTTGTTTACTATAGTAGGTACCAAGTCAGAGGAATAACACAGAGATGCAGGAGGTAGACCCAGAGCTTTTACTGTTTTTGCAAGGAGGGAGTGAGAGCACAGCACCAACATCTGGCTTCCTTTACTGAGGTTTAAGATTGCCACCTAGTTTTCCTGAGAAGGCCCTAAGCTTGATCAGTCCTACTTTTAAACTGGCATTTCTAGAATAAATGACATTTTATTATCAGGATCATTACCATTCTCTCTGATTGTGTGACAAATTGTTGGGTTTACTCCGTCAAGATTTAACAATAAATTGTTTGGATTGAAACATAATGATATGTGATTTAGAGTAAGACTTCCTTCATTTCACATCAAGCATGAAAAAAACAGTTTTAGTCTCAGTCTGGGCTCTATTGGGAGCCAGTGAAGAGAGAGGTGCTTCTAGAAGATGATTCATCTTGCCCAAAAACAGGTGCTTAGGGCTGCCTGGATGATTTTCCCAGGAGTTACCTTTCTCCATATAGCCAGGGAAAATCTGTATGACCAGCTTGGATGGGATGTCTGCCTTTTATCTGGTTACATATTTGTGGGAAAGGTGTGCTGAAAGGTATTTGGTTACAGTCCTTTGGGGCTTCTCTATTTCAGTCGAGGCTTTGGACTCACCTAGAGATCGAATAAGGTCACAGCAAAGTGGACAGAAGTCGATAATAAAGATAATTTCATTCCCAAGGTAAAAAAACTCCCATGAAAGACCTGGCCTTGCAATGAAGTGTGCACTGAGTGATATGTGTGTGCATGAAAGGGAGCAGAAATGCCCTAATGCAGACAGAAATCCCTGTCTCCTCTTGAGATGCTGAATGTTTTGTGGGAGCTGAGCTATTACACAGCGGGACTCTGGATCTTGTGGGAGCCTCTGAAACGTGGTTTCCCCCTGGAGCTTCTGAGATGACAAATTATAACTGTAAATTGTTATCTTCCACATCCAATTTATTAGACCGACTTGTTGACATCTGGAGGTTCATTAAAATATTCTAATTTCTCCCTTTTTATCAGTAATTAAAACTAAAGTGGAACAACCCGCCTTCTAAATGTGCTGCTTGGTAATTACCCCTGTAAGGATCCCTTTGCTGTCATTAACAGATAGATGGTCCTTTGCTAGGCCTGCAGAGTGATTAAGCTGATCCATCCATTAGGCTGAGGTTTACATCTTTCTGATTCATCCCCGTTTCTGTCCTTTTAATGTGGCCATAAGCCAGGCCACCAGGACCACGTGGCCATTTCCCTCGGGTGACCCCCCCCAATCCCTCTGTCGACACCAGGAGCAAGAAAGGGGCAAATGACAGAGAAATTGATAATGGGGAAATCAATCATGCATGTTGGAATGAAAATTAAGCATTGGCATCCTTCTTGAACGAGGGAGCTTTTCTGGCTTGGTGGAGTTTCACGGCAGCTCTGGGAGCTGCCTGCCTGGGGACACTCGGCTGCAGTGGCTGCTGCTGGTGGGAGTCGCTGTGCAGCAGATCCTCCCAGAATCTCACCGGCACAGCTCACGGGATCTGCTGCCTCTGCTGCATTTTCCAGAGGAGGGGAAGAACCTGTACATTTTTCATTTTGATCATTAGCCACATCAGACTTCCTCCCCCTCAGAATCCCAATTCCATCAGGATTTATACCAGGTGATTTTATCCCAGGCTAATTGCTCCACCTTTAGAGATGCCTTCGTTGTTCCAGAGCCAAAGCATCAGCACAGAGGGTTGTTCAGGGCAGTGTCCCATGCAGGAGAGCTCTGTGTCACATGGGGCTGTACTGATCACAGATAACCCGAGCTGAAACCAGCCTGGATGAACATCAGGTGTCCTTTTGCTGCCCTCTTTCTTCTGTTTGCAAACTTCTCTCCTTCATGTGTTAGTTTAGTCACTTCCACTTTCACCTGAGGGACTCAACACTTAATGAATTGATTTACTTAAAACCAGATTATTTCAGAAAGATTCACTGTTGTCAAAGCCTCTTGAACCTACAACCCTACTAAACACCAGAGAACAGCAGTTTGGGGTTTGGGTATTTTTTTTGCAGACAGCTTTTAAAGGTGGTTTCATGAATGTACAGAAATGATCTGTTCAGAATATCAGTCCCAGCAGATTTCTTCCTACAATAGATCTCCTGCTTTAACAGCTAAAAATAATTGTGTTTTCTCTCGTTGTACACAATGGAATTTATTTTCCATCAAAATCTAGTTATTCTTCCAAGATACATACTTGAGATTGCTATTTTAATAAAGAAAAAAAATAAATGAACAGTTTGGATGGCTGCATTGTGCTGAAATACAGAGATCAAAAGTATCAGCAGGCTGTCTTTATGTTCCAAAATATTGTCATTTTAAGATCTAATGCAATTTGGCATTAGGAGCATAAGGAGAATAGACAATATTAACATGAGATGAGAATCATCGGAGACAACTTTTCATGCAGAACTCCTTATTCAAAATACTTTTCCTTTAATCTCACAGCACCAGTATCTGAGACTTATTTATCAGGTTCCTTGTAAGCACCTTAAGCAAAAGTTAAATTACTGCTCAGTCTTAGAAATTAGATAAGACAGAAAAAAATAATGTCTGAGAAAAATTAGACATTTTCACTTCGGCAAAGGATTAGAAGCAGGTGTCTTAATGATCCACATTGTCAGATGTATTCTTTGCTGGTTTTATGAATGGTCTGGAAAATTGAGTGAGCGGCGATGTCAGAAATTTTGGAGATTACACAAAGGGCTTGAAGGTCACGAGGACTAGGGATGGCTGTGAAAACTTTTAGAAGACTCTAGGAAAGCAAGATGAGAGAGAACTATGAGAGCAAGCAGAAACTTCTGTTTGGAATGAATACAAAATAATCAGATTTTAGGGGAGGGGGGGGGGAGAAACAACACCAAAAGGCAGCTATTCATAAAAGCTGAAAACCACTCAGGAAAAAGAAAAAAGAGTGGGTCATCATTGGTGACAGTGAAAATCCTTGCTTCAAATGCAGAGGCATCCAAGAACTGAGTTGTGTGAGTACTGCACGGCCCAGGCTATTTGCAAAACAGGCTCTGCAAATATTACAACACTCCTGATAAACCCAGCTCATTGGCATATCTGAAATACTGTATTAATTCTTGGTTATCTTTTTAATTGAAAGTATTTGGCAGAAATAGAAAGGTCTAGAAATGGAACGTTGAAATTACCAGATAACAGTGTTCATGGGAAGGGAAGCTCAAAAGATGGGAGCTGTCATTTGGAGATGAATAAAAGGAAAAACACTGGAGAGAAGGTAACTCTTAGTTAGGCTTATTCTTTCTTCTCAAGAAGAATAAAAGGAATTTAATTAAACTGAGCATTTAGAACAGATCAAAGAGGACTCTCCTCCACAGTGTACAGTTAATGATGATATCTTCTCATACAAGGTATAATTTTGCCCACGAGTCACCCTGTGGTTGCTCCATCCACTCCCACTTCTGCCCCTGTTTCCTCTTCTCCAGGAACTTTTGGTGCTGCCCACTCTCCATGGCTGGCAACTTACACAGATCTGCTCCTAAATTCCACAGCAGCTCCCCATGCCACAGCCTGGGAAATCTTTGAATTATGCTGTGGGTTCATTTATAGCTAAAAATACCTGCACCCAGCAGGGAATTGTCACAGGCCAGCTGCAGAGCACCTCCCAACATGTCCTTCTTAAATCACTCTGGCTATCTGATCCTGAACATAATCAGCTAGAGAGCCCAAGTTATTGAAATAATACTGATTTTAACCTCCTGTGTCTGGATTTGAAACTTCAAGGCTGTGATTAATTAAGCCTCTCTACTACCCATGTCCTAGGTATTATTAGACTGATGCCTCATGTAACTTTTTGAAGGTCACAGTGCAAAGAGCTGCCGGGGATAAATCTCGGAGTCTCTCTTGAAAACCACACTGCTCCTTTAGCCACTAGCCCACATCCTTCCACAGCAAAGTCTCTTCCCTACTCTTCTATGAATTTCCAGGCAGAGCACTGCAATTGCTGCAAGCATAAAAAAAAATCTTCTTATAATTTCACATCACATTTGGCATTCCAGTGACTCTTGGCCAAGACATTTTGACAAATGTGCCAATTCAACCATGTCTTACACCTCTTCTTCTGACTAAATGGACAATTCCAGCTGGGTTGAACGAAGTATTGGAGGGACACCTGGGACTCAGAGTGATTTAACATTGTTTTCAACCTCACAAGGCCTTATGGAAACTGAATTAGAAGGAGAACACAGCATTTTTGTTTTAAGCAGGATCTCTGTATGGTTTAGCAGAGCAGTGCTAAGGTGCAGAAGCCCATGGGAAGCAGTGGAAAGTCATGTTGACCTTGACCACTCTGAAGTTTGGATCTTCACTTTGTGAGTGCTTTAGCAGTAATTGCATCACTGAATTGTCTCCTTCGTGGTTTGGGAATTACATTTTTTGCTTCCTTGGTGCTTCTTTATGCAGCCATCTAAAATTCCCATTATAGAATCACAGAATTGTTTGGGTTGGAACAGACCATAAAGATTATCTCATTTCCACCCCCTGCCATGGGCAGGGACACCTCCCACTATCCCAGGTTGCTCAGAGCCCCATCCAACCTGGCCTGGAACACTGCCAGGGATGGGGCAGCCACAGCTTCTCTGGGCAGCCTGTGCCAGGGCCTCAGCACCCTCATGGGGAAGGATTTTTTTTCTTGTGTCTCCTGTTTTCAGCTGCTCGCATGCTACCAGGAGCAGAGTTAAAGACTGCAAGGTAATGAAAGTTCTTGAGTGCAGTGCCTAAATTTGGCACACACTTTTTTTTTTTTTTTTTTTTTCAACTGCAGAGAGGAAAATGTAAAGTCTTGAACTTCAGAATGTTACCTGGATGTAATTTTTTTTAAACAGTTTAGGTCCCTTCCGTGTGGAAAGGGACCAGTGATCTGCAATGCCTTGGTATTCTGCCCAGAGAAGCTGTGGCTGCCCCATCCCTGGCAGTGCCCAAGGCCAGGCTGGATGGGGCTCTGAGCAAGCTGGGATAGTGGAAGGTGTCCCTGCCTCTGGCAGGGGGGTTCGAACTGGATGAGCTTTAAGGTCTTTTTCAATCCAAACCATTTTATGATTTAGGTGATCACCTTGAGTAAACACTGATTTTTCTAAAAGTGAATGAATGTTTGTACTCAGTGAAAACCAGGTGCTGTTGCAATAATACTGTCTTCATTCTCCAAGGTCAGTTGTACACTTGGAAAATCTCAATTTCTCTTTTTGCTTCTTATCTTTTGCTCTGATGAAATTCCAGAAAAGAGGGCAGGAACAATATGAGTCAGAGAACAGGGAAAGACAGAGATGTTTATACTACCAGGGTCCTCACCTGACTTTTTTTCAATACAATTGAAATTGAGTGATCAATTTACAGCTGGGAGACTTAAATACAGAATCCTGTGCAGTCCAATGCCAAGAAAATGAAAGCAAATAGAAATAACACCATGATCTTCTCTGACACCAGTCAGCCTCCCATAGAGGTCTCAGGAAAAGGACCCAGACACAGAGTGGACATTTGCTGGACACTTGGTGCCAGGGCCAAGGCAGCAGGAGTGGCACAAGAGATATTTCTGTTGTTGCTCGACCTGCCAAATACTGAGTAAATAATCAGAGGCATTTGTGAGCAGTTATATTAGTAAGAGGAAAAAGAAAAAGCTAAACTAAATTAGCAGGGATAATGTTAAAAATTATTGATTGTATGCACTGCCAGTACTTCCGAGAGATCTTGGGGGTTTTTTTTCTTGCAGCATAATTTTGGTGAATTTTGTAGGGTCTCACCCTGTCTGTCACTGCTCTCTGGAACTGCTGTGTCACTCCATCTTACATCTCCATACTGCAAATACATCACTTGCTTTAGCTTCCAGCACTACTTCCATGATCAGGAAGAGATTATCTGGGCTTGAGTTTTTGCCTTTTTAAAAAAATTTTAAATCCTTTGCAAAATATGAATTTCCTCAAGAAATGAAGAAATTTGGCTCTGTGGTGACACCAGAGGCTGTCAAACTTCTCAGCAAAGACTGGTGAGTGTATTTTAATAATAAAGTTTATTTTAATGGCTCTCATCACTAGCATTGCTCAGTAATTCCGCGTTTGTATTGATGCACACTGAGGTGTGTATAAATTATAAATTTTCTATGTATACAAGCCTGTATGCAATGTTTAAGATAAAAAAAAAAAATTACTACATTGCTAGGTCAGTGATTTTACCTCGAGAGCTCTTCAGAAGCAACATCCATTTTGCCTGAGGAAGGAAAGGATATTGAAAAGATTTTGCAGGGTGCTCTCCCTCCCTCGGTTTTCTTTCTTCTTTACCTTTATGAGCCACTGGCAAGTCACCTGCCGGAGTGGGAGCTGCTGGAATATTCCTAGGGGTCAGCAGATCTGGTCAGATGGGGTGACCTCGAGGCCAGCAGGCAGTAATGATCAGATCAGCTGAGTCAGAAAGGCCAACCACAGCTCTATTTATACCATGGCTCCCCTTCAGAGGAGCTCACCTAATCAGATCTGTCCCCAGGAATATGTTTATCCTGTCTAGAGCCTGCCTTTCAAAGCAATTTTTTTTAGATCCCAGCTCCCTGTAAACCCAGGAGTGCTGAAATCCCCAAGGCCCTTTTGATTTCCCTCGTTATGAGTGTTATGAAATTTTAGCCCAGACTCTGAATGCCTAGTTTTAATCCAGGTATGGAAAGCTGTGCTTCTGCCTCAATCCTGCTGTCAGCAAGAAAACCTTGCTCCAGTTCTTTCTGCAGGCTTTTTTTTTTCCACAGACTTCAATAAATTAGTCCCTAAGCTTCGAGCATCTTCCCTGGATAGAGAATTGCTGCCCTGCAGGAGGCCACAAAGAGGTGTGATTTCTGCCACCAGGAGAAATGCCACCAGGGGCAATGCCTGTACTTCCCTTTAGTGCTGAAGGATGAAGGCAGCATTCCTGGGCTTGCAGTCTGCATCCCCAGAGGTGTGTTGTTGACCTCACTGATTTTTACATTCCACTGAACAACCCAGATGGCAGCAACAAAGCCAAAGCAGCTCAAAGCTTTCAATGACCCCGAAATGTGAGGAGAAAGTTTGCTGAAGTCATATATGAGGAGACAAAACAATTCCCATTTCCTGCCTCTGAGGTGCAGCTTTCTCCCAGGCTGATTACATTTGAATCTTTCCCCAAAATTAACCCGTTCTGGTCTGATGCTCTAAGGTGTTATGTGCAGAAATATCCATGAATATGTGTTTCTGGAGTTTTTCCTCCAAAATCTGTGTTTGTGCGTCACACCAGCACATCAGGTGAGCTCTCTTCTCCTTCCCTGCCCATCCTAGTTCTGCAGGTGATGCTTTTTACAGGGAATATCACTGTGCAGCAGTGTTGGGCCAAGAAACTCAACTTCCCTTTGCTGTTTATTTGCCAAAAACAAAGTCAACCTTTTTGTTTGCATTTTGAGAAGTGCCTTTAAATCCTAACACATAAGGAAGACAAAAGACCTGGGAAGGGTGCAGTTTTACCCCAAAACTTACGGAGATACTCAAAGCACAGCTTTGGAAGCAACTTTAATTCATAAGCCAAAAATCTCTGTTGCACTTCAGTAGCACAGAGGGAGCTGCACAATTGCTATAAACCAGGGAGGAAAAGTGCATCTCTCATCAGTAAAGCTGTTGGCTGTGCTTTGCTTTGCACTGCATTTGTATCCCTGCATTTGTCAGCTTTTCTTGCCTTTTGTTTTGCCAGGCTGTTACTGCGGCAGAGAAGTCAATAAACACAAGTTTCAAGTACTTTTCAGTTTGTGGTTATGATATAATGTTGCCATTAAATCCTTTTTTTTCCATATGCTGCCTCATCCAGAGAGATCTTTTAGCTTCTGTTAAACTCAATTTTTACAATGAGCCAAGTGCTTGCTAAAAGGAGCAAGGACCACGAGGCCCAGTTCCCAGAGGTGGTGGTGGTACCTGAAGGGAATGGACAGCAGGTGGAAGATGGTTAAATCCTTAAGACAGCCCGGATGCCATTTTACACCCCCACCCTCATTCTTTGTCCAAAAGATGATGGGTAAGTAGTAATCTGTGACAACTCTGGCTGGAAATTATTCTGCAGGCTAGACTGAAAACATGTTTCTGTGTTATTCCTGTGTCAGTCACCCCCTCCTTTTCTGATATGCACAGTATCAACACAAGGAGGGCAAAAGGAATTGTTTAGGGTGGGATGAGGCGTAACCAGGGGCAATGGGAGGAAACGGAGCAGAGCAGTGTCTAGGCTGACTATCAAGAAAAACATCCCAACACTGAAGTCCGAAAGGGCTGTTAAATATCTCCCAAAGGAAGCAGTGGGAACCTTTATCAATGAGTCATTCCAAACTCTGAAGGACAAAGCCCCGAGTGTGAGGAATGGCTCTGTGCTGGCAGGGCATGAAGGGTCTTTCCCATTCCTCCTCGCTGACTCCCTGCCCTCGCCCTCCTGAGAGAAACAGAGCCTGAAAAACACGAGACTAGTGGTTTCCTAAGACACACACACAGAAAGAAAAACAACATCCTTTGAGATTGGGAGCCTGGGAAGTGTTTTTTAAATTAGCTTCAATAATATGACAGATGATAACAAGTTTTAGAGTAATTTTCTTCCTTTTTTTCAGCCACGTGTGTCTGTCCTGGCAGGAGCTTTCTTGTGGATTAATGAAACATCAAGGCTGCACTACCAGCCAGATTGGGGTGGTGTGTTTCCAGGAGAGAGCCTGAGCTGGCAGACCCTCAGCTGCTACAAATCAATTAAGTCCCTCTGATTCCAGCAGAGAGAGCCACTGACTTACAGCTGCAGAGGATCTGGCCCATTCCACATTGGAACAGAAATACTGCTTTCATTTTGCTGAGATCTGGACTATTTAAAATTTAAATGCTGTTAAATTTTAAAATCCCAATTTAGTTTAAAATTCTCTTTGCAGTTTCTTTTAGTGACAGCGTTCGTCATTTCTGCTCCAAAGAGCTGAGACCTTACCTTTTGCCTGAGACTGCCACATCATGGTTTGCAGGGCTTCACTGTCCTGTGGCCAGGAGGTATGATGTGCCTTGCCCTCAGATTTTCTGATGAGCCCAGTTTCTTGCTTCTCTTGGTCAAATAGCTGTAATAAGAATAATCATAGAATCACAGAGTCATGGAATCAAAGAATGGGTTGGGCTGAAAGGACCTTAAAGATTCTCCAGTTCCAACCCCATGCCATGGGCAGGGACACTTCCCCCTAGACCAAGCTGCTCACAGCTCCATCCAGCCCAGCCTAAATAGTATCAAAAGTCAGCCAGTGGTCCCCAAATTGCCTGAATCCCTAGAAAGCAGCAGCGTGCCTCGGTGCTGGAAGGAGTGGAAGCACAACGGAGAAGGAGCCCTTTGTCTACAGCAAAGCCCTGATGCTCAGGCAGGCTGCAAAGTCATAAAGTGCTCCTAACATGAATGGCCGAGCCTGCATGCCCTGTATGTGTGCTGGAGGCTTCAGTTTTGGGAAGAGAGGATTTTCCCAGCTCCCTGGACAGACTTTTGGACATGTTGCAGGGCTGTTGCAATGCTTGTATTTGTGGGGAGTGAGTTTGACCACAGCCGTGAAGAGAAGCCCCGTGTGTGAGCATGCAGACCCTGGCTGTGTTTTGCTGTGTCTCAGATTGACAGGTGAGTGTTTTGCCTTATTAAAAGTTATTTCATGGCATCTGGTCCCCAGTTAGTTGGGCAGCAGTGAAGAAGAAAGTCCTCCTGTCCCTCAGCTCGCAGCCATGAGGGAAGGGGCTCTCCTGGAGAGCTGCAAAAAAAGCAACAGAGAAGAGGTGACAGTGTTGGGAGGGGGAAAGGAGGCCAGGGGATAAAGCAAGAGGAATGAGGGTTAAAGGGAGCTTGGGATGGATGAGGAGGTGTTGTTAGACCAGGGAGAGCAGTGCCTGTGCCCAGAACCACATCCCAGGCTGGGAGACATCAGTTCACTGCCCACTTTTTTTTAAAGATGGGAGATTTTGAGCTTCCAACCAGCAACTGGGTTTGTAATTTGGCAAAGAAACTTCAAAAAACCCAAAGCAACAACTCAAAGCACGTCATCACAAAGTGTTACAGCACATGCATTTAGCACCTCGCTGCAAAGCCCAGCTGAGAGCCAACTTTCCAGTGTAATTTTCCTGCACATCTGCCAAGCAGCATGTGGAAGGAGCCATCTGTGGTGTCTTACAGGGGCATTTCCCGGTCACAGCTTCCAAACGATAACTGAAAACCTGAGTTCTGTAAAACACATGCCATTGCCCAGAAGGGCTTGAGTTTTCACAAGAATATAAGTTAAAGCTGAGAGAACAACTGATGACTCCTGCTGTTTAGTCTGCTCTGTCTGGATCTGGAGCTAATCAGACCACTTGGCAAAATTAACATCTCCTAAGTACTTCATAATCCAATTTATATTTTAAAATTTTTGCTTTAGAGAATTAATAGCATGTCCATCAGGCACTGTTCATTAAACATTTTTGGGTCAGGCAATATCTTGGATGACCAAGATCCAGATGATGCTTACATTTAAATCTCCAAGTGAGTGATTGCCCACAGGAACAAGTGATTGAGGGAAATGGTGCATTGCCCATCCCTGGGAATAGTGGTCCAGCCTGAGCTCCTTTTTGGGATGCAGGCTTTCGCCAGGCACATCTTGTGCAGCTCAGAAGAATGTCTGGATGAAAGTCCATATGCAAGAGGCCAGACTACATGATCTAATGATCCCTTTGGCCTCAGAAGCTTGAATTACTGAATTGAAATCTGTGAAAAAAGTGTCCCCAGCTGTAGGAATGAATTGGCTCGGTTGCAAATAGGTCAATTAAACTCAAACCGACAACCCTCTGGGGTCATCATAAAAGTTACAAATTGGATTGAAAGGCATGTAAGTATAATTAAACTTCTGTACTTTCGAGCTAATGCAAAATTTCCCACTTCCTGTCCAGCACTCCAGCACTGTGTGATGTTCCTGCGCTTGCCTAAAAATCTGCATTATTTTCATATCTCTCTACAAAGGTCACTCGTTGGGACGCAGTGCAAGCATGAGGCTGGAGCTGGACTGACCAAGTGGGAGCCCCGTCCTGCTCCGGGACGCACAGGTTTCCCCTCCAGGCGTTAAGCCAGGTAATTCCCGTGGTGAGCAAAGGAGGGACCCCGTCGCCTTCCTTCCTTCCTTCACTTTCCTCTCCCACTGCTGACACAAGTCCCTGTGCTCTCATCTGCTCCTTTTCACAACTTCTCATCCCCTCTCCCCCTCATCCCTCTCCTGTTTCTCCCTGTATCCCATCTCACTTTGAAACACAAAGCTGCTCCAAAACCCAAGGAATTGGATTTTAGAGGAATCAAACACTGCCTGAACCAAGTCAGGCTCTGATTTACTCTTTTTTTCTGGGACAAAGACAACCAGCTATGGAAAATGCTGCAAAAAGGCTGGGTGCCACAGCAGGGTGGGCTGTGAGATCAGCCCCCAGGAGCTGAGCAGGGCCAGACCCAGGCAGGAGCAGAGCTTGGCTGCAATGTTTACAGTGCCATCTTTTGGATAAGGTGGAAAACTGTACTAAGTTCCCAATACCATCCAAAAACTCTCCAGACAACCCTCCCAGAGAAAAAGACACTTTTTACCCTTGCTGTCACCAAAATCGCTGCCTTGATCCCCTTTGGAGTTTTTATGGGGTGAAGTTAGTCTTCCCTTCAAATTCAGAACTGCTCTGTGGTGTGTCTGCACTGCATCCAGCCTCTCTCCTGGCTGCATTTCAGCAGTTCAGCACAGGGAAAACCACATTGGAAGGGATTTTTCTGCAGGAGCTCGGGTGCCTGATGGAAGCTGCTGTGGCTCCTGATGCTGGAAAGCCTGATCACAGTCAGGAGCAGCATAGATGCAGGGGGGCAGCAGTTCCAGGATCTGCCTGGGCTGATTCAGTTTAGGGTTGAAATAAGGAAAAACTCTAAAACCCCAGTATGCCCTGGGTGTAATCTTATACTGCCCCACGTAACACACCAGTGATGATGTGGTGGAAATGAATGCTGCATCTCCAGTGGAACTAGGCTTTTAAAATTTCATTAAAAGACCCAATTCCTGGAGGGGCCTTAACTGAGAAAACGCTCATCCTCGGTAGTCATGCTAATGTTTTTTTGTGTCTGAGCCAAGATTCTGCAAATCCAAGTCAGCTCTGTCTCTTGTGCCTAATAATATGAAGCAAGAAATAGCCTAGCCTTAGAAAAGCTGTGGGGTTTGGCGTCAGCCCATATTGATTATCTAGCTCATAAATGGAGCCCAAACTCCTGTTCTTGCCCAAACAACAATCATCTTGGAACTTCCTGCCTACAAATCAGACTGGCAGATACGGGGTGTGTTGAGTTTGTTCAGACTCACATATCCCAGTTTTAGCTGAGCTCCCTTTTGTTTACAGACACTTTTCTTGAGCAAGGTCTTTTTCTAGTTGCATGCTCTTCATGGAATCAAAATACTCAAAGACTTGTAGAGATTTTCTCTGGTCAAATCCTACTGCCATGAAATTAATGGCAAGATGCTGCTGATTTTATTGTAATCAGCTTTTCCCCGCTGGGAAACTCCCATCTTTGCAGTAGCTGCTAGAAAGCAGTGCTGTATGAAACCAGGACTAACTAAGCAATGTGATGAAGCAGAGGGTGTTCAGCCAAACCACCCCACAAATGGGATCTTAACAGAGACATCTGAGCTACTTCTATCAGCTCAGTGAGGAGAAATTGTAACTCTCTGGTCACCCCTGCATGCCAGCCTCTGTCATCGACCTGCAGCAGTTATCGCTCCAGCCCCTGACTGTTCCCATCAAAATCAGGATAAATAAAGCTGGCAGAACATAGCCTGGAGTGCTGTCACCCTGAGCAGAAGGTTAGGACAGCTTCCCCACGCTTGCATTGCTGAAAATTACCACCACCAATTGTCTGCACCCAGCTGAGACTCCCCCTCCCATTTGGCAACTGCTGTCATTTGCTGGGTGTTGAGAGGATTTTGGCCACACAGGTACATGAAGTCTGCCAAGAAAAGCTGTGGCTACCCCATCCTGGAAGTGTCCAAGGAGCTGGATGGAGCTGTGAGCAAGCTGGGATAGTGGAAGGTGTCCTTGCTCATGGCAGGGGGTGGAACTGGATGATCTTCAAGGTCCCTTCCAAGCCAGGCTACTCTATGGCTCTATGATTCTGTGACACCAGGGCCTCTCTCAGCACACCTGTGGCAGCAGAACAACCCTGTCTGGAGGGCTGCTTCACCTTCTCAGCCCTATTTCCCTGCCACATTGAGCTGGAGATGAGGGCTAGAGGGTGGAAATACCTTCACTTGACATGGTGGCATGGAATGGAAAGCTCTTGAACACAGCTGCTTTCCATGCAGATGGAAAGCCCTTGGATTTGGAGATGGTCACTGCCCAGGCTGAATTAGTTTTCTCAGGACTGAATGCCAGGGAAAGGACAGGGAAATGCCACGGAATGGGGATCAGTCATTGGAGGGTACAGGTGCCTTTGAAAAAAAGGATTTCTCCTGCAGGGCAAGCTTGGGCAGCTGGGCATGGACTTGTCCCAGGGCACAGAAAACTTCTTCTCTATCTGGGTCAGTGAGACCCCAAGAAAACCCTTGTGAGGGATGGAATACACTGAGCTCTGTACCGGACTTTGAGGGAAGCCCTCAGACTGGTGGGAACATGCCTGTTCTATTCTATGTGCACAGTAACCCTCTCTGAGCTGTTCCCTTGGTGTGCTGGCTGAAGCACCCTTTGATCCCTTGGGGAAATGTGTGCATCTCTCCAGCTCCACAGGTCCCTGCAGATGTGGGTTGTATGCTGGGACAGCAGATATGATGTTTTGAAGCCATGTCATGTGAGCAGGTGAGAGAGAAAACCCTCCTGGGGTTCATGAGGGTGATTTTGCTGGGAAATACCAGGTCCTGAGTATGGATGCTGTTCGTATGCAGCAAATGTGGCCAGGAAAAGCAGCCCTAGAGACCTGCTCAGATGAAGAGAAGCTTTAGAGAAAACCAGTCCAGCAAAAGGAGTTTTATTAGGTCTCTGTGGCAGATGGATTGAATTATTCAAGCTTAAGCTAATACAAACTTTCCGTGTCAGACACTCTGAGTTTCACTTCATGAGGACTGAAGTGTTTTGGGCAGTGTCTTTTGAACGTGCTGCTGAAGTTTGCACATGCAGATACACGTATTTGGGGCTGCTAAAATAATTCTGTGAGAGGGAAACTGTGAGCAGTTGAGGGAGAAAATGACACTTTTGAAAACTAACATATGTTTCAGAAACTGATGCATGCTTTGAAAAATAAAAACATTTTATCACTGAAGGTTCCTGGCTTTTGACCAGGTGCCAATCAGAAAGAATCCAGTTTTGCAATTTCCACTCTGCCATCTCAACTCTTACTCTCAGTGGGATTCTTGCCTGAGTGGGAGCAGGAGAGCTGGGTCCTTGGACAGCAGAGCTGTTCCTCCCCCAGGGACAGCCTGAAGAGCAGAGTATGGCAGTGATTTTTCCTACAAATGTGACATTACAAATATCCACATCCATTTAGGAAAACAGCTCACCCTGGCAAAGCACCCCATACATTTTTTACCCTGTTTCTTCAGGACCCCTGCTTGACTTTACTCTTACTCCTTGAAACAAAGCTTTGCATGTGCTTGTGTGGTTTGCAGAACAAGGGGCAAAATTTTTTATCACCCAGAACCCAAATAACAACTTTTTGCTCTATAAGTCTCTGTTCTCTTGAACTAAATGCTATCAATTCAGCTGATGGAGTTAACAGCAAAAATGTAGAAGGAAACAGAGCTGGTGAAATAGCTTGTGATTATTATCTGAGGGCTGGGTGGAGTACCTATTGGAGAGGCAGCAGCTGGGAGCTGGCTCTTCAGAATAGAGAAGCTGACATTACAGAACTTCTTTCCCTCTTAAATGCTTTGGTTTTCTCTGAACTTTCCAACTTCCCGGGAGGGGTGGCAGCTATGTGACCTGCAAACCCCGGGGAGACTGATCCCAGCTTCTAGATCAAGGAACTCAAAGTGACAATGGGAACAGAGAGGAAAAACAAATGCTCCTTTTAAGGAATGCTCTTTGAATTATTTATCTGTGTGTTACTGAAGTCTGTTTTGTTCCTCACTGTACTAGCTATGAGGCAGTCTAATTACAAGTATTTAAGACACAAATAAATTACCTTGCCAGCCATGATAAATGCTGCTTGTAAAGCCTAGAAATACTGTTTCTGCAACTGCAGCCAAGAGACCTTAATAGACCACCTGTTAGGTGAGATGCAAAAAATTATCACTAGCATGTTATGAACAATCTGAATTCCAAGGAAAATAGGTGGTACTTCTTTAGTGTCCTGGAAACGTCTAGCCATCCATATCTCTTTGCTACATACCTAGTGCCAGTTCCTTAGGGATGCAGCAGGGCTCATCTTTAACTGGATGCTTTGAGAACCAGCAAGGTACTGTGAGGACAACGACCTGGCTTTGGATGGGTGTCCAAAGCTTTGCTGCTCAAATGCCATGGGAGCTTTGTACCTGGCTTTTCCTGGCTCCCCAACCCTTCATGCTTTCTTTCCAGCCTTCAGAAGGCATTTTGTGACATCCCCACTGATACACAGTGGTTGTGCTGGGGAAAAATGACAACGTAGAACATAAGCACCGACACAAAGAGACTCCATGTGTAGAGGTGATGTTGATAGAGGCAGACTTCTGAAAATACCTGACAGACTTCAAATGTCAGGTTGCTTTTTGAGCCCTAAATAAACCTGCTTAGACTGCTGCTTTTGTTTTTTCATGGCTGCAAATTTAACTCCTTGCAAAGGTGTCCTGTGATCTTACAGCTCAAAGCTGTAGTAGCTGTGCATTTGCATTTTAGACACACTGTCTTCCAAAAGCATCAAAACGGCCTGGTGCAAAGGTCTGTGGTGGCTGAGGAAAAAGCACAGTCACAATGGGATACCAAAAACCACCTCCCCGAGGCTGCATTTGGATGCAGAGCCATGAGCCCAGGCTGCAGCCAGGAGCTCTCTGGCCACGAGCAGTTGGGGGCAGGAAACACTGCTCAGATGCAGCCAGAGCCGCAGGTCCTACATCTAAAAGTGCCTCTCTCTGGGAGGAGAAACATTTATAGCCCACCCAGACTCCTGCCTGCGTCATACAAGGCAACTCTCTAGGCTTCAAACCAGGCTTACACAGAGCAAGAATGGAGCCTAGACTTGGTGTGAGATATAGGAAAGGACTGGACCTGCTTAGCCTGTGTAGGGTACCAAGGGATGGCCCCCTGCTCCCTGGAGTGATACCTCAATCCCCTGAGCTACAGCCTCGAACATGGGCTGAAGGAGGAGCCCAGGCCAGTGTGAGGTGCATCAATCATCCTGTTTGCACTGGGACCTCAGGGACGTGGGCAAAGCAGTTCCTCCATCAGCCATGAGCTGGCATTTGCAATGTAAAGCACGAGGCTAAACTTTCACAGGAGTTTCTGAGGACTTTTTTCTGGGGCACACTGTGCTTCCTCAGCAGTTTTGGGAAAACGCCGTCGGGATGCCGGCGAGCTGACAGCACTGAGCTGCCAGAGGCACTGCTTGAAAGCTCTGTTCTGCTCTGCATTAGCACTTCAGTGGGGAAAGGCTGCAGGACAGGTTTACCTGCTGCAGCTCCTGGGCCCAGCACGAGCTCCATCTCTCTCATCTGCCTGTCTGCAGCTCTGTACCTTGCCTTCAGAAGTTGCTTCACACACCAGCACAACGAGGGCTTTCTAAGGATGCAGTGATGTCCTGTGGAAGCATGTGCATCAAGCATTTGCCAAAGCAGAGGTCAGGGGTGTTCTGCTTCCTGCAGAAAACCTGCAAAGTGAGTGGCAGCCCCTGAGATCACCTCAGTAGTCTAAAGGATGGCATCAGACTGTTAACTCTTGTGGCACGTGGCACCACTGCTATGGTTGCCTGAGCAAAAGAGTCCATTCATGTTGGCAGTATCTGCAGCAGTGAGCAATTGGCCAGGGCCTGTTCTCTGCCCTGAGGTCAGGCAAGCATGCCCAGAGCCCAGCTCGTGTCCTCAGAGCTGACCTCATTTTCTCCCCAGGACAGTGTGAGCTCACCCATTCTGTGGTCAGGACCAGCCCCAGGGCTGCCAGCTGGGACATCCCAGGGTGCCATGGGCCAAAACGGTGGCAGGGAATGTGCTAACACTTAAAAACCACATAGGGCTCTGTGTTGCTGCTTGAGGCCATGCCCGGACTCTCTTTGGTTTACTGGTGCAGATAACATCACTGGAAATAAGAGGAGAGGCTGAAGTGATGCTCTGCTCAGTTATAAACAAGGCAAAAGCTTAAGTTATTGTCCCTTCCCCCAGCAAACTACACAGGCTGCCTGGGGAGAGCCTTCTGTGCTACGGGGATGTGTGGTCTCTCCTCCCTGCCTGATCACAAATTGATGGGAAATGTGTCAGGGGCATTGGGCATAGCAAGACTCATCTCTCCAAGCCCAGAAAAGATGGCAAATTTGCAGTTCTGGACTGTTTCCAGAGGAGCTTGCAGTGGAGTTGTGTGATGTGGCTGAGTCCAACCCCTCCCCTGAGCTGCCTCTCCACGTAATCCTGCCGGGCAGCCAGAGTTCAGAGCCTGGCGGAGCTGCTTCCCTGGGATGACAGCAGCGTGAGTCAGTGACGAGCTCGGTGTAACCTACTTATTTATAAAGACTGTGTACAAAGAGATTTTTTCCCTCCTTGGCTGCAGCAGACGCTTCCAGCAGGGAGAAGCCTCTTTGCTCTGAGCTCACAGCAAGTTCCCCCAGCACTGATGAGGCCTCTTTTCTCTTTTCCTTTACAGGATCCCCTTGGACATTTGCAGCTCATGGAGTCAGCAGTGAGGCACACATCCCCATCTGCACCTTCTAGCTTGCAGGGGATGGCTGCAGGAGTCAGCTGTGGGCTGGATCCTACTGCGGGCATTGGATCCTCAGGCACGACCGAGAGGGAACCAAAACCCTCAAGCCCAAAGTTGTGACCCCTCCAAAAGGCCACACCCTTCCAGTTTCCACCTAACTCATCGTTCCTTCCCCACCTTGGTTTTTTCTGAGCATTGCATCAGTGTGATCTGTGTAGCCCAGGAGAACAAATCTCCCCCCTTCCTTGCATCAGGTACCGGAATGACAGCACAGGGCAGGGTTTCAGACGTGCCAACGCAACGTTCATTTGCCTACATGTAGTCATGCAGTGCTATTTTAAGCACATTTGTTTACCCTGCCCAGCCTCTGACTGGCTGGTTTATACAACCCACAGTGCCCCAAACACCCGTATGTGCCTGGCATGTCTGACACACAGCCCCTGAGAGTCCCACACCCTTCTGGACTGGCAGGGAAGGGCTGCGACACACACATATGACTAAAATAGCATAAGACACCTCTGCTTCAAGCAGCTAAATCCTTCCCACCACCAGCTTCCCTGGCTGGTCTGCACAGTTCCACTGATCCAGCTGCTGAAGTCTTGCTATCAGGGGCTAATTTTCCACGTCAGTGCAATTTTAATTTTCCAGAGTTGTGCCTAGTTAGGACTGGTTATTTATTGTTCCAGCAAGAGAAGGACTTGATGAAATGTTCAAAGCCATATATAATAAAGTTCAGGATAACCTGGCACTCACAAGAGCATTGAACAGTGTAGAAATGCCAAAAGCAATATAGGATTTGATAGGACTTGGCTGGCTGCACGGTGTGAATACTTACAGATCACAGACCTGAGTCTTAATGGCACTGCCTCTTGTGTGGTCATTTATTATGGCTTAAAATGGGTGAGCAGTCGGCCTTTGAAGTACTTCATAGCAACTTTGCAGTGGAATGGGTGACTGTAAAATGCGTTACCATTCGGTACTTTAAATCTATTAATGCAACAAGACCTTCCTACCCTAATGCTTGCATTTTCTCACGACCAGGTTCCAGTTCTATTTGCCTTTTGGAGGAAAACTGGCATGTCTGGATGTGCATGTAGACACAGGCAAAGCGATAAGCCTGCCTTGCTGATGGCACCATGTAGGTAAGTCTTGATCAAAACAGAAGTGTTTCATTACACAAAACTACTGCTGTTGTGGTAGAAAGAGCAAACAGAGCTGTGGTCTGAGTAGGTTTCAGCTGGTGAGGCAGAGCAACTCCATGGGTACCATGGTGGTGCTGCTCCAAAAGGTTTCAACTTCTGGAGCTTTGACATCAGCAGGAAGCAAAGCAGGGAAAGGGCAGCTACACAAGAGCAGCTCCCCCTTCTTCATCTGCTCTGCTCAGCCAGATTGGCTTTTCCTGCTGGGGCGGAGGTCAGTGCTCAAGACACAAAAATGCACCTCCTTGTTACGCACAGGGAGCGCTGGGATGCAGGGATTCAAATCCAGCCACAGCAGCACCACCCTTAGGCATGGGGCATCCCAGAGGTCAAGGAGACTCGAGGGCCAGTGCAAGCAGCCAGCTGGCCCGTGGTGGTGGGACTTTGCAGGGCAGCAGGGTGGGAAGGTCCCTGTGCTGAGCAGATTTTGCCATCTACCCCTCCCTCAGAGCTGCACCTTTTGGGACCTACCCAATCTTTGGCCCCATAAGGAGCTAAGTTTGGAAGCAGGGGGATGGGCAGGGTTAGAGGGGTAGTGGGGGTCAGTCTGACAGAGGTTATGGGTTAGGGCACATTGCCAGAGCAGGGGAAGGTCTGTCCTTCAGCCCTTTACAAAGTCCGGTCTGCAGATGTGTCTGTCTGAGTCCCTTACAAATCCATGTAATTTCTTGGGGACGGAGATCAGAAATGGCTTCTTCTTGCAAGCAAAAAAAACCCAAAAACAAACAAACAAACAAAAAAACCCCAACAAAACAAAAAAAAACCCACCCACCAAAAAAAAGGGGGAATTTTAAAAGCCTGGACTCTTTGCCAGCTGAAATGGGAAAACCAGGAGAGAGGGAGAAACATGAACTGCCCATTTAAACTGTTATTTACACAAGAACCCAGCTGCATGTCGGGCTGTGAGCACATTCCCTGATTTTCTCTGGCACATGAATGCAACGGAGCCATGAAACATGAGTTAACATGACAACTGAGACCTGCAGCCTGTGGGTCTCAGCGTTGTCACTCTGTATTCCTTCCCTTGCCCTCAGCACACAAGCCCTGTGAGAGTGCATCAGGCTCAGACAAGTCACTGGGGCTGCAGCAGAAGCAGAACCCCCAGGTTCCACCAGCAGCAACCAGGGATGCAGGAGCAGCTGCCATTTGCTCTCATTTATGGCACAGCTCTTCTTGTGAATGGCACAGAGTCTTCACTCTGAAGGCCAAATACCAAGGGAGCTCTGGATGTGTTTAAACAAAGCTAAGCTTAATTAGAGCTGCTCAAAAATTAAATGCAGAAACAGAGTGTATTTATTGCACTCAGGAATATATAAGGCTCTCAGGCAGATCTAGGTCACCTCAGCTCAAGCAGAATTACTGAGGAACGCAGCGTGTGGGCAAACATTGTTCTGCCTGTTCAGTGGGAGCGGCGTAACTCCTACAGGAGCTGCAATTCCCCCACTCACAGCACTGGCCTTTGGAGCTGGATGAGGCACAGCCAATGCCAAGAGCTCAGAAACCCCGAGTTATTGTTCATGTAACAGATTCTGGCTCGTTTTGCCTTTTGGCTTGTCTTCTCTCTCTCTCCCTCCCTATGTGTGTCTCCCTTACAGCTACCACAATGCATCTTCCTGCACAGTCATGAGATGCAGAAACTCTTGCTTTTCTGTAATTAAAGCTGAGAGTATGTTATAATCATATGACTCAGAGTGCTATAGGTCTAAGAAAAGCACCCAACATATTAGCCTTGAGATCAGTCCCCACATACTTCCACCTCCAAGTCTCACTGCTGAGCTGTTACTAAACAAAAAGGGTATTTTGTATCCTAAGGAATACTCAGGCTTTTGATTTTGTCTGCTGCCTTTCAGGCAGCAGTCTGCAGGTCTAGGCTCTGCCTAAGGAAGCTGCTTGCCCCTGAGTCACGATCTGTGTGGATCCCCTTGTTTAGGTGAGGTTGGGATGTGCTGTGGCCGGTGTAGCACAAGCCTGGAGGCACGGCAGGAATTTGGAGGCCCCACAGATCAAAAGTTTGGGAAAGGTCAAGTATTTAGCATGGATGGGCTTTGGGGTCAGCTGGGCTTGAGGTAAGGCCCCGTGACTGCTGCAAGGCATAGGAAATCTCTCTCCTGTTTGCCCAAGAGATTCCTCCTCCTGCTTGCACAGCAGAGAAGGTCTGTGTCTTGCTGAAGAATCAGGGCAACTCTGTAAATTCCAGGAGCTGTAGAAATTCCGAATTTTCATGCCAAGAAATATGAACATTTTCTAATATTATTTCAGGGTGAGTCAGCAAAAACTCAACAGCAGTCCTCATTCTTAATTTTGCCTCATTTGAAATAATATTCAGCTTGCAGCAATGATAACAGACCTAAAGGAGCTCTCTGAACAGCCCCTTGGGAGATGAGAAGGCAAAATCCTGCTCCCACAAAGCACCTTGCGGGTTTTTTGCCTGGCAACTCTTTTTCAAAGGGGAGCCGTGTTCTCAGAAATTTTTGGACAATTCCAGTGAATACATAACACTTGATTTGGCCAAGTGCAGCTCTGCAGGAAGCAGGTGCTCCGGGCATCCTGCTTTCACTTTTTTTTTTACCATGGACAGGTTTGGGCTGGAAGGGACCATAAAGATCAGCTCGTTCCAACCCCCTGCTGTGGGTAGGGACACCTTCTACTATCCCAGGTTGCTCAGAGCCCCATCCAGCCTGGCCTGGAACCAGGCTCCACTCTCCCACCCAGCTGGTCCAGCCCCAAGCTGGCTTGGAGTGACCTCCCCTGGCTCTGCCTGCTCCAGTGCTTTGTGCCCAGCTGTGGTTTGCGTGGTCATTATTGACCCTGGTGTGACACACTCTTGACACCCACAGTCCCAAGGGCCTTACGGGTCTTTCCCACCCCACCTAATTCCAGAAACACATCACCAGGACATGCTGCTTGCAGGCCAGATTGGAATCCTTTCCAAGGCAGGGGGACAGCACCATGCTGAGCATCAGCATCTGAGTGGGGAGGTAAGATCTTACAATTTATCTTCCCTCTTGGTCCAGGCACTCACAGATTTAGTCTCCTTTCCCACACCCTTTTTTCAGCACATAAAGCCAAGGTACATTTCCATGACACTCTTTGATGACCTGCACCTAAAATGGAGAAGACATTTTCTAGTCTACAGGGTAGAGGCTTTCCTTGTCAAAACTAGCAACTTCAATTCCCATGCTGAGGTTCACATTTTTATAGCAAACTCTTCGTACCCTTTATTATCTCCTCGCTTAATGGTTCAGTGCATTAATTATGATTATCATCCAATACGTGGAATGTATTTCAACAGAGCTTTTGGCTGAAGAAGAAAAACACAATATACCAATTTATGAGTAATTTTCATGCAATTTGCGTGCACACAGATCCCATGAGGTGGGGGGCACTTCTTGAACTTTAGGGCCTTCTCATTCAGTTTTCAATAATAACTTTTCCGAGGCGCTGAGGGTGGTCTCGGGAACAAGGATGAGGACTGAAGGGTGGAGAGTAGTGCAAGGCAGGGCAAGATAAGGCACGGCCAGGCCACCGCTGTCCCGGGATGAGGGGATCGGGGGATCGCGGGATCGCGGGATGGGGGGGCCGGGGGGGTCCCGGTGCGCTCCCCCTTCCGGCCGCTGGGGGGCGCTGCGGCCCCGTCGGGCAAACCACGCCGCTCGCCCCGCCCCGCGCCTTCTGGCCACGCCCCTTTATGCAAATCTGGAGAGCGGCTCAGCCAATGGGAGCGCACCGCCGGCGTTGTATTTATAGCCGCTATTTAAGGAGCTGCGCGAGCCGCTCCCGGCGGGAGCCGCGTCCCGGCCTCGGGCTACGTTCGCGATCCTCGATTCCCGGTGTTGGGAGCGCTCCGTCCTCCCGGCACCAGCCTCCCGTTCATACAGCGCTCGCCAAAGCTTCACCAGCCGCTCTGCCGGGCGCCGGTGGTTGCACTTTTGCCCTGTTTCATCCTCTGCGGAGCAGAGCTCAGCGCTGTGAAAAGGCGCTTTTGCCGCCCGCCCGCCGCCTGATAAAGGTTCAGCGGTGAGGGTTGGAAGGGAGACACGGTGATAGTCCAGGGCTGGCGGAGGTGTCCCGGCATCTGTAGGTGTGTCAGATGGCATAATCCTCGGCACTGCCAGGGCAGCGGGATTTTGTAGCCGTTCCGCCCCGAGAACGGCTCTGGTGATCAAACAGGCACCCAGGGGTTTTCTGTCAAGAACAGCAGCTTTGTGTCTCCATAAGTTACACTTGTCATTTGTCATACAGCTTGCAATACTACTGAAATCAGCAGCGTTTCCCCCTTCATTTGGAAACCCAGCCTGCTGTTTCTGGGTGTGTTGTGTGTTTTCATACATAGCCTTTCATCTGGTTGATACCTGTGCTTGTCTCTCCTTCCCACAGCACAGCCGAGCGCTGATTCTGTAAATAAGAATTGCAAATGTCTTTATTCCTGTTTTAAAGAAAAACAGCACATCAAAGAATCACAGAATGTGCAGAGTTAGAAGGGACACACACGGATCATCAAGTCCAAGCCCTGGCCCTGCACAGGACACCCCACAAATCCCACCCTGTGCCTGAGAGCCTTGTCCAAATGCTCCTGGAATTCTGGCAGCCTTGGGGCTGTGACCTTCCCTGGGGAGCCTGGGCAGTGCCCCACGACCCCCTGGGGGCAGAACCTTTTCCTGATATCCAACCTAAACCTCTCTAAGCTGTTGGCAAGGCAGCTTGGTTACTTGGCTAAAGTATCACAGAATGGCCTGGGTTGGAAGGGACCTTAAAGCCCATCTCTTTCCACCCCCCCCAGCCTTGATTGATCCTGGGGTTGTCCTGACCCAGGCGCAGCACCAGCACTTGGTCTTATTAAACCCCATGAGATTCCCATGGCCCACAGCTCAACCTTCTCCAGGTCCCTCTGGATGCCCTCCCATCCTTAAGGTGTGGCAGCCCACCACACTACACATAATTAAGAGAAGGATGTGAATGTGGATGAGGACAGAAACTGCTCCAACTCTTACTGCTTGGCACAGCAGAGGCAGACTGACAAGTTTTTCCCCGGCTTTTATTAAGATTTCCCTCAAACCTGGAAAAGAAGAAGAAAACCCCACAGCAATCCCAAAGCCTACCCGTATGTTGAGAGCTGGCTGGCAGCAGGGCTTTGGGTAGCCTCATGTCCCTGCTGCCAGTTTCTTGCCAGCACTCTGCTTTGATGGTGCTGCGAGGGCACAGATTGACTTGACGTCTGCTCTATTAGAGCAGGATGGTGGTTTCCAGGATGAAACTGTAATGAATCTGGGAAAGGGTGAGGTGTTGGGAGTAAATCAGTAAAAAAGGCAACAAATTACTCATTCTTGTTGAGCGTTTAAAATTACAAGCAATGCCCGTTCAATCAGTGCAGAGACTTACTAGAATAGTAATTTTAAGAGCATGTGGGTCAGGCCCTTGAAGGAACTGCATGCCGGAGTATTGTGATGGGTAAGTGCATTTTACAAGGGCTTTCTGGAATTCTTAAGCTGCCACAGTGGGAGAGAGGGAGAAATGTATTTCATAGCTGAAATGTGCTTCAAGTGACTGGGTTTTGTTTGTTTGGGGCTCTTCTCTGTTTTTCTAACTGCACTTTTGTTGGCATCTGCTTGAGAATAGACTGCAATGTTCATGTGCAATTTTAAAGCTGTAGGTTTTACTACCTTCTGTGGTTAAATGGATAGGGAATCCCTGAATATGGGGAAGTTTATGTAGCAATGTATGACCAGTGCATGAAATAGATACAGTAATTCTGTACATTTTTCATGCTCTGGATTATATTCCACAATAAATGAAACCACAAACCAACCAGATCCACAGAGTGGAGTTAGGCTGGTTATGAAGCGTCACCAGCAAATACCGTCTGCATGCTCACATTGGTCAGGAATATAAAGGATTCCCAAATCCCCGCCCCTCTACTCAGTGTGTACAAAGAAAGGGAGTGCTTTCAAATTGAAAACTACCAGATATCAGCAGGAAGCAAAGCAAGGAAGGAGGTTTCTGCACATCCCAGCCAAAATGGGATTGAGCTGGACAGCAAGGCGTGCACAGCAGTCCCCCGCGGCTGCTGAGCAGGAGGCTTTTGTTCTGCAGGGCAGGATCAGGTGGAGAGGCAGGGCCCGTGCTGGCACAGAGAAATTGAGCTCCATCTGTGACTGAGCAGCCTGCGAGGGTAATTGGCTTTCTGAAAGGCTTGCGCTGAAATTTAGCAGCCGCTGGTGTGTTCTGGCAGGGAAGGGACTCGTACACGTTGGTGAGCTGCCTGAATCCAGGAGTGATGCTGAGGTCCCACTGTTCCTCTCCAGGCACTCACCTGCGTGTGTTTGCCTACCTGTTGTCCTACTAAAGTCTCATTCTAGTTAAAACCTCTGCTACACTTGTGGTTTGTTTGTTTGTTTGTTTTTAAATCACTCCCCCTGACGAAAATTGAATAGCTCAGTGAATGCCTTGGGCTGCTGATGGCTTTGGGAGCAGCACAGCCTCGTTTCCCATAATTGTGTCCACACTGGGACTTGTGCCAATAAAGATCTTTTACTAAAGATATTGAATAGCAATCAATGTAGTTATACCAGTACAGAAGTGTATATAGAGAGAGGTATGTGTGTATATATACATATATAAAGGAGAAAATCCTTTGGGTTTTGTTTCTTTGCAAACTTTCCACAAAGACTGAAATTTGGGACTGTCTAAACGTAGTTGTAGTCGGATTTGAGCTGTGTTGGTAGAATTAAGGGCTCTGGGGCTGTGGCAGGGATACTGTTACACTGATGTTTCCAATTAATATTGATTTCCTTAGATTGCAACAAAATAAATGCAGCTCTCTGGAGTTTGTAGCTATCTGATGGGGACTATGCAGATCTAAGGGCTTGTTGGCAGCAGAAGGGAGGTGACCTGCTCCCAACCATCCTCACAAGGCTCCAGGGTGAGTGCTACCAGTCTGTTCCACACATTCACTGTCTCTGTTGCTTGTCAGTCCACAGGTAGAGCTGGCTGAAGTCACTCACACAGCAGAAGACTACTAATGTTGAGGCAAATCACTGAAAAAAGTCACTCCTTCTATGCTTGATTAATGAGCTGAATTAATTCCCACATGGTTTTGGTGAGCAATAGAGGCAGTGCAAGACCAGACAGGGCACCCTGGGGAGGGAAAAGGGGACACACTGCCTGTTTTGGAGACCACAAGCCACTGGCTAAGGTGCAGGATCACAGAATCACAGAATGGTCTGCATTGGAAGAGACCTTAAAGAGCATCTAATTCCACCTCCCTGCCATGGGTAGGGACACCTTCCACTAGACCAGGTTGTTCAAAGCCCCATCTAGCCTGGCCTTGAACTCTTCCAGGGATGGGGATGAGGCTGGGCAGCACAAGTAAGGCTTTTTTTTGGTCCCAGAATTGCCACATTTGCTTTCCCAGACAGGTTATTTCAACAAGGCTGCAGGAAGATGCCACTTTTCACATACAGCTTTCTGGCTGTTTGTAATTGTCTCCTGGCTGAAAACTGCCATTCCCAATGAGCTGCCAGTCTGTGGAAGCACATCCTAATTCTTTTCAGGCAAAAATCAGGCAGGCTGGTTTGAATAGTTGCAATAGTTGGTCTGAGCTCATCTGAAGGGAAAGGAGGAGTGCTCACTGGAACTGCTCCACAAGCAGTTGGAAGAGGCCAACATCCAGCAGAGGGGCTTGGGGTGGTAACAGATTTTACCAGCACAGCCAGATTCAGAAGATGACATAAGTTCACAGTCAAAAGAAAAAAATCACCTCTAGATCCAAAATGCATCATACCCTTACAAAAAGCAGTATTCAAGCCTTTTTTTTTTTTTTTTTTTTTTTTTTGAGTAGCACTCAGGCTACTTTAATGTAGGTTTTGCTGATTTTTTTTTCTGCCTGTAAATTGCACTAATCTTCAGATCCTTCCACCAGCTCGAGTCCTGCCTATCAGTAGGAGAGTGTTAAAGCCTGCGAGCAGGAGTCAGAGTACAAAACCTGGACTTTGTGTGGTGGAGTTTGGCTTGCCATCTGCCTGACAGTGCCAAGGAAGCACAGCAATGAGGGCATGCAGAGCAGGATCCCACAGGAAACACAAACCTAGGGGAGTTGCTGAGGAAGGTGGTTGCCTTTTTCACTTAGGCTAGGAACCCAGACAGGGTGGGTGTCACACTCAGTGGATAGTTCTCCACAGCAACATTGCAGGAGCGGATTTGGGCCTCCTGGAGATGTGGCTCTCAATGACTTCATTCTTTTCTCTTCTTTTTTTTTTTTCCCTGTCCTTCTGTCTGTCTTGTTAATTATTAATTCAGTGCATTGAGAGCCACATTCTTCTGAGCGGCTCCTCCCTTGTTTCCAACCTGGGCAACTCGTCTTGCCTTATTAGCCTGTGGACTAAAATTGCTCCTTCATAAAGGACTGTACTCTGGAAAGGTGTCAGAGTGTACAGAAGGTGTGTCATCCCAGCCTTGTGGTGTGTTAGGAGAGCTGCCTGCCTTACCCATTATGCAGCTTTTTTACATGACCTCACCAGCATTTGGTAAAACGGCCTCAGGTTGTTGGGGACTCTGCGGTCTTTCCAGCACATGCAATTAATCAGGAGGGGAAAATAAATCTAGCATCAGAATGAGCATTTTACTGGAATGGAATTGCAATTTCTGTGCATAATTTAACACTTTGGGGAGGGAGTGTTCTCTGCTTGCCTGAAATAATTTAGAGGTGGTTTTGAAATAGAACACGTTTGTGTAAATATGTCTTGGGATTAAAGAGCTAACATTTAGTTCCTGCAGCATTACATCTCTGTCTATAGGATATGCCATACAGTAATCTCTAAACCCTGTTCTGCAAACTGTTTCTCATATGAAGAGACTCAAAATAGCTCTTCTGGCATAGTTTCATTTTTTCCCTCCTAAATACGGGTCTGTAGCATAAAACCCAATGCAAGGTAGCCCTGTGCTTGTTTTATACATGGGAAAACTGAGGGAAAGTTTAGCTGAAAGTGGCCTCAAGCTAGTGGTTCACATTTTTCAGTACTTACCAAGGAAAGGAGCTGTTTTGCCATGTGGGTTTCCCCAAACTGCAGCCCTCAAAGTTGCAGCTTGCTTTTTAAAGCTGTCCCAAAGTTACCTGATTAATCTGCTTTAGACCCCAGTTTATAGTTCAAAGGCTATGTCTGTACTTCATACTGTGTCCTGTATTAGTAACACAGACCAATTTATGGACCCTCAGGGAGAGATCCCACAGTGACAAAGTAGATAATACTTTTTTGTATGGAATTTGCAAATATGTTGGGGCTCACTGACATGTCCTATTTACAAACACCTTTGCACTGTCCTTCTTTCTCGTCTCCTCTGAGACTGGGGAGCTTCTTTGAGATTAGATGGTGTTGGCCTGACTCTTTGAAAAGCTCACCAATTGTGTGTTCAAGGCCTAAAGGATCTCTGGGCATGTGCCAGCACAGCAGGATCAGAATCTCAGGCAACAGGCCTCAGTGATGGCATTTAGAGATCCCTTTTTGCCATGACAATGCTGTGACGTTTGCTCAGCTAAGAATAGGCACTTGTAATAAGTTTCCCATACGGTGCTTTCAATACCAGTAAACAAAAGCTCTCTCAAGTAAGTGAGGAGCAGTGTTTTGGGTTAATTCGTTTTTAAAGCCAGGGCTCATTTATTTTACAATTAACCAAAACCTGTTGGGTAGGTTGAGGTGTAGGTTGCCACACTTCAGACTCCAGTCATTTGCACTCCTTGCCAGTGGCCTCAGCATTTTGCCTTCACGCATGTTATCTGTAAGAGGGCAAAAGCTTTGAGTTTCTCCAGGGTGAGGAACCTCTTGCTTAGTACAAAAATGCATGTTCAGGTATCTGGGTCAGGCCCATTTCATGCAGTGTCAGGTTCCCCTGCAGGGGACTTGTGTTGGAGACTTGGAGCCATGCAAAGGGCAGAAAGGAAGAGCCAGGGAGCTCATGCTCCTGGTGAGACTGAGGGTTACAGATGGTTTAGGGGCCACAACAGCATTTAAGTGGAACTGAAGGGTCACCTAAAAGTCCCTTGTTCAGCTGCCACTGAACTCCAGAGTTGTCCATGCTCACGTCACACCGTCCTATTTGGCTGTGCCTCTTCTGGAGTTTCATTTTCTATGAGTTCCATTTTTTTTTCACTGCAAGTTTCCTAATGTTCCTCTTGCAGACAGGTAATCAGCCTATCTATTGGGCTTGACATTCCTTATCCCATTCCAGGAACAGGCCCTGGGAGATGAGGCATGTGAAACTTCCACTGGACCGAGCTCTGTGCATTTTCATTTGATGCCTTGAAGCTGAATCCCTGCTGTTCAGAGGAAAGCTGCAGCTCTGAACCTGACCCCGACAGCTTCCTTGGGAGTTTTGCAGTCAGGTCCCTGCTGCATCAAATAAGGCTCACCTCATTTTCCTATCCATCAGCTAAGCAAGAACTTTCAGTCTGCTCAGTTCAGGGCATGAGATATTTGGGATTGCAGCAAGGCATACTCCTGTCTGGGGCAGGATGAGGAATTCTGTTCTCCCCTGCTTGTCTCCCACTGACGTCCAAATCCATGAGGAGCTGCTGTATTTTGTTCTTTTCCCCATTTTGTGCCTCTGTTGGAGGAATATCTAGAGCTGGCTTGATTTCTGCCCCACCCTTGGTACAGCCCTGAATACAGCAGTGGTTCTTGCAGAGTCCCAGAAGGGAACCACAGGATTGATTTTGGCTGTAAGTGATCAAAACAGGGACTTTCAAACAGGTGTCAGAATTGCTACCAGTAACAGGATTTGGAGAGGGGTGAGTGCATCACTGCAGAGCAAATCAGAATTTTGCCAGGAATTCATTTGGTCAAGGGCTCTTACTAAAGCTCACAGCCAACAGCAAAACCCCACCAGTGCAAACCCCAGTTTAGCCTGGTGAGCTGTTGTCAGTAGTTAAGGGAAAAGCAGATCTGCAGAGCAGACAAAAGCTGCATTAAACCACCTGCATGCCCTGGCACACCAAGGACAGGGAGCAGGTTTTACACGGTCGGGAAGTGTTTTGTCCAAAACACTGCCTGCTTTTTGTGAGTGACTGAACACCTTGAGCACTCTCCCCATTGCCTGGCTGGGTTGTGTGCATGCATTTGGTGCTCAGATTCTTGCACAATCCAATCTGAAATCAATTTTCAGCAACAGCTTACGTGTACAATGGAGGAAGTGCACTGCAGGCACCTCCAGTGCCTGCAGAAACCTACCACAAAAAAGCTGTGAAGACTGACAAAAAGATTAACTGAATGAGCTCAGTGTGTTATATGTATTTTGCCCTCAGCCCCCACTATGACACCACCTTGTAGCTGGCATTTGCATGAAAAATACACAGGCATGGGACACAGAAACAAAACTCAGCACTTCCCAACTGCTTCAGTAAAGTGTTCACACATCCAAAAAGTGAAGGCTAACAATATGACAGGGACAGCTGCTGTTCTGTAATGTGTTATCCCTCATCAAACTGTGAAATAATGAGAAAATGACAGTTCCTATCATTATCTCATAACTCGTGGGCTTTACTGCTGGGCTGTTGCAGCTTTACTGTGTTGTTTTGGGCAAGTGATTTGAGCCTGTGGTGCCTCGGTTTCCCCTGCTGCACAATGTGGGGAACACTCACTGCACAGGAGTGGCAGGACAAGGGGAATGGCTTCAAACTGAGAGAAGGTTTAGACTGGATATGGGGAAGAAATTCTTTATCGTGAGGGTGGGGAGGCCCTGGCACAGGTTGCCCAGAGAAGCTGTGGCTGCCCCATCCCTGGAAGTGTTCAAGGTCAGGCTGGATGGGGTTCTGAGCACCCTGGGACAGTGGAAGGTGCCCCTGCCCACAGCAGCTGGAACTGGATGATCTTTGAGGTCCTTTCCAATCCAGGCCATTCCATGATCTGCTCTTGGGAAGCAGCTTGCAACAGCACCTCACAAATCTTTGTTGGAAGAGCCCACCTGTGAGGATGCAAAATGTTATTCTGCAGGTTTTTTCTCAAGAGATTGCAATAAAAAATCAGCCTCATTGAGTCTGGACACCATCCCAAGGTGCTGGGCAGTGCCCCTTCTCCCTGTGAAGGGTGCAGTGAGATCAGTGGGGTGCTGCTGGAAACACATCTGATGTCCCACTTTCTGTCCATTAACAGCTCGTTCATCAGCACAGAGGCTCTCACAGCTGTAGAATCAGACACAGGGTACTTCTGCTTGGTTCGCTTTGTATCACAGGATAAGCCAAGCTGACTTTTCCTTCCTTCCTTTCTTCCTTCCTTCCTCTCTCCCTTCCATCCTTCCAATGAATTGGTGGGGACAGGGCCCTGGTTCTGAGTTCACCAGAAAAAATTTCAACACACATAAAAAATGTAAATGTTTCAGGTCATTTAGAAATACTGGTTTTTGGTTTGTGATGTACCAAAATAAAATAATTGTTAGACATAGATGGACGTAGGACTCTGGAAGCAAAACCTTGTTCTCTTTTTTTTTTTTTTTTAATGAAAGATTTCTTTGCTCTCAATTGAAAGTTTAGGGTTTGAGGGTTTTTTCATATCCATACAGAGGACAAATGAAAAAATCGACAAGGTGTGCTAATCATTATGAGGCACTACAAAAAATGTACTTACACCAATGGTAAGGGAAAACAGAGCCTGAAAATAAGAGTTAATTCAAACCAGAACCTGAGATCCAAACACTGAATGTTTTTGAGGACTTCTGAAATCCAAACATTGGTACTGCAGACTTTTAAATAATAAGGCAGAACTATGTGAAATGTCAAAAGTTGAGATTGTTTTTCCACATTTGGCTCTCTGTTCTTCAGCCTTTTGTCCTTTTTTGTCTTTTTCAGTAGCTTCAGTGGCCACTTTGGGCAGCTTTTCTTTCCAAAGAGATGCTACAGAAGCAAAAAAAAAAAAAAAAAAAAAAAAAAAAAAAAAAAAGCAGGGGGAGGGGAGACTGTTCTGACAGTAGGAAATTTCCCCTGGATTTTTATCACATGGTGACAGTGCTACTCCAGTCAGCACTCTTCATCATCTGCTGCATCACAGGGGGTTTGCACAGTTATTATTTCAGAGTATTCCACATAATACCAAAAACACCCCCCTATTTTAAGATATGGAAAACCTGCTGTATTTCTGAGGTTTTGAAGCATTGCAGGGATGATTTCTCATTTATTAAATGCTCTTTTACTTATGATATTATCCTCTGATTTTAAAGATATCCAAATGTCATAGTTCAGCCCCAGCTGGCAACTCCTTTTATTTATGTCAGACCTTATCTACAGCTTTTCACAGGCTTCAGTTTTAAATGGAGACGAAGCAAAAGGAGGTTATGGCTTATCTTTCTTATGCTGTTGTTTTTTTAGAAGCATAATTTAGGCATGATAAGAGAGGGAACATCACAGAAAACTTCTCTCATGGGGACTTCAAAGCCGTTCTAGCACGCTGTGGCATCCTCTTGTGTGGTTTATTTGGGGGTGAAGGTTGGGAAAATGCCTTTGGAGACTTTGTTATAGTTTGGATGGCTAAAAAGAGAATGGGTGTTTGACTGCAGGGTGGAAATGAGAAACAAAGAGAGCACTTCACCCCTCCCCAGCACTGTGACCCCTTGGAGTCTGTGCAGCTGTTCAAAGGGTACATCACACGGCAGAACTGGCTTTCCTTGGGGTTTGTGCTGGAAGGGAAGGTAAAGCAGCCTGTGGAACTTCTGTCTTGCTCCAAACATGGGCACATGCCAAGCCTGGGGAGGGCAGAGGTTACCCTGAAAGGGTTTCCCTGCTCCTTTGGACGAAATCCTCCAGCTGGTTTAATTTAGGCTGAACACAGGGCTGGTCCTGCGAAGAGCCAAACATGAGAGGCCACCGTGGTGGTCTAGAACAAGGGAGGTGTCTTGATGTAGGGTCTGATACAAGCCTGGAACAAATCATATGAAATTCTTTCAGCTCTTGGAGCTTAATGTGTGGGTATTGAGGGTGAAACTGATGGCATTAAAACCCTTTCTGCTTCCTTAGTTGCAGAGCAGGCTGTTTACAGCAAAGATTATAGACCGTGGAAAATCGATTCAGGGGGTGCTGAGCTCAAATCACGCTGCAGTGCTCTACTGAAATCATCACAGGGCCATTAGAATGAGTGCTAAGTGCTTGTGTTTCCCGTGCTGCACGGGACCTAGGGGGACTTTGCCTATCCAGAGGGAATTGCCCAGGTAGAGGCATCAAACAGCTGAATTTCCCTGAATCTGCAGAGCCGGTTTGTAGTCACACCCGTATTTCTCACAGACACCTTAGTGCTTCCAAGTTACATCATAAACACCAGCAGATGGGTTCTCATTTGGTGATGTAGCAGAAAGTGATTTTCTCCCAGGGAGAGCTGTGCTGGAAATAAGTGGTTTGTTCCCACATATCCACACAGAAACTTCTGCTGTCCTGTAACTATACTGGCTTCATTTTTAATTGCAGTCCAGGACAAACACCTGGCACTTTCACAATTAGCAGCTGTGAACAGACATGATGCAAGGATTTCTACTCATTTAGAGTTTTGTTTTATGCCTAATTTACATGTACTGGATGAGAAAGTAAAAGAACACATGCTTCCTAGAACCCATAAGGTAAATTTTCTTTGGAATGAGAGTCTGAACCTCTTCAGTGGGACTTCAGCAGGGCATGCCTGAGCCCTCAGAATTTAGCACCAAAGCTGCTAATGTTTCCCAGAGAGCTTCATGCAGTTGGAGGGGAAGATTATAGAGCTCAGAGATGCTCTGTGGTGACTCTCCTGTTCCATAGAGGAGTTGCCAAAACCGTGGAGGTTCTGGTGTCACCCTAATGGTGAACTAGGCAAGCTCTGTGACCTTGACTTAGAGGCAAAGTCATGTCAGTTCTTTGGACATCCACAAGGCTGGATATGTCATTTAAGTCTAATTGTTTTTTAGGTCTTGCTGCTGTTGTAACTGTTGCTTTTCAGAGGTGATCTCAGCTGCAGGTCTAGATTTCAACTTCCCCAGGTTTGTTTTTTTTTATTTGAGAGTCAGGTTCAGCCCATCAGCAAAATGGTGGAAGAGTAGAGAACAAAATGGGACAATGTGTTTAAGCACTGAAGGTGAAATACTAGATTCCTTGTCTGTGGGATGTTCCATGATAGCAGAAACACTGCTGTTTGGCATGAAGGACGCTGCAGTAATGAAGGTGAGGGTGATGCTGCAGGGCAGGAGACTGGTGTGGTCTCCAGATAATGTCCAAGTATTTAGCAGGACGGTGGAAACAGGAGTAGATGCAGGAGGGGACTGTATGGAAACCAGCAAGGAGGGGGTTCTGTGAGACAATCAGATGAATGCACAAAGCTTTGGAAAGCAAGACAAAGGAAAACAGGGAGCAGTCTTGAGAAAGACCTCATTAGGAGGTACAAGGAAGGTGCCTCCTGTTCTGCCAAGGGCACACACAGTTCAGGTGGGGCTGGAATACAGGTGCATGGTGTGAATCCTGCCCCTGAAGCCTTCCTGTTTCTTTGGGAATCTGTCCCTGGCTGGGAGGTGCAGCCTTTGGCTCAGCTTAATAACGGGAGCACATGGGCAAGAACTGTCCCAAGTGCAAAGTTTCACTTCAATCACCAGTGGCTTGTAGGTGTAGGAGTTGCTTGCCTGCTTTTGATTGCAGGATCTGGGCCTTTGCTGGGAGAAGTTCTTCTGAATTGTTGCTCCTGGAATCTGTTATTTCTCAATCTTTCAAACATGCCGGAACTTGGCTGGCAATAAACTCTTCTCACCAGACAGGGGCATATAAAACCTTCACAGAAACCTCTGATCAAACTGATCACTTGATTAGATTGTCTCCCGGGGAACTGATCTGGCATAATAATCGTAGTGAGAGGAAGTGGTTCTTGCTTCACCAGAGCCGTATTGTTCTGCTGCAGATCTGCTCCCTGGCAGGACTCTTTGATCCCTTTAGTGGAAGTTACCTGGTGTGTAACCAGATGGGGAGTAGGTATTGCACTCTCAAGTGCATTTTTGATGAGGTAATCAAGAGGGAATGTGAGTCTGTATTTTTGCTTTTGTCTTCTGAGTAATCATGGTGCTCTTCTGCAACAGTTAGAAAATCTAACCTCTGAAACTGTTTGTCTGTGAAATATCTGAAGTAACACACCCAGCAGAGAGAAACAAGAGGTTGGAGCAGTGACCTGGGTTCTGATTGCAGCTGTGACAGAGATGTTTATGTCCATTTAAGAAGTTTACATACAACTTCCTGTGCCTGATATTCCTATACAATGGGGATAGTTGTATTTCCTTTATTTGAAAATAGTGATTGATAATCCTTGGACAATGTGCTGTGTAAGAGTACTGTGCATGCCCATTAACCTGTAAAGCTCCCTTGGGATTGGACATAAACTCTTCCCTGCATTTTGGATGAGCCAAGAGCATAAAATCATAGAAAGACTTATGTTGAAAGGGACCTTAAAGCCCATCCAGTTCCAACCCCACTGCCATGGGCAGGGACACCTCCCACTATCCGAGATTGTTCCAAGCCCTGTCCAACCTGGCCAGGGATGGGGCAGCCACAGCTTCTCTGGGCAACCTGTGCCAGGGCCTCCCCACCCTCACAGGGAACAATTTCTGCCTTGTACCCAATCTAAACCCACTCTGTCAGTGTGAAGTCATTCCCCCTTGTCCTGTCACTCCAGGCCCTTAACAAGAGTCTCTCTCCATCTTTCCTGTGGGCTTCCTTCAGGCACTGCAAGGCCACAGTGAGGTCACCCCAAAGCCTTCCCTTCTCCAGGCTGAACAACCCCAATTCCCTCAGTCTTTCCTCACAGCAGAGCTGCTCCATCCCTCTGCTCCCCTTGGTGTCCCTGCTCTGGACTGGCTCCAGCAGCTCCCTGTCCTTCCTATGCTGGGCCCAGGGCTGGATGCAGCCCTGCAGGTGGTCATTTAGTACTCCTCTACCAAAGTAGAGTCAGAAATTCCCAGTCCTTCACCAAAGTATGGTCAGATATTCCCAGTCCAGGATCCCCTTGGTCTGAAGGGCAGGAAATCAGCCCAGCAGGGGTTAATGCAGCAATGACCTTTCCAGCTGGACTCCAGCTGCTGGTCCCAGCTGCCAGCTGCAGAGAAGGGAAAGGGGTGGAGAGAAGTGCTGCTAGTCCAAAGGTAGGAAAGGCCTCGTGTTGCAGAAATTAAAGGTCTCTCGTTCTGCCACGTTCATTTGCCTCCCGAGAAGTCCATTCTACTTCATTTCCCTCCTCGCTCATTAGCAAAGGAAGAATCTTTTCTAAATTTGAAGATGGAGACCATCCTCAGTAATGAAAGCAAACAGAGCACACACTGTGCAGGAGTGCCTGAACATGAACTAACTTTCATATATTGAAGACTCACCTGTGCCTGACGTAGCTTTGGATCAGCTCTGACTTCAATCTAAGCTAAAATGGGTGGATTTTGTGCCTGTTCTCTTCCATTCACTTAAATGCAAACTTTTTTCCCTGAGGACAACTGAGAGACTTCCTCCATAAATGTGTATTTTTTTAGATGTGTTTCTGTAGCGGCTGCAGAGGGAAGCTTAATTGATTTGTGTAAAGTCTAGGAGTCATAAACTCTAAAAAATGTTTCAGAAATGATATCATTATCCATTTTCACTGTCAAACCCTGTTTCCTTAGAGACCAAGAGGGCTGACAGCCTCTCTTTAATGTGACAATCGGTTTTCACGTCTCTCCCCGAAGATCTGAAAGCAGACTCTACCTTCACTGCAATTATGAGTCAGCCTTTATACCGAGGGTGACTCAAAAACGCAACCCTGGCACCTGTTCCCTGCCTGCCTGGGCTTGGGGAACGCTGATGGTGGCACAGGGAGCAAAGGTAAGCAGGAGCGTGTCCCTTCCCAGAAGCTGTTTGCATTGAGTGATAAAGAACAAAAGCTGCTACTTAAAGGTGCTCACAACCCTGCAGCTGGAGGAGTGGGGCATTGTACAGGAGGTCTTGTATCACTTGCCTCGAAGAGGGAGCGGCCTCAGGGATGGATGCCAGGGCCTCTCACACTTCCTTTGGCACCTTATTTTGCCTGCTCTGTTCGGTTCAGGGGGAAGGAGGGGGGAAAATTAAGTCAGCTAATTGTATTAACACTACTGAGGCACCTCAAGGATGAAAAGCACTATGTAAGTGTTTATTATTATTATTATTATTATTATTATTATTATTATTATTATTATTATCAAGGGGAAAAGAAATTCCTCAAGAGAGGAAGCTGCTCTGCATCTTGCCCGGTCATGCAACTGCAGATGTGTGAAGGGGGCAAAAAAAAGGCTCCACTTCACATTAACAAGGAGGTACCAGTGTTAAATTTAGGTGCATAACGCTGGTTTTGATTTGTCCCGGCAAATTTACGATATGCAGCCGCAAATAACATCCCCAAACCCAGAACTTGTTGCTCAGCTTTCCCATGGATGTCATTGTCTGAGGTAATTAATCACTGTCAAGTGAAATCTCAGCCAGGATGCCTCTCAGACAGGTATCTGCCTTCAGTGTGATTGCCATGTGCATATTCAAGTGAAAAATAAGTTCAAGTGTAGGGAAATGTTGCTCACTGAGTATTTGCACTTGGTCCTGTCAGGTAGAAAATGTGTTTCACACCTCCTCAGAGACAGTTGTGACACATCAGGCCTGGCACAGGGATTGGTATTTCCAAAAAAAAGGTACAGTTTCGGGAGGTGAGGCTTGAAACTAGGAAGTAGGGCCAAGTTGGGAGAAGTGTGAGATGTGGATCTGAGCAATTCCCAGACAAATTCCACACAAAGGTGAAACTACAGAGCTGGTGTGGTTCTACCAGCTGTAAACGCTGCCTGAAGGCAGGAGTGTGCACAGGGACCCAGTCTGACCATATGGGTTAAGAGTGGCTCTACAGCTTATCAGCTTAGGGGGGAAGGAGGAGAGGAAGAGGATTTAAGGATTTCATCACAGGATAAATGTTTTTTTTCTGTCTTCTTTGTCACTACTGCCTTCATAAATCTTTCAAGATGTTATGGATTTTGGATTGCTTATATTTTGAGCTATTTGCTCTGATTTGCTTTTACCTTACTCCGCTTATGCTAAAGGCAATTACAAGGTAAGCATCTCCCATCGAGATAACCCTACCTGCATGAGTGGGAGTGTTAAAATGAGGGTACTGGAATTCTGTCACTGTGCCCAGCAGCTCAAAACCTTTCTGCAGCATAGCCAGAAGCTTTAAGTATAACTCCAGTTATACTTTAAGTATAACTCCAGTGATCCACATGGGGCTGTTTACATCTCATAATTCAGGAGCCCTGGTACAAGTGTTTCCTGGTGGCTGGTGTTAATCATGATAGTCAGAATAGTGCCAGCAGCCCAGAGCCATGGAAGGGATTTTCTGATTGCAGTAGAATTGCGTAGGATCCGTGACTGTTTGCCAGTGAGCATGAATCACAGTCTATTCCTGATAAGTCCAGTGACAACTGTAGTGCTTCAGTGACAGGAAGGGAAAATTCTAGTAGTTTCGTTCTTCCTGTGTATTTTGGGTGTACACCTTTGCTAGCAGAAAATAGTCTCAAAAAGAAGCATTCTGCCAGGACAAGGAAAGCAAGAGCCTCCCTGGATGTGTTAGAAGAGCCTTACCAGCAGGTTCAAAGAGGTGATTTTCCCTGTCTGTTCAGCACTGGTGAGACACATCTGGAGCGCTGGATCCAGTCCTGAGGTCCCCCAGCATTAGGGAAACATGGAAACACAGAGTGATCCAGCAAAGGGCTAGTAAGGTGATTAAGGGATTCGTGTATCTGTCCTACAAGGAGAGGCTGAGAGTGTTGGGCTGACGAGGCTTGGTGGATTTTATCCATGTGCATAGAGAACTGACAAGAGGATGTAAAGAAGACAGAGCCAGAGTTTTCCCAGCAACACGACAAGAGGCAAATACAGGAGAATCTACCTTAAACAGAAAAAGCCTTCTTTACTGTAAGGGTGGTCAAACACTGGAACAAGTTGCCCAAAGAGCTTGTGGAGTCTCTGACCTTGAAGATAATCAAAATCCAGCTGGGCGTGGTCCTGAGCAGCCTGATCCTGCCTTGAGCAGATGGTAGGATTAGATGATCTCTGGAGGTGCCTGGAGAAGTGATTACCTGTAAGACCAGGTAGTCAAACCATGATGTACCACGCTGGAATATGTATGGGGTCAATAAACCAGACTCTGAAAACTGTAGAAAGCTCTTCAGAGAGCCACTGGTGGTGTGAGGAGAAGCCCTAATGAGCTGAGAGTACTGCTGGTTGCACGTGACCATACAGAGGCTGCCAGGTCAGGCTCATCCCTGGTTGGTCACTCACGATTTGGGATGGACAAAAGCACCTTCAGCTCACCCATCTGGTTGTGTGGCAAAAAGGGACTGGTAGCAAAGCAGGCAACATGGGAGGCCTAAGCTATTTTAGGTCAGGTGTGGGAAAAGCAGACACCCACCAGGAAGCCTCAGGTTCAGGTTTTGGGGAGGTGAGTGGAGCTGTGGCAACAGGGACAAGGAGCCAGACAGGCCGAGTGGGGCTCGTTGCAACAGAGGCAAATTAACATCCAACATCCCAGGAGCAGCTCAGCTGTTGCATCACCTATCTGTAGGGCACTGTGCTACACGGAACATTCCTGTGGGGTGGTACCTCGCACCTTTCCGAAGGCTGGGAGATGGCTCCACACCACCTGACTTCACTCGAAGTGAGAAGGAGCAGGCTTGGCTTTTTCAGGCCTCTAAGCCCAGAATGCCCATTACTTACAGACCTCCTTTTGCCCAAGTTTTACATTATTCCAGAGACACTTCACCAGAAAATCTGAAGCTTCAAGAAGTAAAACAATGCCACTATCATGGAAATATATGTTACATGTCATATCTTTGTTGAGAAATTAGTTAATAACAACAGAACAATAAGAAACAATACCTTTTATTTTTGCCTAAACAGGGGACAGAAAGAAATTTAATATTATCTATTCTCTTCAAGAACACATCCAGAGAGAAAAAGCCCCTCGCTCTTTATCCTTTTCCAGATGAGAAACTCCTTGATAAATACATCCAGACATTCAGTCCTAGAGTACATCCTATATCTTTAGATTGTGTTCAGAGAGTAAAAAATCTCGGTCTGGAAAGAAATTCCAGCTTTCCTATTTCTCCTCACATATATTTATACCCACCATATTTATCTCCAGTTTATATTTAAGGCAGGCAACTGGATTGACTTCTTCCATTTCCACCCTTTCCCTCCCCTCCCAATATTGATCCGTGAGCAATTTCATCATTTCCTATTGATTCTCCAGGCTCAGTCACCTTCTGGGCTTGATCCCTGTTAAGCTGGTAACCCATGAAGGTTTAAACTGTATTTCTCAGCAGCGTGCTGACCTCATTCTGAGGTGTGTCCTCCCTCAGTGTACAGATGTGTGAGCTGATGAGTACACGTCGTGTATAGTCATATCTGGGATCCATGCAGCAAGCTCCTGATAGGAACTACATCCCAGGGCAGTCAGCCCTGTCTGGGGGACAGAGGGTGTGGGGTGAAGAATGTTCTATTAGAGAGAGACTTCTCCAAACAAACAATTGGTGTTTGTGCCACGTGGGTGGGCTGCTCGGCCCTTTCAAAAGGCTTTCCAGAGCACAGAAGTGTTTCCAAAGCAGTGCTGTGGCTTTGCCTGGAAGCAGAAAGGAAGGGACAGAAAGTTCTTCATGTTGGGGAGACCCCATTAGCTAATGAACAAGAACGATGAGCTCCAGATCGTGGCCTTGACCACACCTTTGCCCTCTGGGCAAAACCTAGGGAACACAAGGGGACACAAGGCAGCTCACTGAGCTGCACTGTGCATATGTAGAAAACTGCCACTGAAGCCATCTTTCCTTGTGCTAAAATATTTTCAAGTTACTGAGAGAAATTTAATTCTTCCCATATACACATCAACAAATAACTTGATCCCACCCACGAATATGCAAACAAATGCATAAGTTACGCCAAGTATTTCTCCCTCTTGCTGCCAAGTAAGAAAGGGAGATTATTGCTGCGACTTCTGTTTCCAAATACTTGGGAGGTGCTCCAATTCTGCAGCAAGGGGGACTATATAATACCTAGGCTGGAGCTGAAATAGCTCCAGCAGCAGCTCAAAGCCTGGCTGAAATAGCTGAGTGGTGAGACTCTCCCCCTAAATGATGAGCAGAGCTCTACCTTTAAGCGAAAGCACGCATCCACCTCCTCGAGCATAACTACCTTGCTAATTGTAAACAGGCTGCAAACATCCCAGCTGCTGGCCCACGGCTTTGTTGGGTGTGAAACTGAGCCCAGCATAGCCCAAACCTTGCCCAGCTGCCCCCCTCCTTGCTCTGTTCTATTTTGGGCTGTGGCGAGGTGCTGGGACCCAGCCGGTGGACAGCAGCTGGAAGAAAAGGCCGGTTGTTCAGCAGGGGAGGTGCGCCCTGTGACACGCCGTAGGAAGGATGTGTGCTTGGAAGATGTGCAGAAATCATTAGGAGGGTGTGTGCAGCCCAGAGGGGGGGACCCAGCCACAGGAGGAAGGAGCCAGGGAGGAGAGAGCAAGGGAGGATGAGGGTGGAAGGAGCAAGGGTGGAGGGACAGAGACTAAGGTAGGAACTGAGACTACAGAAGTCACTGCTGGATGTAAAACACCTGAAGATAAACTCAAAGACCTCCTTTGGGGTGAGAATTGCTTTTCAATGTTGATTTGGTCACCTTAGAAGAACTAGATCTTCAGGCCCAAATTGGCTGAACAGAATCTGTGGTGACACTAAAATCTGTCAAAGTCATCTTTCCGTTCCTTCTAAACTTTGCAGGGCTGGGATCAATTTGGCTCCAGAGTATTTAATGCCATAACTTCTCAAAATGGTCTCATAGGAGTTGTTCCATTGCAGGGGGTGCCTTAGGTCTGGCCCAGACAGTGTCCTAAAGAGTTTCCTGGTCTGAGCTGGGAGCAGGTGGATGAATCATCTTTATACCAAATCTGGATTTCTCTTAGTGTCAACAAAACAGCAGCTACTCTTTTAGGACACTCCTGGCCATACAGGGACAGCACAAAGAGGTGAACCCTGGCAGCCAGAGCTGGATTTGGCCCACAATGTTAAAGGGAGCCTAAATCACAGAAGAGAGACTGTGTAGCAAAAACACACAAGAGGGTGTGAGTGAAAGGCCAGAAATGAACCTTCCTGTTTGCTCTGTGTGCTCCACACCTTCTCTGCTCCCCAGCTTAGCTGTGCCAGTGTCTCAGCTCCTGGTCTCCCTGGAACCACTAACGCAAATCCTGGCAGGATTGACTCAGCCCCTCTGTAATTTTGAGGCTGAAGGAAACTGTGAAACGCAAGATTCTGTGGCGAGGTGTTTGCCCCAGAACGCGTGGCCAAAATTGTCCTGATGCTTTTCGTACGTGGCATGCTGAGCTGACTGGTCTCCTCTCATTGGGTCTTCATTCCTTCCAATGTATTAATTATCTTAATTACTGCCTCAGTATTGCTGAATTAGTCACGTGTTTTGAGGGAGGGAGTGTAGTGTATATTTACTATCCACATCTTCAGTGAGTGCTGGCTGATGTAGTGCTGTTGCCATTCCAGGAGTTACAATGATCCGCACAAGCTGAAGATCTGCTCATTAAACCCAGCCATTAAAATTCACAGTAGTCCCTTGATTTCAGCTTTTTATGGGTTATTAGTTGAGATGGATTATTTACTCTTGGATATGAAAAAAGCCTGTGGGCAATTTTTAAAAGGATCAATCTGAAATGTCTGTTATTATCTGTCAGGCTGGAAGCGTGTTGGATGGGATTTTTGTTTCTTTTCTTTAAGGGAAAATAAAACAAACATGGGTGTCAAAATGTGACCCAACCCATGCTTTTTAAAACTCTCCCTTTAACTTTGTAGACTTGAAAACAACCTTTTATGTTTTTCTTTTTTTTTTTAAATAAAATACTGCTAAAAATATTCTCCTGACCTGCAAGTTTTGACTGCCAACATTCAAGGCTTCAAATATGCTTTTATAGCCAAGTTACAAATCTATGAAAAATAGATTTATCACCTAAGTAGAAATTAACTTGAACTAAGCCAAGATCCACATGATTCCTTTATGTTTAAGGATGAAATGTCTGTTGTTCCTTTTCCCTCCCAACTCTTGTAAAGGCTTGATATAGAGGCAAATGCTTTTTAAAAATGTCATAACTCAGATTCTTAAAAGATAAAGCTCTCAACATAAAACCAACTCAAAGGACCTTATCATTCAGTTCTTTCTCTAATGATTTTCCATGCTCTAAATGAAATAATGAGAAGTAACTTAAGATTTTGCCAAATACAGTGATGAGTAAGTGGACTCCTGGGCAATCGCAGCAGCAGCAGTATTTAACTTGTTGCTCAGGAGTCCCTAGAATTGTGTTTCTGCAAATACAATTCCAGCCCTGTGGGACAGAGATTTCACTCTTTAGGTCTGTGGATGGGAATTGATCTGCATCACTCTTTTGACATTCTCCTTGGAGAGGGTGTCCTGGGGGTCTCACAGCCTGAATCCCCTTGGATTGCAGTGGTTTCCCAGCACATAAAGCTCTCCTCAGAGTGTCCCAGCCTAACTCATGTTCAGTTCTGAATTCACAAGCAGTTTTGTGGCTCACACGGCTCTGGGGGAAGCCCTGCACCCCTCAAAGCTCCCCAGGGCCTGCAGTAGCCAGGGCTCTCAGCTCTGCTGTCAAAACCCTCTGAGTTCAAAGTGGCTCCGCCAGCAGCAAGCTCAGAGCTTTGAGCTGAGCTCCTGCCTTCCTCACAGCAAACGTGAGGATGAGGAAGGTGAAGGTAATTGATAGGGTCACGCCTATTAGACCCCAAGTGTAACTAGGCATGCCTGGGAAGGAGTACATCCCTGGTGAATCCAACTCTCTCAGAGCCCCAGACATCCCAGCTCCCACCCATCTCATCTCAGAGCTCTCCTGCATCTCCCAGCCACCACCAGTACTTTGTTTTGGTTGCCTGCCACAAGGAGGTTTGTCCCTGGTCTACCCCTCCAGAGCCTTTCAGCCCTCCAGCTCCCACTCCACCCCTCCCTTCTGCCAGGATTGTCTTTTCTCCAAAGCCCTTTTCCCCCCAGCACACTCCACTCCTTCCTAAGCCCAAACCCCTTCCTCTGACCATGCCACAGAAGCTCCAGGCTCTCACTCACTGTGCCCTGCCTCTGTCCTGGCTCCTTCAGCCCTGCCTGATGAAATGCTGTTGCCTCACATGTTGGCTCTCCTTGCCTGCTACCTGCTCCTGTCACCCCACTGCTTCCAGGCTCAGCCTGAAGTGCCAAAACCACGGACGTGCTCCCGTGGGAACTGTGGAAGACTTGGCTTGGCTTCTGCTCCCTACAGTGTGCCCAGATGGGACTCTGGGAGAAGAAAAGGGCACGTCAGAGGAAAAACTGGATCTGTGGTCTCTTCAAGAGCCATCTTTGTTGGTTTGAAGCAGCTTTCTTGAGTCGTAAGACCTGTAAGATTTTGTCTTTTCATTTTCCCCATCACAATGTCTGAAGTTTAAAGCTGTTTATATTTAAAGTATTTCTATAGCAACATCTATAGCAACAATATAGCATGATATTTTCCTAAAAAGATCTCTGTTTTATCTATGGTATTTCAGTAAAATCTATAAAATATCACTCACTGAAGGCATTTCAGAATGCTTGTGAAAAAGGGAAATCAGGGAAGTTCTCATTTTATATAGCTGGGTAGAGTCACTTGCAGTTGGTAGCATAGAAGAGATAATAGAAACAATTTTTTATGTCAAACTACCCAAGATTTCAGTAGGCAATTCCAGAGGGTAATTAAGGTGGGAATAACCATCTCTACACTGGAAGAATACAAGTTCTTACAAGGTATTTGAAGCTACTTTTCCATGTAGATATGTCCGTATGGCATTAGCATAGGCTCATTTGGAACTGGATCAAATCAAACCACAAAAAAGGCAGAATGAGAATGTCCACGTGGGCAGTTCTACCACAATAACTCTACTGACACCCTGGCAAGTGTCACAACAGCTTCCCCAAAGAACGGAATTCCCCAAAATGCGGAATTCCTGTGAGCTGCAGCTGGGCAGGGACACTTGGAGGGCTCCCCTGATGGAGAGGTGGCTGCTGTCAGTTGTAGCTGAAAGAGCTCAAGGCGACGGAAGAGGAAATGACTCAGGCTAAGAGAGGAAAATCATCCCATGGCCCTGTTTGTTAAAGGAGGTGGAGGAAAACTCTCCGTAACATCATCAGCCCCATGCAAAATATTTTCAAGGTATCAAGTTGCTGGTATGAATGACATATCAGTAGATCAGAGGACTCTGTGTTTACAATATAGATAGACAACAGCTGATTTTTTTTTTCCCCAGCCTCCCCTCCTTTTCCTCTTCTCCCACCCACTCTTTTCCTTCTCTGTAAACTTTGGTGGTTCAGATAAACTAAAACATGGATCTTCCCTCGCCTCCCATTAGATGCAAAAGGAAATATCTGCAAGCAAGATGTTATAAACCCAGGACTTAGCCATATGCATCCTTCCTTTATAGTATTCCTGGGTTCAACCTTCAAGTTATACATTCTCGGTGCCAGTAGGACGTGAAATTTGAAAATGAAAGTATAAACAGTTCGTTAATTCATAGCCTGGCTTGTAAATGCATGAGGGTGGCATAACTGCTTACATTAGCCTGAGACAATAAGCCACCAGAAGAAATGCCTTTAAATGAACAAAAACAGGTTTATACATAATTTATAGAAATTCCTTCACACAAAGACATTTCAGAGCCATCACTGTGCGCCACGCGCTGAGCAGTTTTCCGCCCTCATTTTGTGGCTGTGTCAGAAGTAGGGCACATTTTGGCAAAGACCTGGTACATTTACATTGTACAAACTTTATAAAACACAGCAATACGGAACCTGCAGCGTGAATTTTTCCTACTGAAACTAAGTAGGAGAGCTGAGTAGGCAGAGTGCATGTATTTGATGAAGTTTGGGTAGGGTTTTGAGGCTGAGATTACTCCTGCTAGGCCAGGGAAAGCTAGGAAGAGGCTGGGAAATAGGATTTGGGTAAAAGGTACAGTCATTTTTCTGTAGGAGCCAGCCTCCTCCCCAACAGGCCAAAGGGCAATTAGGGAGTAAGTGTTCACAAATAAAAGCTAAATCCAAGCAAAAACCTCTGTGTCTGGAAGTTCTCAGGGACACAGGCACTTCACACTGGGTTCAGTCAATCTTTTTGAGGGAGAGCACCCACCTTCCTTCAGCATCATTTAAGACTTGTCCCCTGTTCATGAGACTTTGTGACACTGGCTACTTTCCTCAAGTTCCTGAGCTACTTGTTTGCCACACAAATGGAATGTTTAATGTATTGAAAATTCTCTGTGCCTTTCACACTGGTTTTTATCATGAGTTTAGCAACGAAGGAATATGCTTTGAAAAAGCGTGTTTGAAAAAGACAATAGCATCTCTTAAGGGCTGAGGAGGGAGTCTTGATGTGGCTTCACTAAATGCCGCACAAAATATTTCAAAAATTTGTGAGAACTAGTTCTTGAAATGCTGCGAGAGAAAAGATACATTCTTACCCTGCCCCCACATTGCTAAAACTGTGCTTTGCTAGGTTTAACCTTTGTAGCTCATGCCTTCAGTGTAGGATTTGAGTACCTCAGCATACACTAAACCCCAGAAAATTCAAATAGTGAAACCCCTTCCCTTCCTCGTAGAACAGCTTGTTTGGATGAAAATACACATTGTTATTCTCATTTCCTAAAATGTAATCCTCTATTTCTGCTCAGGATAGATCGTCCCTCACTCTCTGTTTCTGTCACAGTACAACTGATAGGACACCAACCCATTCCAGGAGGGTGACAGGAATTAAACACAGCAGGCATTGATGTCATTGCCAGAGAAATGTGGGTTCTTTTTTTGGTAAAGTCAGGGATGAACTGCACCCTCAGCAAATTGCAGATGACACCAAGCTGAGTGGTTTGTTGTCACACCTGAAGGACAGGATGGCATCCAGAGGGACCTGGACAGGCTCAAGAAGTGGCCCATGGGCATTTCATGAGGTTCAACAAGACCAAGCACTGGTGCTGCACCTGAATCAGGACAACCCCTGGGATCAATCCAGGCTGGGGATGAGCAGAGGGAGCAGCCCTGGCAGAAGGACTCGGGGGTGCTGTGGGTGAGAGCTGGCCCTGCCCTGGCTGTGTGTGCTGGGACAGAACCCCCTGAGCTGGGCTGAGCCCCCAGCGTGGGCAGCAGGGGAGGGGGAATTCTGCCCCTCTGCCCCACTCTGCTGAGACCCCCCTGCAGGGCTGCATCCAGCCCTGGGATCCCAGCACAGGAAGGACAGGGAGCTGCTGGAGCCAGTCCAGAGCAGGGACACCAAGGGCAGCAGAGGGATGGAGCAGCTCTGCTGGGAGGAAAGGCTGAGGGAACTGGGATTGTTCAGCCTGGAGAAGGGAAGGCTTTGGGGTGACCTCATTGTGGCCTTGCAGTGCCTGAAGGGAGCCCACAGGAAAGATGGAGAGAGACTCTTGACAAGGGCCTGGAGTGACAGGACAAGGGGGAATGGCTTCACACTGACAGAGAGCAGGGTTAGATTGGATATGAGGCAGAAATTGTTCCCTGTGAGGGTGGGGAGGCCCTGGCACAGGTTGCCCAGAGAAGCTGTGGCTGCCCCATCCCTGGCAGTGTCCAAGGCCAGGTTGGACGGGGCTCTGCGCAAGCTGGGATAGTGGGAGGTGTCCCTGCCCATGGCAGTGGGGTTGGAACTGGATGGTTTTTAAGGTCCCTCCCAACACAAACCATTCTAAGAGTCCATGATCTCGTGCACTGCTACACTTCTAAAGTGCCACTGCAAGACTTGCATCTCAGTTAAATGTGTGCATCTATAAATACAGGCAGGACATACATGTACACACGTGCATATGGACACCTGAGATCTGCAATCAAGGGAAGTCCACGGAAAGACCAGCACTGACTTTACTATGCTTCGTGTTTATCTTCTGTTAAATTGATTCATTCTCCCTTTTGCCTTTATGGAGCTGCCAGGTTGGAACTCTGTTTGCCTTTTTACAGTGTCTTACACAATAGAGCTTTTGAATAAGATTTTACTATCTGATTAGTGCATATTAATGTCAGTGATATAAGTTTATTACTCACCTAACCAGCCTTTATCTTGTTTCGCCTTGAAACAAAGGAGCTGCAGAGCAGGCTTAAAGAGAGTCAGTCGAGTTAGATTCCTGTAATGCTCTCTAATTGTGCTGTTTGGCCACACAGAACCTCCATTTCTGCCTGTGATGTCAGATGATACTAATTATTTCTCTGCCTTCGCTAAGTATTTTATTAATGAACACTTAAAGGAATGGTTGAGCATAAGCTGCAAAGTTCAGGTGCTACTACGAGTTTATGTTTTCAAAAAGTAACGTTAATTTTAGCCCCAGCCAAGATTTCTTTTAAATTAAAAAAAAAAAAAAAAAGATCCCAGAACACTGACTTGAATAACTTGAATATCATGAAAAAAAAAAAAAGAAATTGCAGGGTGATTCCTCTCACAAAGGTCTGGGAAACTTTGATTTGAACTTTTTCTACAGAGCATCTCCCTGTTAAAAGGAAAGCTTTGATAAGAATGGAGGAGTGATGTAAGATGAAACTGGCCCATAAGGAGCAGAAGCTGGAGAAATATCTGTGAGACATATGCAGACTAAAGAAGAAAATCAAAAAGCAAGCAAGTCAGAAATTGCTCTTTCATTTAGGACTGTATGTGCCAAGGAGGAATTTTCATCTTAAAGAGAACTATTGAGGAAAATAGCAAGGTAAGCTCATTCCCTGCTGCCTTCTGTCAGTCTGACAACGGGCTCTCAAAACCACTTTGAAACTGTAAGATCTTCCAGCTTTAAGATGATACAGCAAGAATCAAATGGAAGGATGGTAGACAAAAGGGAATGTAGGAAAAAGTCTTGTACAGCATGCGCTGTCAAAAAAGAGTGAGTTAAGTGAGCTAACTGGATAAGGTGAGGTTTGATTTGATTCTGTGGTAGAAAATCTGAGAGAAAAAGCATAGAAAGCAGAGAAATTATTTCACGGCCTTGATTATTGCCCATCCCCACCCCCCCAACCCCCAAATCTCTTTGTTCTATTTTTCACAACCACAAGCCCTAAATAAACACCAGCATCCTCACTAATTACGTATGACAAGGTGCTCTGAGAACTGCTTGGAGGTCAAATATATTCCATGGTGTCCTAAAAGCTGTGTTCCACGGTCACTCCCTCCCCATAATTGTAGGGTGAGGACAGGGGTAAGTCTTCAGGGTCTTATTTTTGGTGAACTACACCATTTGTACAAAGACATCTTGCAGCCCTCTGTCATCTTCCTTTCCTGAGTCCCAAACAGATTTCTAAGCTTTACCAGCAGTGCTGCTTGATGGGAATTTTAGAGAGATTCCTCAAAAGTCTCTAGGGGACATTCCTTCTCACAGAATCACAGAATAACTGGGGTTGGAAGGGACCTCTGGAGATCACCCAGTCCAACCTGCTGCCAAGGCAGGGTCACCTGGAGCAGGTGACACAGGAGCGTGTCCAGGTGGGTTTGGAATGGCCCCAGAGAGGGAGACTCCAGGCCCTCCCTGGGCAGCTGTTCCAGGGCTCCGCCACCCTCAATGTACAGAAGTTCTTCCTCATGCTGAGGTGGAACTTCCTGTGTTTAGTTTATGGCCATTGCTCCTTGTCCTGTTGCTGGGCACACCTGAAAAGTGTCTGGCACCATCCTCTTGGCACCCTTTGAGATACTTATATGCATTGATGAGATCCCCTCTCAGTCTTCTCTCTTTGAAGCAGCACATCAGTTTAGCAATCTGTGGTACAGAACTTTCCTCTGCAGGTACTGAGGAAGGAGGAAGACCATCTCCTCTGTTCTTCCACTCAGCTGCAACTCTATCCTCACTTTGCTTAACACACTCTCTGGTGGCTTGTCTTGTCTAGTTTTGAATTATTCATACAGTCAGACTTGAGCACAGATAAAAGAGCAGCAATTTCCTGGGACAAAATTTTGGAAATATTTCCATATTAATCAGCAATTAGCAAGAATAAATGAGGAATCTATAAACTGATCAATTACTCGATCATATCCTTCTTGCTTTACTTAGGAAGCAGTTCCTTGAGGCTTGGTTCTTTTCTCACTGCCAATTGTGTAATTATTGAGCAACTCTAACTGGAGTCACCCCAGAGTAAAACTGACTTCCGTGAGAGCCGAAGCAAGCAAACTCTCCAAGAAAAGCAAGCAGCAGTCAGGCCTTAGCTAGAATATTTCTGCCCCTTAGCCAAAAGACAGCAACTTTTGGTGCCTTGTAGGTCAGGTTTCCTCTCTCATAGCAGGATGCAGAGGTGCTGACTTGAGTGTTTCCTTAGGGTAATGTGTCTATTTAAAGAACATACAGACACTTGCTGATTACCACAAGGGTGGTTATAAACAGCACACAGTCAATTCCCCTTTGCAGAAACACCATGGCCTTATCCCAAGGAACAGATGCTTTGGTGTCCTTTTTCTTTGGGGTGCTCACAAAACCAAGAGGCAGCTGTTCGGACACATCCAGCACCCCTTTCTCACCCCCATCCATGACTGTGAATGGGGGGAACCTTTGCCCAAGGCTCTGACCCTGTGGTGTGGAAAAGCATCTGGATCATTAAGCTTGGCTTTTATAAATCTGGGCTCAGTTTCACAAAGGCTGCTCAGAAAGCTCAGACAGAGGCAAGAGCTTCTAGTCACTGAGTATCCTTAACAATTTTGTGTGGTTACTGCTTGGGATTTTTAACTTTTCGATGAAGAATTTTATCCTGGGTGTGATGCATCATGTGCAAACCATTAACTCCTCTCACCATAGCTGTACATTTTCAAATACAATGGTGCTCTTTATTAAAGCACTTAAAAATAGCATTCTGGTGCCAAAGGTTATCCAGTGCCTTTCTGCTGCAGAGCATGTCAGCAACTCTTTGACAGTTTGCAGTGCATGGCAGTGATTTATTGGTGGAATTCCTAGAGAGCAGGGGCAAGCTGTGTAGAAGCCTTGATGCATCAAATTCAATGATGTGTGGTAAAAGATGTAATAGCTGATAACACAAACGTATTGAGGAGGTCATGAAGAACATGCTCTCAGTCTGCACAGATGGTGAGAGCTGAGACCTAAGGACAAGAGAATGAGAATCATTGCTGCAAAGCTCACATGGTGTTTTAATGTGGTCAGGGAAGGCCTTGACAGGGTGCTGGGAAGAGGAAGAGGCTGACATGTAACACATGACACATTTATGGACACCTAACAAGGGACAGGGACCCCTATCTGTCTCCACAGCTCCACTCCGGATGGGAGCTGGATCTGATCCTAGCACAGAACCCTGGGCAGACCCTGATACAGGATTCTGGTAATGCCAGCTCCTCAGGGCCTCAAGTCACCACTACTGTATTGCTTTCTATTGGTATAGGACATGAGCTGCTTCCAATAATTATAACCTAGCCTCAGATTTACACCAGCTGAAAACCTGGCTCCAAGCAGCCTGTGGGGGAATTTCCTTTACTCTTTTCCCCCATCCCTTTAGAAATAAATTACTGCTGCATGTTTTCCATTTTCCTATAGGTTTTCTATCCAGTGATACAAACACTCCAAAATAAACACGTACATTTCCTTCCCTGGTACTCTGTGTCAGGATCTATTTAGCTGCCTCTGCAGGAGCAAGCAATCCTAAAAATCCTGACACCAGGATTAAACAGAAGTTTCTTTTATTTTTGGAACCATCTAAAGGTGTTACAGCTCAGCAATACTTCCCACTGTGTTCACATGCCCCATCCCTGGAAGTGTTCCAGGCCAGGTTGGACAGGGCTCGGAGCAACCTGGTCTGGTGAAAGGTGTCCTTGCCCATGGCAGGGAGTGGAACTGAATGAGCCTTAAAGTCCCTTCCAACCCAAACCATTATGTGATCTTAAGATTCTAGGATGATTCTTGCAGTGCTTCCAGATGCATTTCCTAGGACTGCATGCTGTTGTGGACTTATTAACCCCAATTAGACACATTTTGCTGTCATTTATTCTAATTCAAATTCTGGAGTAAATGCAGCCACTCCCAGAAAGTTCTGCATGTGTAAGCTGCTGAATGGACAGTGGAGTCTCCTGAAATGAAGCCTAATGAAAACTGAATTACTGCATGGCAAAGCAGGCAGGACCTGCAATCTCGAGTACAGTGAGCTTTTCTTGAAATTCTAGCCCTGGAGTGTGTGAGGAAGCAGGTAACCAAACTGCTGCTGCTGCAGACAGGCATTGCTTCTTCCTGTGTTTGTTTAGTTATTATTGCTTGTATTGTAACAACCAAAAGCATAAACTGAGAACAAAACCAAATTATTAGGTTGATATAAAATACATATTAACACATATAATTTATTTAGGCTGGCTCCAGGTGTAGAGTGAGGACAGCAGACCAGGATGGGAAGAGGCAGGAGTAGTGTTGTCCTCTTTTTCTTTGCCCACGGCTCTGGCAGTGTGTGGAAGCTGCTGTGCCAAGGAAGACCTTGGTTATTTGGGATACAGATGATTAATCTGGTTGGCACTGGCCATACCCAGAAGCAACCACTGTCCAATGCCTCCTTGTGCCAGGGCAGCAACAGGAATGAACTGTTCAGCTCACCAGAGGTTCTGTCCTAGTTACACATCCCTGTCTCCCACTGCAGGGATGGCAGGATCCTCTCTGCCTCTGGCCACACATTTGAGTTCCAAAACTTAGTTCCAAATATAACCTTGTGAAGCCCAAACCTGGCTGCAAGAGGGTTCATTCATATCACTCTACTCACACTTCACTCCTTTATGCTGGTGGAGGGTCTGGCTACAGGTGTTGTCCCAGACCATTTACCACTTACTAGAATATGCTACATAACCAAGAGGAATGAGCACAAAATTTGTATATTCAAGCCTAGTTTCAGTTCACAGAATGATCTGCTCAGACACCAGATGTGTTTTAAGCTCCCCATGACTGGGAACGTGGGTGTGTCCTTGCCCCTCTCCCTGTGTAAAATCCCACCACTTCTATTTAGTGGCCTTGCTTATGTGCCCTGCCCACACAGATTCTGCCACTGGTGTTCACGAACATGGAAGTCACAGGGCACAGGGAATTCAGTTTTGCATTATTGGGACAGGCCAAAAATACCATTCCATGGGCCATCTTTTAGCCTTTGGGACAGCAGTGAATGAGAATCATTGACAGGTCATGAAGGCACCACAGCATGAAGGCACCACATCTTC